>NW_028274823.1:79820928-80155928 GCF_037043125.1 Eumetopias jubatus | reverse complement strand
TAATTATATCAACCTATAAAGACACTGGTGGTTTTTAGCGTGGGAGATACTAATATAGACCATAATAGCTATTTAATTAAGGGATATTTTCTCTTCACAAGTATGTTGGACTCCAATATGCAAATCAAGCATACCTCTAACTTCTGCTATATTACTATACCCACATCAGGCCTGCAAACATCAGGCCTGCAAAACAAATATTTAATATTGTTGTGACTCAACTTTTTTTAAGCTTCAGATTCCACTGTGAATATGGGTATGAATGAATACCATCCACTATATTTACAATAAAATTTGGTATCACATCTGGAATATGACACAACAAATTCTAGACAAAGATTTCTACCACATTCCTTAAGTGAATAAATTTCCCCTCAATATAAATTTTCTGATGAAAAGCTTCAGTTTTTCTTGAGAGCTTTCACATATTCAAAATATCAGTAAGGTTTTATGCTAGTATTAATTATCTGAAATACGATAAGACATCGCTTTCTAGTAATGTGAGGCATTCTTTGGGCTTCATTCGTCTCATTTTTAAAAATGGTGTAAGAATTTGAAAAGGGCGGGTGAAGGTTTCTGGACATCAGGATGTTGAAAGAGCTTTCACCCTTGTGTGAATTCTCTGGTGTTTTGTAAGTACCGACCTCTGACTGAAGGTTTTTCCACATCCATCACACTCATAGGGCTTCTCTCCTGTGTGAGTTCTCTGATGTTTAGTGAGAGCTGATTTTTCACAGAAGGTTTTCCCACACTCGTTACATTTATAGGGTTTCTCCCCTGTGTGAGTTCTTTGATGAACAATGAGGTTTGACTTCACACAGAAGGACTTCCCACATTCATTACACATAAAGGGTTTCTCTCCTGTGTGTGTTCTCTGATGGACAGTTAGGGCTGACCTGTGGCAGAAGGATTTCCCACACGTGTTACATTCGTACGGTTTCTCCCCTGTGTGTGTTCTCTGATGTTCTGTGAGGTTTGACTTTACACAGAACGTTTTTCCACATTGCTTACATTCATAGGGTTTTTCTCCTGTATGTGTTCGCTGATGGTTGGTAAGGTGTGGTTTCTGACAAAAGGATTTCCCACATTCGGTACATTCATAGGGTTTCTCTCCTGTGTGTGTTCTTTGATGTTGAGTGAGGTTTGACTTCTCCCAGAATGTTTTCCCACATTCACCACATTCAAAGGTTTTTTCTCCTGAGTGACCTCTTCGAAGCTGGGTGAGATGTGACTTCTTGTTGAAGTTATTTCCATTTTCATTGTGCTCATAAGGTTTTTTGCCCATGTGTACTATCTGACGTTTAAAGAGGGTTGACTTTTCCCACGTTTTAGGACCTACTTTATATTCGTGGGGAATCTTTCTTGTATAGGTTCCCTGATGGATAATGAAAGTTGAGTTATCACAGAAGGTTTGCCCATATTCATTGTATTCATAAGGAGTCTCTCCTGTAAGAGTTCTCTGATGTCCCAATCTTAAATCTGTATAGAAGGACTTCCCACAAATATTGCATTCATATGGCTCCATCTCCAAATGAGTTCTCTGAGATAAACTGAGTTCTAAACTGTGGATGAAGGTTCTTCCACATGCATTATATTTACAAAGCGTCTCTCCTATCTGTATTTTCTTGTTTGTGAAAAAGGCCGCTTCCTCATGGAAGGCTTGTCCGTCTTCATTATACTCAGAAGGCGGGTCAAAAATTGGCTGACTGAGGTCGTGGCTATGATTGAGCACATTCCTTTTTTGACTATATTTATAAGATTTCCCTCCGGGAGGTGTTTTCTCATGCTTAATATCAAGGAGCAATTTCTCATATACATTAAACTCATCAGGCTTCTTCCCAGAATAGCTCTTTCTACTAATAATTAAGCCTGAAATATTTTTCAAACTCATTTCACACGAGTCACATATCTTACATGGAAAATTTCTTGAAGGAACAGAATCTGTGCCCAGACTGAAAGCTTTTCTTACTCTATCACCACTATCTACATTTAATGTTTTGTTGGTGGTGAAAGCAAGTTGCCAAAAATGTTCGTCTTCATTGTCCTGGCTGCTCTCTATCAGGTCATCAACTTTCCAGTCTTCTAGAAATGAGAAAAATAACCACATCTTATGAATCCTAGTACACTTCTAATGGGACTAAACTCACACAAACACCCTTTCATGTAGTCGATTCTTTTCTTTTAGGCTCAGTTTCCTGGCGTGAACTAAATCCAAGCAAAGGTTTCCTTTATCCTCCTGGTCTCAGTGGAAAGTAAATACATGCTACAGTGGAAACAGGAAATGGAAACTGGCAAGGACATTTAACATTTTAAATATAAAACCTTCAAAACTGGACGGAAAAGGGTGAAAATTCGAAACTGGGAGTGGCTGATGCAGGGAAACTCAGCGAATGGGGTGAGCCGGACAGAGACACTTAACACTAAATAAAGTGATGTGGAGACTAGTGGACATGCCTTTCAGAGGAGGAACTATGTGTGGTGGAGACAGAACAGTTCCAACCTAATCCCCTCACATACAGATTCCTGGGGTAGGATTCTGGCTGGAGCACATGATTCTACTCTGCGCACCAACACCAAACTTCCTCGGGTTCAACCAAGAAGTACTATAGCCCAGCATCTAGTTTTTCTTTTAACTTATTTTATAAGAAATAATTTTTTTTAAATGCTGTAAGATGCAGACTAGAGAAAGTGAAATAAAATCAAGACACACGGTGAGCAAGCTCTCACAGCTTGACTACTATGGTAGGATTCTCACTAGTATACATGCTGCCCGTCCTTTTTTCCCCTCCATTTGATTTATAAGCATCAACATAAATTTCTGAAAGCGCCTACTTCCTCATTTTTTAAGGAACACTGCTTTACCTCAGACTCTCACTCTCCATCTAGCTGAGATTCACTACACCACAAATATCCAAAAGGAAATACAAAACTGATGAGGGGCAGGCCATCTCTGCGGAAGGACCAGGTTTACTTTGTTTTCTCACAGCTGCTAATGAATCTGTCCTGACTATCAAGTCATACATTGATTCACTTCAATCTGCCGGATTACTTCTCCCCAAAGCCATTCTATGTCTGAGGCAATGTTGATCTCTAAGTCTGCTTTTATAACTAGGTTTATCTTTTCTATCAAGGTTTTCTGCTTTTATATCTAGCCTCATCTGTAGTTTTTACCTACTGGTGAGACCCATAAGGATGTTTCTCTATACAGTTCTGAGACCACTGGTAAACTTTATCATAACAATCCTTGGCTGTGCTTCACTGTTGCCACCCAATGCAACAGCGTCAATCGCGTGAGAAAAAACTTCGATGGCAGTCCTGAGCCCACTGCTCCAAGGGCCAAATAGTAGTAATTATTAGCCAGCAAAAACAAATCAATGCAAAACAAACTTTCTGCCAACTGGATTCAAAGTAAGTGTCCAAGCCACCACATCACATGTCCAAGTAACAGTATTTCTGTACAGCTCCAGATGGGCCTCTCATAAACCACTCACTCCCATAAACACAATGCAAACTGCATTCCAGCCCTGGCTCTTCCTGGAACCTGGACATCTTTCTGGATATGCTGCTTTCTTTCATTGAAAATAAGCCAAAAAAAAAAATAATAAAGAGAATAAATGCCAACAAACACTGCAACACCCCATCCACTTTCATCCTTCACTCACTGTCTTTAAAAGTTTACTGCCTGTAAAATTCACCATAATTTGGTGATGAAGTTCCTTGCTCAATGCTACACCCTTTGTCAAGACCACAGTCTAGCTCTTGGCAGGTGTTACCAAAATCCTGCTTCCTCTGACCTCACGAAAGAGACAGAACATGAATAATTCATAAATGCAATGTGCATATGAATTATTTCCAACCTGTATGTGATGAACTGTAATACACGAGGACAAAATGGGAATGTGCTTTTTGGAAAAGTACTACAGAATGCTTTCTGAATGGATGAAAAAGAGTGATCTCTTCCAAACTTGACTTCAGTTAATCAAAAAAGTAATTAGTAAATTATCAGAATTAGGAAAAGAAAGGGCCTTTTCTGTGGGAAAACAAAATCTCAATAAAGAAAGAAACCCTAAGCAAGAGTAATATGATTAGTTCTGAGTTTTGAGGATGTAGCCACTAGTGGGTCATAAAATATGGGTTACTTAAATTACAGGGAAAAAAAAGAGCTCTAATTTAAAGTAAGTGAGATAATAACAAGCCATTACTATGTACCATTCAATGTTTAAACACTTTATACGTACAATATTAAATATCTGAAAAGCAAAGTAAACAAGAATGAAAGTTGTAGACAGAAGAGAAAGCATTTATACACGAAATTTAAAGATACAAGAGAGGATGGGGTTTAGAGGAAATTCTGGAGAGCAGAGAGAAAGGAACGAGACAGGTAGAATAGGAGGACCACATTATCATAGTCAATGAAAGGAGACTTTAATTTTAATTTCATTTCTTAATAAGTAGCAACTTTGCCAGGCTAGTGAAAAATAAATCGGATGCTTCAGGTAAGAAAATAAAAATCATTTAGGGATTAGATCAAGCCAGGAAAGAAAGAACACACAGTTCTGGTTTTGAGTGGGATCAGTGAGACGTGAGAAAACAAAGAGACGGGAAAGCTGGTTTTAAAAGGCAAGCGACCCAGGAGTTTGAGGACACTAGCAATTGGGGATAATGGGTTTAGTGCACTGACCCCGGAGCTGCCATGTAAGATAGTAATAGGATGCTAGGATATTCCTTATTGGATTCCTGAGAAACAAGGCTCCCCAGTTTTCATGGTGCTCAGACTGTTCCTCCTCAAGCTCCTCTCGTGATGAGATTTAATAGATTTTCAGGCCTCGCAGAAGAAGAATTGTTCCAGGACCACTGCTCTCATGTGCAAACCACCACTTTCTAGGAGTCTGCAAACTATGACTGCTGAGCAAAGGTCCTTGAACTACGACTGTTTTTTCCGTTTTTAGAGGGAAAAGACAGAAGAGGCAGTAGGGAGGAGTGAGGAGGGAGAAGAGAGAGGGGAGGAGAGGGAAAAGGAGAACCAGGCAAGAGGAGGAGGAGGAGGAGGAGGAGGAGGAGGAGGAGGAGGAGGAGGAGGAGGAGGGGAGGGGGAGGGGGAGGAGGAGGAGGAGGAGGGAGGGGGAGGGGGAGGAGGGGGAGGAGGGGGAGGGGGAGGGGGAGGAGGAGGAGGAGGGGGAGGGGGAGGAGGAGGAGGAGGAGGAGGAGGAGGAGGAGGAGGAGGAGGAGGGGGAGGAGGACTCACATCCAGACTGCATGTGACCCACCAGACCTAAAATATGTGCTACTGTCTTCACATAAAAGACCACCAGCCTCTGATCTGGAAGCCCTCAGCCAACCTTGTGCCTTTACCACCACCCACAGCTGACGCCTCACTCACGGGCACTACTGGCTCTGGCCTCAGCCACGTGCACCACACTCGCACAGAACCAACATCCTTTTCAACGCACAGCCTGGGCTCTAGCAGTTCTCTCCAGCTTCTCATGTCCAAGTTTAGGTATGTCGTAAGTCCCCTATCATCTCATTTCCTCTCAGTAAATGGCCCCTGATTTACCCATTTGCTTAAGACAAATCAGTCGAGTCATACTGGACTCCTGGCTCTCTTCCACACTATCAATCCAACAGCAAATCTTGTTGGCCTCATCCTCAAGATCTACATACACACCTACCACTCCTCAGCACTTCCAACATCGCCTAAGCCATTATCCTCTCTCCTGTGGAGTATATAATAGTCTCCTAAGTGGTATTCCTTCCTTGCTCGTGCCTGAGCACCACCTAAACACCAGACTGTATTTACTGCATACACTATAAATCAGATCTGATGACTTAATCTGACTTACATTTACTCAAAAAAAAAAAATACAATGATTTCTCACATCACTCAAAATAAAATTACCATGGTCCATGCTACTTATGACATCATCTCCTATCACTCTCCCCAACACGTATTCACCTCCAGCCACAATGGCCTCCTTGCCATTCTTCAAACAGTCTAAGAACACCGCTGAGAGGTTTGGCACCTGCCTGGAACAGCTCACAGTTTCACTTTACTAGGGTCTCATCCCTCCTTTGGACCTCATCAAACAGGTTTTCTCCAACTTCCTTACCCATTAGCACAGGCCATTATTCTCTACCCCTTCCCCACTCCTTTAACTCTCTCCACAGTGCTTACCACCACAAACACTGTATGTACACAGTCACACACATACACTTGTGCACGTGCGCACACACACATACTTCTTGTCCCTCACTGTAATACACACTCCATGAAAAAGGGATGTTATTCTTTTAATTACCTAAAAACATAACTGGATCATAGTGGGTACCCAACACATATTTGTTAAATGAATGTGTTAAGTATAGCATGAATACACACCAGATAACAAAAGGTGTCTGAAGAGAATAGAGGGAAGGTGAACAATTTTAAAAGATAAGCTAACCAAGAAAAATCACCTAAGATGAAGCCAACTTAGTTTGCATTATAGGTATTAGTAAATCACTCTAAAATATCATAGGACAAAGGAAAGCATTTATGAGGGCAAACTGACATGTGGAGGAATGTGATTAAGGTAATGGAGGGATGTGAGCCAACTGTCCTTTGTCACTTCCAAAGGTCTAAAGTTTAAAAAAGAAATTTCTGAAGAATATTTCACAAGTGATAAACCCTAAACCAAAGGCCTAAGATCTCATTCCGTTGTCTTCCATCTGCCTGTGAACTCACTCTCTCACCTGGGTGGCACTGGCTTGGGAATCCTGCCTCTAATATCCAGGGCTCTTCTCCTTGCTCTATCTTGAAGACCACTTCTGGCTTAGTAATGCAATATCCTGTTGAGAAAAAATAATACCAGATGATGGCTAAATAGCCTGGCTTCAGGGACTCTGAAAAAATGATGGGGAAGAAAGGTACAGCCTCAGGAACTGCCCAAGGGAGATGCCCAAATGAACCAACCCCTGAGGAGGTTAAGAACACAGCATTCTTTATGGTGGCCAGAGAAACTGGTCATCTCAGGGCCTTGAATCTCAAGCATCAATCAAAATTCCACAGGCAGTTCATATGTTTCAACAACTAGAAATGCATGCTACGGGTTGTCACAAGGAAAAAAAATTCTTACCTACTGAGACAAAATGGCTGTAATTTTCTAGAATCACATCTCTGTATAGTATCTTCTGAGCAGGATCCAGCAGATACCACTCTTCCTGAGTGAAGTCCACACATACATCTTTGAATGACACTTGTTCCTGTAATGGTATATTCCTTTTCTATATGAAGCTGTCAGAACCATATGACATGGAAGAAATTTAAAAGAGCTAATCTCTTTAGAGTTTGCTAAAAACTGACACATAGGATGCCTTCTTTTGTGTTATTTACTATGTAGGATAAAAGAAATATCTCGTACAAACCAAGTTTCCACTAAAGGCTTAGAACTGTTCCCCTTGCTGCAAATACTACTGATGAAAACAAACACACACCATTCCTGTTCTCAAAGTGCTTATGATGTGATGAGGAGATATATACATTAACATTTATTAAGTTATACACAAGAGGTAGCATGATGCACACAGTAGACTGGAAAGGAAAGCAGAGCAAGAAAAAATTAGTCCTTTAATATTATCATTTATATGATAGAAAAAATAGACAATAAAACAGACAAAGCAGACCAGAAGGGGACCCAGATACTGGAAATAATAAACAAGAACTTCAAAATGGATTATGATTAATATGTTCAATAAAACAGGAAAATATGAACAAAATAACTGGGAGAAGTTCAATGGATATATGGTATGTGTACTGTGCAGAAAAAAATTACTAGAGCAGGCTGAGACTGGTCTGCTTTGAAAGGTCTGCTGCTATAAGGGTATCCCTTGGCTGGCACCTGGGAACTTAAATTACCTAATAAGAATGGTTCACTGAGCCTAAACTGTTTGTGTAAGCAATATGGTTTATACTGCACACATGCATTCCTTCTAAGTCTGGAAGTTTCTGTGCCAAGCAGAGAGTACCAATGTGATCAGCTCCTGATTAAAAACATTGAGCCCTGAGTGTCTACTGAGCTTCCGTGGCAGACATTTCATGTTTGTTGTCAATCTCATTGCTAGATTTGGGAGAAAACTCTTAGAAGTTTGCTCCTGGCTTCCTCTCAACTCTGCTCCATGTGTGCCTTTTCCCCTTATTGATTCTGCTTTATATTCTTGCACTTTAGTAAGTCATAGCCATAAGTAGAACCACTTGCTGAGTCACCCTAGTAAGTCACTGAGCTTGGGGATGGTCTTAGGGACCTCTGATAGATGTGTATACAGACACATACGTATACACATACATACATAGATAAAATGGGCATTCTAGAGCTGAGAAATACAACACTGGAATTAAGAACTCATTAAATGGGTTCAAAATCCTATTAGAGAAAACATATATCAATCTAACAAGAGTATCTAAACATGTATGTATCTAACAAAAGGGTACCAAAATACATACCTCCAAAACTGATAGAACTGAAAGGAGAAATACACAAATTTATAATCCTAGGTGGGAGGCTTCAACACTCCTCTGTCAATACTGAGAGATCAAGGAGGCAGAAAATCAGTAAGTATAAAGATGACCTGAACCACACTATCCATCAACATGATCTAATTGAGTTACAGAATACCCCATCCAAAACAATAAAACACAGATTTTATCATTCTATTCTAGCTCATATGTAACATTCACCATGACAGACCATAGTCTTGGCCACAAAACACACCTTAACAAATTTAAAAGAACAGCTATCATACAAAATACGTTCTCTGACTACAATGGAATAGAAATCAATAAACAAGAAATAGCTGGGAAATCACTCGAACACTTGAAAATTAAACAACACACTTATAAATAACCTATAGTTCAAAGAGGTCTCGAAAGAAATTTTTAAACATTGTACATGAAATAAAAATAAAAATACCACTTATCAAAATTTGTGGGATGAACTGAAAGCAGTACATAGAGGGAAATTTATAGCAGTGTATATATTAGAAAAGTTTCCATCTTAGTACACTATAGAAGAAAAGTAAATTAAGCCAAAAGCAAGCAAAATAAAGGAAATATTAGAATATATCAATGAAATTGAAAACATGAAAAAAAAAGAAAATTAATGACACCAACAGATGCTTCTTTGAAAAGATCAATAAATTAACAAACTTCCAGAAAACCTAACCAAGAAAAAAGAGAAAAGAAACAAATTGTGAATCTCAGAAATGAAAGGTCAACACTACTGATCCTAAGGACATTAAAATAATGAGAATACTACAAACAATTCTATTCCTGAAAAATTAACTTAGTTGAAATGGATAAATTCCTTAAAAGACACAGCTACCAATTCATACAAGGAGAAATAGATAACCTGAACAGATCTATATCTGTTAAAAACAAAATTGAATTACTAGTCAAATCACTCCCAAAATACAAAGTACTAAGCTCAAATGGTGTCACTAGTGAATTCTACTGAACATTTAAGGAAAAAATACTAATTCTCCACAATCTCCTGCAGTAAATAACACCTCCAAACTCATATTATAGGGCCAACATTACCCTGATTCTAAAACTAGATAAAGACATGAGAAACTAAAGACCAATATCTCCCATCAGCAAAGACACAAAAATCCTCAAATATTGGCAAATCAAATCTGACAATGTATACAATGAATTATAAACCATAACCAAGTGGAATTTATTCCAGGTATGGAAGGCCAGGTCAATGTTAATAATAATAAAAAAAAAAAATCAATACAATCCAGCACATCAATAAGCCAAAGAAGAAAAATTACATGATCAAATCGATTGATGAAAGAAAAGCATTTGACAAAATCTAACAGCCATTCATGATGAAAATTCTCAGCACACTAGGAATAGGGGGAATTCTCTCAGCTTGATAAAGACCATCCACAAAAACCTTACAGCTAACACCATATTTAATGTTAAGAGACTGGACACTTTTCCCCTAAGGGCAGGAATAGGGCGAGGATGTCTTATCTCAATACTCCTATTCAACTCTGTACTAGAAGTCCTAGCTAGTGCAGTAAGACCAAAACCAAACCAAACCAAACCAAACCAACCCCAAACCAGAAATAACACATATGTGATTGGCTCTGTATCCTGTTTCATTGATCTATCTATTTTTTGTGCCAGTACCATACTGTTTTGATTACTATAGCTTTGTAGTATATCTGGAAATCTGGGACTGTGATCAATTTGTGAAATAAATCCAGCTTTGTTTTTCTTTCCTAATATTGCTCTGGCTATTCAAAGTAGAACAGAACAGGGACGCCTGGGTGGCTCAGTCGTTGGGCCAACATTACCTCAGGTCATGATCCCAGGGTCCTGGGATCGAGCCCCGCACTGGGCTCCCTGCTCCGCGGGAAGCCTGCTTCTCCCTCTCCCACTCCCCCTGCTGGTGTTCCCTCTCTCGCTATGTGTCTTTCTCTGTCAAATAAATAAATAAAATCTTAAAAAAAAAAAAAGTAGAACAGAACAGAGAGAGCAGAAATAAGCCAACAGTTATATGGTCAGCTAATCTTCAACAAAGGAGGCAAGAATATCCAATGGGAAAAAGACAATCTCTTCAACAAATGGTGTTGGGAAAATTGGACAGCTAGCTACATGCAAAAGAATGAAACCAGACCACTTTCTTACACCATACACAAAAATAAACTCAAAATGGATTAAAGACCTAAATGTGAGACCGGAAACCGTAAAAATCCTAGAAAAGCACACAGGTAGTAACTTCTTTGACATCAGCCATAGCAACTTCTTTCTAGATATGTCTCTGAAGAGAAGGGAAGCAAAAGCAGAATCAGACTTTGGGACTACACCAAAACAAAAAGCTTCTGCACAGCAAAGGTAACCATCAATAAAACAAAAAGACAACCTACTAATGGGAGAAGATATTTGCAAATGATATATCCGTTAAGGATTTGATATCCAAAATATATAACTCAACACCAAAAAAACCCCAAATAAGCTGATTAAAAACTGGGCAAAGGACCTGAATAAACATTTTTCCAAAGAAGACATTCAGATGACCAAGAGACACATGAAGAGATGCTCAACATCACTAATCACAAGAGAAACTCAAATCAAAACCACAATGAGATATCACCTCACACCTGTCAGAATGGTTAGAATCAAAACAAGAAATTACAAGAGTTGGTGATAATGTGAAGAAAAAGGAACCCTTGTGTACTGATGGTGGGGATGAAAACTGGTTCAGCCATTATGGAAAACAGTGTGGAGGTTCCTCAAAAAATTAAAAATAGAACTATCCTATGATCCAGTAATTCCACTACCAGGTATTTACCCAAAGAAAAGGAAAACGCTGATTGGAAAAGGTATTTATATTGCAGCACTATTTACAGTAGGCAAGATGGATAAAGAAGATGTGGGGTGTGTGTGTGTGTGTGTGTGTGTGTGTGTGTGTGTGTAATGGAATATTACTCAGCCGGAGAAAAGAATGAAATCTTGACAATGCCAACAACATAGATGGATCTAGAGGGTATAGTACTAAGTGAAATAAGTCAGACAAAGACAAATATCATATGATTTCACTCATATGTGCAATTTAAGAAACAAAACAAAGCAAAAAAGAAACAAACAAAAAAAAGAGACTCCCAAATATAGAGAACAAACTGGTGATTATCAGAGGGAGGGTGGGTGGAAGGAGGGGATGAGACAATTGGGTGTATCACTGAAAAGGAAAAACAAACTCTCTTTATTTGAAGTCAATATTATTGTCTATGTAGAAAATCTCAAGTAACTTACAAAAAGAAAGAAAAAAATCTACTGGAAGTAATAAGGAAATATCAAAACATCACAGGATACAAGATCAAAAAAAAAAGTCAACTGTTTTCCTGTATCTGAAAATACCACTTACAATTGCACCCCCAAAAAAGGTACTCAAGTATAAAATCTAACACAATATATATATACAGAAAAACACACCAATCGATGGAAGAAATCAAAGATCTAAAGAAATGGAGAGATAGTCCATATTCATCAATAGGAAGACTCAATATGCCTAAGATGTCAATTCTTTCCAACTTAATCTATAAATTCAACACAATCCAAATAAAACCCCCAGCTATTTTGCAGATACTGACAAAATGATTCTGAAGTTTATATAGAAAGACAAAGGATCTAGAATAGCCAACACAATGTGGAAGAAAAATGAGAATTCACATTGCCTGATCTTAAGAGTTACAATAAAGCGGGCGCCTGGGTGGCTCAGATGGTTAAGCGTCTGCCTTCGGCTCAGGTCATGATCCCAGGGTCCTGGGATCGAGTCCCGCATCGGGCTCCCTGCTCCTTGGGAGCCTGCTTCTCCCTTTGCTTCTCTCTCTCTCTCCCTCTCTCTCTCTCTCCTCCTCTGTCTCTCATGAATAAATAAATAAAATCTTTAAAAAAAAAAAAAAAAAGAGTTACTATAAAGCTACCAGTAACCAAGACAGTGTGTTAGTGCTGAGAGAGACACATAGATCAACAGAACAGAACAGAGGGTCCAGGAATAGATCTACCAAAACAGAGGCAAATGTTTTTTGACAAAGACATAAAGGCAATAAAAGGAGAAAAGAGAGGCTTTCAACAAATGGTGCTTGAACAACTGGACACTCATGCAAAAGAAATCAACCTAGACACAGACCTTACACAAGGAATAACTAAAAATGAATATGAGGTCTAAATGTAAAATGCAAAACTTTAAACCTTCTAGAAGAAAATACAGAACAAAGAATATAGGAGAAAAATCTCTGTGACCCTAGATTTGGTAATGAGTTTTTAGATACAACAGAAAAAGCATATTCCATGGGGGTGGGGGGAAGCACAGGTTGAATATTATTAAAAATAAAATCTGCTCTGTTAAAGACATTTCTAAGAAAATGAAAGACAAGGCACAGACTGGAAGAAAATATCTGCAACATATATATCTAATGAAGGATTTGCATCCAAAAACTACAAAAGAACTCTTAAAGCTTCAAAAGAAGAAAACAAATGACCCAATTGAAAAATGGGCAAAAGATCTGAACAAACATTTCACCAAAGATATAAGGATAACAAATATATATATGAACAGATGCTCAACATCACCTATTAGTGGGAAAATGCAGACAACATGACATATTTATTAGAATGTGTTAAATTAAAATTTAAATCCAAAATTATGACAATACCAATTTCAGGTCCAGAATCAGAACAACAAAGATTCTGATTTGTAGTTGGTAGGAACACATATTGATACAGCACCTTTGAAAAAAACAGTTTGGCAATTTCTTGCAAAGCTATACATACATACATACATACATACATACATACATACAAAACTGACCCAGCAATTTCACACCCTATGTGTTTGAAAACTTATGTCTGCTTAAAAACCTACACATGCGCACCTTAATTCATAATGGCCCCAAACTGGAAGAATCAAGAGTCCATGGGTTAACAACTCTGAAATCATGTATGTGCATTCTGGAATTGAACTATTAAATAAATGAAATTCAGATGACGTTAGCTGGATTCTCATCGTTAGAGTGGAGATTACAGACAAACAAGGAGAGAAGGTTACAATGTTCCATATGGTAATGATTACAACAGGAGACAACAGTGTGAACTAAAACTTAGCTTAATATATAGATGGTTACATACTGAAATATTTATAGACACCTGTATATACATGAGAAAGTATACACGTGTATTTCCTCTTTCAGTTAGCTGAATGGGTCTGTGAGCAATGACACACCAGTAGCAACAGGCACACCTAGTCCCCAATCTTGGTTTCTCATACTATGCTCCAATGAAAAGAACCAGAGCTATTTAGAAAAAAAAAAAAAAAGGCTAATTCCAGAGCAGGAAAGACATAAGATGAACCTGGGGGAGGAAGGAAGAAGTATTCAAACAATAACGGGGTGTGTCAAAAGACACAGGAACCAACAGAAGGTACTTTTTAAACATTTTCTTATTTTTGAGAGAGAAGGAGAGGGAAACAGAGCATGAGCAGGGGGAGGAGCAGAGGGAGAGAGAGAGAATTTCAAGCAGGCTCCACGCTCAGCAGAGAGACCAGGACCCTGAGATCATGACCTGAGCCGAAATCAAGAGTCGGACACTCAACCGACTCAGCCACTCACGCGCCCTTAGAAGAGGCTTTTAATAACCAACCTGAAATAACTTGAGCAATGAAAGAAAACAAGGTAGCATTGTACTATAACCAAAATATAAAATAACTATCCATGAATTCATGCTGATATAAATAAATGGATTAGTAAATAGGAGAGAATAGGAAAATCTCCTATGAAGAATTCCTGATAATTTATGTAGATACTCCAGCAGGAAGGAGGTATCATGTAACTCCCCACTTCTTTCCAAAGAGTACAGTATGAAAACAGAGGAAACAAAGAGTAGCTTTACTGCTACTCGTGACCACATTACTTCAGCTAAGCGATCAACAGTGATACATCACCGTAGTAAGTCATGTTGACAACACTTACCCTTGATATGATGTCACCAAATGACATTATATCTCTGTGGTCTTCCTCCAAGAAGCCCATAACCTCAGTCTTACCATGAAAACAACAGCAGACAATTCCCAATTGAGGGACATCCTACAAAACACCTGAATGTATTCCTCAAAACTGCCAAGGTTATCAAAAACAAGGAAAGTCTGAGAAATTGTCACAGCCAAGGGGAGCTTAAGGAAACAACTAAGTGAAACATGGTATCCTGAAAGAGAAACCTGCATGGGGGAGAAAACACCAGGGTCAATTAGCAAAATACAAATTATATACCATAAAATAATAGTTTGCAACCCATGTAACAGACAAGCATTAGTATGCCTAATATATAAAGAGCTAAACACCGAAGAATAAAAAAAAAAAAAAAGCCAGAAACCTAAGAGCAAAATGGGCAAAAGATATGAACAGAGGGTTCACAGAAATGTAAATACATCTTTCAGATACATGAAAAAGAAATTCAACCTCACTCATAGTTTAAAAAATTGCAAATACAAACTTCATAAAATACCACTTTTTATCTATCCATTGCCAAAATTCCAAAAGTTGAACCACATGTTCTATGGAAGAAGCTGTGGACAAAACAGCACTCACTCGGTGTCAAAGGGAGCGACACAAAATGATACCATAATCCCAACTGATCAAGTGTATCAATTATATTCACCCTTTGACCTGGCAATGCACTTCTGGGAATTTATCTGAGAGAAAAAACCTATATGTACAAGGTCATTCATTAGAACATGGTTTGTAGTGGCAAAAGGTTTGAAATAGCTCATAAGTAATAATCACCAGTTTAATAAACAATGGAACACCCATGCTTGAATTACTGTGCGGTTATAACAAAGAAAGAAGCAATCCATGTTCTGTTAACAGAAAGATGTTTGGGACAGGCTGAAAAAAGTGAAAAAAAGCGAAGAAAAAATGGAAAATCATGTAGAGACTCGCTACTCAAAGTGTGGTTCCCTGAGCAGCAGAGTCAGCTTCACCTGGGAGCTTTTTAGAAATGCAAAACCCAGGGCCCTACCAGATCCCTAAATCAAAATCTGCATTTTAACAGGATGCCAGTGAGGTACAGGTGCATCTAAGTTTGAAAAGCCCTAAGGATGATGGATTCCCTTCTAAATAAAAGTACGGGGCATACAAGAATATCTTTTAACTGAAAAAAGAAACACTGGGAGGACAAACAAGAAAGACAGGTATCTACAGTAGGATGACCATATGTTCCAGTTTGTCTGGGACTGTCCCAATATATGCCAGTTGTCCCATCATAACATTATAGAACCTCTTTCATTCTCAGTGGAAGTGTCTCCATTTAGATGAGAAATAAATGTCACCATTCCTAGAGGGAACATCACTTAACCTTTTAACCATGTTAATATATTACTAATTCAAAATATTTTATTTAAAAAAAAGAAAGACAAAACCAGTCAGGAAAAAAGACAGACTGAAAAAAGCAGTGAGCCAACGATGGGTAAGCAATAAACCCAAGGAGAGGCAACGTCCGGGGCAAAAGGGAAAGACAACTTCATGAGGAACAGGAAGGGAATGTATCAGAGTTAAGAAAGGAGAGCTAGGAGGGAGGTGTCAGAGACAACAGAGACTGAGGACTATGCCATAGGAATGTCAAGTAAGACAAAGACAAAAACTGGATTTGACTACAATTTGGTGGCCTTTTCCAGAAATGCTTCAGGTGAGTGGTGGTGGTGAAGGAGCAAGAATGCATTCATGAGGTTGAAATGCAAATGAGAAATGCAGAGACCAAAACCAGAAGAGTCTGCTACTCAAGCTAGAAATACAAACAAGCTGACGCAAACACTTATGGAGAGTTATCTGGAGGATGTCTGGTCCCTCCATTCTGCCAGATCTTCAAAGTCGTATTCCTGGATTAAGCAGGACCATGAGAGAGCTGTCTACTCAAACCTCATTTTTGGTCCTCTGAAAAGCATCCACACATCTTTGGCATGGTGCTGTGTCTATCAGATGATTACAGGCAATTTCAGTGTTTTGATTAGAAAGATCAGAGAAAATTTCACAACTTGCACAACTCTGTAAAATTAAGAGTCCTACATCTAATTCTACCAACTCTTTGAATTTGCTACTCTCGACATATTTCCCTTCAAGTAATTCTTGCATAGTTTTCTTTTCTCATTGTAAAAATATGAATCCTTACAAACTTTAGAAAACTCATTTTAAAACAAAGTGGGAATAAACAAACAAAAAGCTCACCTGGGATCTGTTCATTTTCCGCTCTTAGTGAAGGAGGGAGAGCTGAGGAAGAAGGAAGGAAGAAGGAAGTTAGGAGAGACTTGGCCTGCCTTGCAGTTCCTGGATTTACCTGCCTACACAGCTCCACATACAAGATACTTACGTGTCCATGTGTGGCTCCGATATATGTTGAGCTTAGACATGATACTTTTCACTGAGTGAATGTAAACATTTGTTTCTTATTGATTTATTACCAATTTAGGTTCTGTGACACAGAAAAATTAAAAACATGAGAAGATGAGTTTAACATTTAACAGTAACCTAAAGGAGGAAACACTATGGATTTGTCAGAACTGATGTGGTAGGGAAAAATTAAAAATCTCAAGCCACATTGTTAATCTGTTTTCCTCTTAACACTGAATCCCTTGAGGTCAGATAATCCAAGAAACCTCTGAAAAAAAGAGATGGGGGTGTTTAAGGCAAGATAAAAAAAAAAAGTTTAGTTTGTTCTAACCTTCTTACAACTTTCAAAAGTCTTTGACTTAACAGTGCAAAATGGGCAGTGGCTCGGGAATTTGCAGACCTGACTTTTAACCATGGTTCTGCAACTAACAAACTGCATGATCTTGGTCAGTCACCTTCTCAGACTCAAAATCTTTTTTTCATTTTTCAAATAAGGTCAAAACAGATAACCTGTTGCCTGCACTACCATCCTGTGCGTCTATAGAGCCAGGAGAGCGGGAACCTCAGCATCTTTCTAGATGCCATTCTCAGCATCTTTCTAGATGCCATCAACAATGGGAAATACTGAACGGAAAATGAGGGAAGTAGGGGGTGTTTGGGGAGGGTGAGAACAGAATTTCCTTCGCTATGGCTGGTGAGCCTTTCATTCCCAACCATGCCCTCACAAACTCTCCAAAGAGGTGACATTTCCTGTGTAACCTGCGTGCCCACCCCTCTCAGCTCCAGCTCACCTCGCTCTTCTTAAATTTGTCCCAGACCTTCCACCGTCACACAGCCTTCGATGGCTTCAGGATACTGTCATGCTTATACATAACAAATAACAAATGAATACATAATAAATAATAACTGGGGACCTGGGGAATGTTAGAGCCAGGAAAGGGCCTTGGTGGCTAGCTAGTCCAGCCTCTATCCTCTTCCATTGCACAAATGAGTTAACTGAGCAATGAAGGCCCTAGAGACTTGTCCAAGCTCCAGCCGCATGTATTACATAAATAACAAACAAATAGGTAGCAAAATGTGAGTGCTCAGAACAATGCCATGCGGCAAGTATTACTGACATCCACACTTTACAGATAAGGAGACCGAGCCTCATGTCGACTATTCGATCAGAGCAATTCATTCACATCTGACGCCCTGCCAGCTTCTCCTACAACCGCGCCCCTCCTAGTAAGCCCGGCGCACATACGACGCACGCACACACGTCAAAACGTCAGGCGCGCACGCACGTCGCGCACGCGCACTCACTCCTTCCCGGAGCCCCACCCCCTCCCTGTGGGCCCAGCGCACACGTCACGCACGCGCACTCCCCACCCGCGGCCGCACGACGGCGCAGTCAGCTTAGCGCTGGGGCTGGCCACCTGCGGGCCTTTCGAGCCCGCGAGCCCACGTTCCCACGCGGGACCCTGGTCCCTTAGAGATGCCCCCGCCCGCCGTCCCTTCAACTCTGCAAGCGCCGCTGACTCCTGGGGTCGCTCCGGTGTCCGCGGAGCTCCTACCCACCCCCCGGCCCCGCCGCCCCAGTCGGACCCCCGAGCCGCGCAGGGCCCCCTCGGTCCACGCCCCCACCCCCCGGGGCTCACCCGCAGCTTCCTCGCCGCGTGGACCCGGAAGCCAGGGAAGGTTTCCCACGAGGGGCTGGAGGCCGGGGAAGGACGAGCCGGGAGGAGAAGGCGGGGATGCACATGCGCAGAGGGAGGGAGCGGCGCGGCGCGGCGGCGGCGGGTAGCTGGAGCTCCGCTCCTGGCCGCTTGGGCTGGGAAAGTGCCTCTACCCTTAGAAGGGATGCCTCACCCCTTAGTCGTAAAAAGTAAGCTAATAGTACCGAGCTAGCAGGGTTTTAGTGAAGAGGCCTTTAGGACGTAGATCTAGCACGTAAATTGTTCAGTACCTCTCTCGAGATTGTCTTTCCCCGGTATACACCGTACCCATTTCTTGAGAAATCAGCTGGAGAGTTTCTGCCGACTTTGCCGAGTTGAGAGATTACTAGCTGAGATACTCAAGCCTGCTGCGTAGAGCCAGGCTTCTTTCTGTCCTTGCTCCTCGACCTGTGCATCAAAGCAGTGCGTCTTTTAGACACAAGCCGAGAGAAGGAAAGCTGTGCTTGAATTTCATTTATGTACGTGGTATCTGTGACCAGCGTGGTTATTCTCGAATGAGAGAAGCAGCGAGCTAGCAATTCGGTATTAATACTAAAAACCGTTCATGTGTAAAAAACTGTTCGTGTACCAAACTTGAAGAAAGCACGCTCTCCCGCAACCTCCCATTTACACTACCCCAACTTCCCCCAATATTAACATTTTACAGAGCCATGGTACTTTTATCAAAACTAGGAAAGTAACTCGGGTGCAATTCTATTAACTAATTACAGAGTTTATTCAGATTTCCACTAACGTCCTTTTACTGATCCAGGATCCTATACAGATACCACAGTACATTTATTCATCCTGTCTGCTCCAATCTGTAAGAGGTTTTTCGTCTTTCCTTGTCTTTCATGACCTTCACATGGTTGAAGAATAGTCAGGTATTGTGAAGAATGTCCCTGACTTTACGTTTGTCTAATGTTTTCTCCTTATTGGACTGAGGTTATAAATTTTTAGGAAGAATCCCTTGGGAGGGTGTGCCCTACCTATGTATCAGGTGACACATGATATCAACTATCATACTAACCTTTATTACTTGGTTAAGATGGTATCTGACAGGTTTCTCCACTATATAGATAGGATTTTTCCATTTCCAGTGTGCACTTAAGAGTGGGTTGCTAAGTCCAATGCACACTCAGGGGACAGACGAAATTAGCTCCATTTGGAATTTGTGGTCATATTTTAAAATCACCACGTGTATTAATTTGAGAGGAGACCCTCTGAGGCTACCCAAGTATACTGTTTCTATTTAGAGTTTTGGCCACTAATTTTAACTTTCATTGCTGGATCTTGCCTGCAACCACTTTTACTGTGGTGTTCTAAATGGTGATTCTTCTGTTTTACTTCTATATTTATTGGAATTCTTAAGGAAAGATTTTCATTTTCCCCATTTATTTATTCCATCACGTATTTATGTGAGTACGGGCTCATAGATAATCTATTTTTTTCTCCTCCATTGTTACTCAACCCATCTTTCTCACCCAACGCTTCCATCTGTTTTATGTTTTACATCTTTATCCTTTTCAGAAATATGTATCTCCTGAGTTTGGCTTTTTTCACTTAGCAAAATTCATTTAAGCCTCATTGGTGTTGTTGCTCCTTTTCTCAAATCAGCTCCTTTCTCCCCACTTTTTTCATTTCATCCAAAGCTATTATGTTATTATGTTGCTCAGATTGTTCCAGCTTGGGCATTGAGAGCTATCACAGGTTAGCTTTTGGGTCCTTTTAACAAATCCTTATCATTGTTTCTAAATTACTTCCTTACTTTTTGACATACAAGGTGCTCCAGGCTCCTTGTATTTTCTGTGTCATGAGATCAAGCCCCGCATCAGGCTCTGCACTCAGTGTGGAGCCTGCTTAAGTTTCTCTCTCCCCCTCTCCCTCTGTTTATTTGGATGGTAGTGTTGTTTATGTTGAAATCCTTACTGATTTTCTTTCCGCTGAAAAAAATGTCGATGTCTCCAATTAGGGATTGGATTTGCCTCCTGTGTTTTGAAGCTCTGTTGTTAGATGCATACACATTTAGAATTGTTATGCTTTCTTGGATAATTGGTCTCATTTACATTGTGTAACGTTGCACTTTATCCTGGATTATATTCCTTGTGGTGACATCAGTTTATCTAGTATTCATATAGTTTTTTTCAGTTTTGTTTTGGTTAGCGATTGCATGGTATATCTCCATTCTTTTCTCTAAACCTATGTTTGTATTCAGATGTAGTGTGGGTTTCTTAAGAGAATAACCTTAAATATTTCTTTAAGCACTTTATAGGTGGCATTTTATTTTTTTCTGCTTAGTTTCTCGTGAGAATGCTTCTGAAAGCTGCTGAAAGTGTTTGGATATTATTTGCTTTTCTGTGAACATCTCCGTGTGAGCATTTATTCATAGTAATCTTTTTGACGACTATTGTATATGGTGTCAATGTACATTCATAACATTGCATGAGCAACCATCACAACTGTTTTCAACATGAGTCAAGACCTAAATAAAAACATTATTGTTGAAATAAAAACATTATTGTTGAGAAGAGTATTTGTAAATACATTCATGTGAATCAAGAACAGCATCACCTTGGCCCTAGTGCTCTTCCATTTGCTTTAAGTGGGAAAACTTGTGTGGGCCCTGAGGCCTATAGGGTCTTCTTGGGGTTGAGGAGTCTCTGAGTTTCTAAAACCCCTGAGGGCCTAAAATCTTGTGGACTGGGGGTGTGAGAGTATATTAAAAAATCCCCCCATTGATTTGGTAGGGCCAATAATGCTCTGTGAGTGCCAGGGACCTAGCAGCCATGGGGGAAGCAGCAGTGACTTATGCTCATTTGAGCATATACCGCATTCCTAAAGACCGTATATACCTTCTGAGGATGTTGTCTTCCAGTTGGCAACATAATTGAATCTTCAGTAAACCATTCCACTTTTCAGTTAGACCAGCTGTTTCAGAGTGATAAAGTACTTGGTATGACCAGTTAATTCAATGGGCATGAGCTTAATGCTACACTTCCTTTGTTGTGAAATGAATTTCTTGACCAGAGGCAGTGCTATGGGGAATACTACTATAGTGAATAAGGCATTCTTTGAGACCACAACTAGTGGTGCTGGCAGGAGCATTGCAGATGGGAAAGACAAATCCATATCCAGAATATGTATCTGTTCCAATAAGAATGAATCTCTGCCCCTTCCATGATGGAAGAGGTCAAATATAATCATCCTGCCAGGAGGTGGCTTATTGGTTCTCCCAGATAATGTTGGCATATCAGGACTTGGGGTTGATCTCTGTTCTTGATAACTGATTTGACACTTAGTAGTAGCATTATCTAAGTCAGCCTTGGTTAGGGGAAGTCCATGTTGCTGAGCCCATGTATAATGTCCATCTCTGCTACCATGACCACTTTACTCAGGGGCTAATTCGGGCCATGATCACTCTGGTAGATGGGGAAAGAGTCTTGCTAACATTCACAGAGCATACTATTTTGTCCACCTGATCAAAAGTGCCTTCTATAATAGATGCCCTTTGGTGGACATTAGCTATTAAGTTACAAACTGTGAAGGGTATGAGATTCTCATCTTACTTGCAAGCTAACAAGTTAGCCTGCCATTTAGATAAAACTGTGACTGGCTAAATTATTAGCTTTAAGAAAGGTAAAATCACAAATACACACTTGCACACAAATACAGAAAACACAAGGTCTTTGGGTCAGAGATAAAGACAGTTTATTACTGTCAGCAAAAGCACCAGCCAGAGTGGCTTCATAGCACTGATTCTCTGACCTACAGTACCCATGGGGCAACACAGTGAAGGCCAGTTGGTGCCTATACATGCAATGGAGAAATCCTGAAATTAAACACTGACTTTATGTAGAATTGCCGGTGACTTTTAGCCTGTGGATATAGTGGATTACATTGATTGATTTTTTTTTTTTTTTGATGTTGAACCAGCTTTGTCACCAGGAATAAATTCTACTTGGTCATGGTGTATTTTATGGATAGATAGATATCTTATCCATATCTATATATAGTTGGATTCAGTTTGCTAGTATTTTGTTGAGGATTGTTGCATCTAAGTTCATGAGGAATATTGGCCTGTAGTTTTATTTTTGTACTTCTTGGTTGATACTGGTATCAGCGTAATATATGTCTCATGAAATTAGATGGGGAGCGTTTCCTCCTCTTCTATTTTCTGAACAAGATTGTGTAAAATTGAATGAATTCTTTAAATGTTTGGTAGAATTCTCCAGTGAAATCATCTGGGCCTTGCATTTTCTCTTTTAGATTTTTAAGTACAAATCCAGTTTTTAAAATGGTTGTAGGACTATTCAGATTGTCTATTTCATTTTGGTTGAGTTTCGGAAGTTTGTGATTTTCAAGAAATTCATTTCTTCTAAGTTGTTGAATTTATGAATATAAAGTTCACTGTATTCCTGTAATATCATGTAGTGATAGTTTCTTTAATTGCATCGATGATTTATCTAGCAATAAAGAACATGTTCATTTTGAAGTGTGATACAAAGAAGCTTCTAGAAAGTTTTTTAGTACTTACACAAAAATTTGGTAGAAATAACCAGTTGCCCAAATTCACATCAAATCTGGATATCTCCTAGTATTTACACTTTTCATATAATTTTTTAAATGTTTGCCAATCTCATCATGTCATAACAATATATTATGTGATATTTTAAATATTTACATTTTGTTATTTCTCAGAATATACTTTAATATACAATAATTGGATTGCTCTTTTTTATTGTGTTTTAGTAACACTTTGTATGGTTTAGATGCAAATTCTCTTTTTTTGGCAAATTCTTTATCAGATATGTGTTTAGCAAATATTTTCTTCTATTCTGTTGTCTTTTCATTTGCTTAGCACTCTCTTCCACAGAGTAGATGTTTTTGATGTTAATAAAGTCCCACTTGCCCATTTTTTTTTGTTTCATGGATGATACTTTTGTGTTGTGTATAAAAATATATCACCAAAATCTCTTAGATTTTCACCTTTTTCTTATAGAAGGTTTTTAGTTGGAGGTTTTACATTTAGGTCTATGGTCCACTTTGAGTTAATTTTTGTGAAAAGTGTAAGTTTTATGTCTAGATTCATTTCTTTTGCATATGTGTGTCCTATTGTTCCAGCATTATTTGTTGAAAAACTATCTTTTCTCCATTAAATTAATTGCCTTTGCTCTTTTGCCAAAATCATCAGTTGACTGTATTTGTGTTGGTTTCTATTCTGTTCTATTCATTTTTGTCTTTATTTGCCAATACATACTGTCAAAAATGAATTGGCCATGGAGGTATGTGGTTATTTCTGGACCTTCAATTCTATTCATTATTCTTTTTTTTTATTATTTTATTTATTTGAAAGAGAGAGCACATGAGAGGTGGGAAGGTCAGAGGGAGAAGCAGACTCCCTGCCGAGCAGGGAGCCTGATGTGGGACTCAATCCTGGGACTCCAGCATCATGACCTGAGCCGAAGGCAGCCGCCCAACCAACTGAGCCACCCGCGCGCCCTCTATTCATTATTCTGTAGGTCTATCCTTAAAGCAGCACCACACTGTTCTCTTTTATGTAGCTGTGTAGTAGGTTTAGAAACCATGTGGTGTGAGTCATTCAACTTTGTTTTCAACATTGCTTTGGCTATTTGAGATGCTTCATATTTCCTTACGAATTTGAGGATTGGTTTTTTCATTTCTTCAAAATGGCTGTTGGAATTTTGATGGATAGTGCATTGAATCTGTAGATTGAGTAATATTGCCATCTTAACAACATTATGTCTTCCATGGCATGAACATGGAATGTCTTTCCATTTATTTCAGTCTACTTCAATTCTTTCAGCAATGTTTTACAGATTTCAGTGTATAATTTCTTTATCTCCTTCTTAAGATTATTCCTAGGTATTTTATTCTTTTGTATGTCTTTGGAAATAGAATTTCCTAATTTCCTTTTCAGATTATTCATTGCTGCTGTATAGAAACACAAGTGATTTTTCAGTATTGATCTTGTATCTTAAACCTTAACCTAATTCATATATCAGGGCTAGTAGAGAGAGAGAGTGTGTGTGTGTGTGTGTGTTTGCTAGTATTTTGTTGAGGATTTTATAACTATACTGATAATTTTCACCTGTAGTTTTTCTTTTTGATGTCTTTGTTTTGAGTACGGAGAATGCTGGCATCATAGAATGAGTGAAGTGTTCTCTCCTTCATTATTTTGTGGGAGAGTTGGGAAAGGATTGATGTTAAGTATTCTTTTAAATATTTGGTTGCATTCACTAGTAAAGCCATCTGATAGTAGGCTCTTCTTTGTTGGGGTTATTCATTTCTCATTCAATTTCTATTTGTTATGAATCTGTTGAGGTTTTCTATTTCTTCTTCAGTTTTGGTAATTTATGTGTTTCTTGGTATGAACATTGTTTTATACTTAATCATTGGTGCATTTGTCTTTTACCTTACACGAGAAACAGAGGAGTTACTAAAAAAATATATGATACTGTTTTTTTACATTTACCTATGTAGTTATCTTTACTGGTATTCTTTATTTCTTAATATGGCTTCAAATTACTATCTAATGTCTAATGCCTTCCTTTTCATGCTAAAGGATGCCTTTTAGAATTTTTTTATAGGTCAGGTTCACACTGACTTACCTTGACTAAACTTTGGTCAGGCTTTGCTTCCTTTCACAAGCTCCTGAATTTTGTTTTGTCCCCAGGTCTGAGCAAGCACCCTGAACAGCTCCACTGACCACAGTGGGAACATTTCACATCAGACTACCCCATCATGCATTTTGTTCACCTCCCCCGCTCACTTGCCTAGTTTCCTCTCAAAAGTACCTGCTGACCCATCTTACTCCTCCCTCTAAAAGAAAAGTCTTTTTAAAGTTTATTTAGTTATTTAAGTAATCTCTATACCCAACATTGGGCTCAAACTCACAACCCTGAGATCAAGAGTCACAAACTCCCCCAAATGAGCAAGCCAGGCGCCCCAGAGAAGCCTTTTTCTATTTGATTTTGAGATGCTTTCAGATCCTGAAATCAGAGCCTTGTTCCGATTGCAAGTCTTTCTGAAAAAAGTTTCTCCTTACCTAAGTCTGGATTTATTTTTATTTGACATTTGAAAGTCCTAGTTGCTTACCTTCTTCGCTGCTGAGATGCTATTATTTTATCTATTGTTTACTTTGAAACTGTATTATTTTTATTTTATTGCTAGCGTTTCCTAGTATCTAATTCGTTTTGCTTTCTAGTATATACGTAAGGTACCCTACTTATATTCATAACGCACATTGATTTACATTTTTGCCTCCTTTGGTCGCTTGGCGTTCAAAAAAAGGCACACTGGTTGTAAGACTATTTCTTTGAGGTACTGAAAAAATTCAGGGCTGCCTACAGAAGCGACAACCCCATGCCACACCTGAATTGGTAAAGAAACAACGTTTCCGAAATTCTCCGAAGTCCTGGGCGAGCAGGCTTATGGGATCTGAAGTCCGGAAGTTTGTGAGCCCGCCGCACGTGGTCAAGGGAGCTGGTCTTCTGCGGCTCCTCCTGCGCATGCGCAGTACCTCGCAGGCGCTCCTAGGTCTTCCGGTCTACTGTGGGAGACGGTCCGGAACGTTCAGGACTCTGGAGGTCTGCGTGCCGCTTTGGGAGTTGGCGCGGCCCGAGTGGGAGGGTGGGCGAGACCAGAGGGTTGGGAAGATACGAGAGGGTCCCTGCGGGGGTCCAGGAAGCGGGCGGGGGCGGCGATGCCTGGCAGTAGGGAAGAGGCTCGCGGACCCCGGCGGGACCCTCGGCTAGTCTACCCGAGAGACTGGGTACGAGGAGGCGTCGGCCGGGTGGAGGGACCACGGGACCGGAGAATCTCTATTGGGAGGAATCGGCCCCCGGGGGAGGATGCGGACTCCGCGTGGATCCCGCGCCGGGGTTTGTGCGGCCGCGGGAGGAGCGCGCGTTGCGCATGCGCGGTGGGTGCGCTCGGTCGTAGAGCGGCCGGAGTTGAGCGGGTGCTTTGATTTATGTAGGGTTGAACAGTGTATAAAAGTATCCTCTGGGAACATTAACCTACGTGAGGCTTTACGTCTGTAAAACTGACGATATTAATAACACCTGCCTCATGGGGTTGTTTAGAGGATTAAATTCTGTAGCTCAGTGCCTAGCAGTAAATATTAGCCGCTGTTGTTAGACTATTTCTTATCACTGGTTACTTTATGCTCACAACCTCTCACTTAGGTGGGTATAGCTCTCTCTGCTGTAACAAATTAGAAAACCGAGATGGAGAGGAATGTTATACCCTGTGTCACAACACTAGCAGATAAACTAGAAGGCAATTTTATTATTTTTTATTATATTTTTCAATTTTATTTTTTAAAGATTTTATTTATTTGAGAGATGAGGGAGGGCGCATGAACGGGGTGAGGGGCAGAGGGAGAGGGAGAATCAGACTCCCCGCTGAGTAGGGAGCCCTACCTAAGGACTCGATTCCAGGACCGCAAGATCATGACCTGAACTGAAGGCAGCCCGTAACCGACTGAGCCAGCCAGGCGCCCCATCAGAAGACAGTTTTGTTTATTTTTTTAATTTTAATTTTTTAAATTTTATTTATTTATTGGACAGAGATAGAGCCAGAGAGCACAAGCGGAGGGAATGGCAGAGGGAGAGGGAGAAGCAGGCTCTGCACCGAGCAGGGAGCCTGATGCAGCTTTGGATTCCAGGCCCCTGAGATCATGACCTGAGCCTAAGGCAGATGCTTAACCATCTGAACCACCCAGGCGCCCCAAGGCAATTTTAGTTGTTTCTCCAAATGTCATGTTCTTTGCAGCTTGGTGTCTTGGGCACAGTACTTAGCGGAAATAATTCGGCATGTGAATTATCATGTGAATGATCGGCATTTGAACGATTGAATCTTAACCATGTAGTATTTTTTTTTCTGGGATTTCTAGATGTCTTTAGAGCCTTTGATAGAGACAGTATAATTGTATCTGAGTTAGGTTTGTAACAATTCTCAGCAGCCTTGGTTTGAATTTATGGAAGGTCTGACCTGAGAGTCTATGGAATATTGAACTGTGGGCCTGGGTGACAATTCCAGTAAAAATGAATTTGCCCCTCAGGCACATTTTTCATCTACGTTAGAAAAGCAAAGTAAGAAGGAGGAGTCTCTAAATACATAATGTTAGGTGGAGAGAACCATCCCACTATTTGAGGGTTTGTTTTTTTTTTTTCTTTCTTTTTAAAGTAGGCTCAGTGCGGGGCTTCAGCTCATGACCCTGAGATCAAGACCTGAGTTGAGATTGAGTTGGTCGCTTAACTGACCGAACCCCCCAGGCACCTCTTGAGTGAATTTTGAGCAGAGGCAGTGTATTTCCCAGAGAGGAGCAGATCCTAGGTTTTCACAGCCTGTTCAGAACGAATGAGATTTGAAAATGTTGCCACATTCAGAAGCTCCGAGGCTGCCTAATGGAGGGAAGCTGGGACCAGGGCAGCTGGGCGGGAGGGAGTGAAGGACGGGTAGGTGACGTGGAAAATAGAACTTCACTGGAGGCATTCCAGGGATTGTGGGAAAGGGCCTTAAAAGTAGATGTGAGGCAGTTTTGTCTCAACAATCCCAGTTCAGCCCCCACTCTTTATTTTTCGCTTTTCCCAGATTCTGAGCTCTTCTCACACAGTGAATCTGGCATTTTAAAAGATGTGCTGATGAGTTCTTTATAGGACAGCAATACAAGAAGAGTTGTTTATTTTTCTTCTTGAAAGTTGAGGAGAAATTGGTGCTGAGAGTGTAAGTGAATTTCTCTGGCTTTGTGTTGGGGCAGAACCCAGAGGAAGTGTTGAGTCTCCCCACCCCAGTCCATGCTGACCACATCATCACTGGTAAAACACATTCCTTAAAAGACAGCCATTTGAGAATCTGCACATGCTTTAAAAAAAAACAATTAAAAAGGGGTGCCTGGGTGGCTCAGTCATTAAGCATCTGCCTTCGGCTCAGGTCATGATCCCAGGGTCCTGGGATCAAGCTCCACATTGGGCTCCCTGTTCGGCGGGGAGCCTGCTTCTCCCTCTCCCACTCCCCCTGCATGTGTTTCCTCTCACCGTCTCTCTCTCTCTCTCTGTCAAATAAATAAATAAATAATCTTTAAAATAAAATGAGAAAAAACAATTAAAAAGTACCGTTACCTGAAAGTGCCTCCATCCTTTTTTTGGTAGCTTTGGTTGTGTTCTCTAACTTGAGAAGTAAACAAGGAAATGTACATGTAACAACTTTTGTTGTACAACCTCTGCTGAAGGTTTAGTGTTCCTTCATTTAACGTATTGTAATTTGCTTAACCAATTTTCTCATTTTTAAAATTACTTCGAAACAGAACAGAGGGGTACAGACTTTGTTTAAAAATGTCCTAGACAACAGTTCCATACACCCAGTGAAAAATTGCACACCCTAGCTCTGCATGGCCAAATCATAGTCATACGTGGTCATGTGGGTGCTTTATCATGTGTTGTTTCCTGCCCCTTCTGCAAGGCGAAAAGGGGCAGGAGGCAGAGAGGCATTTCACCCAGGTGATGTTTGCAGCTTTTTAAGAAGGCAAGTCCAGGAACTGCAAGACAGTCTGTACCTCTAATGACTTCATTCCTCTTTTTCTATCCCAGCTCTGCCTTCAGAGATTTCTACAGTTTTCCAAGAGAGACCAGCAAAATATGAACAAATCCTATGTGAGTTGTTGAAGTCATTTTCTGCTTTGTTTTACAATGGATCTTATGAGGATAATGATTCATATTTGAAGTAGAAAAGTAGAAATAGATAAAATGAACCTGATGGGAACAGCATGACACAGTGCTTCTCAAATTTTAGTGTGTATCAGATCAAAACTGGGAAGTGTTTTAAACCATAGGATGGGGCCTGAGAATTTTCATTTTGAACAAGGTTGCAGGTGATACTGAGGTCTATAGACTAGTAGCGTTGGATTAGCGGATCAATAGGGCAGAGTTGGCAAGGAGATAGACACACACACACACACACACACACACACACACACAGATCCTATGAAGTTAGATGGTTATCAGACTTAACTTGCAAATATTTCTGACCTTTTTTAAATTTTTTTAAATTTTTTTTTTATTTTTATTTTTTAAAGATTTTATTTCACAGAGAGAGACACAGCAAGAGAGGGAACACAAGCAGGGGGAGTGGGAGAGGGAGAAGCAGGCTTCCCGCTGAGCAGGGAGCCCGATGCGGGGCTCGATCCCAGGACCCCGGGATCATGACCTGAGCCGAAGGCAGATGCTTAACGACTGAGCCACCCAGGCGCCCCTATTTCTGACCTTTTAGCCACGACTCCCCCCGTGCCCCTGGGAGAAAAAAAAAACACGTGCGTGGAGCATCCCGATTTCTTTTGGAACCTAAAGACTTTCTGGCATCAAGAGCTGAATAAAACTTTTGTTTCTGTTTATATAAATGATAAACAACCTTCTTATGGCAAACCATGAACTAAAAGCCTATAATTATCCTTCAGTGGAAGCAAAAAACAGAGTACCAAGCAGAACCCAGTTAATGAGGCTTTTTAGGAGACTATTACTGAAGCCCATGTAGACCACTTTCCCATGGTCTTGGTTTGTTTTTGTTTTCCCTTGATAAAACCTGGAACTTCTATAGAATAAATTGACTGCGTGCCCTTAAAATAATTCCAAAATTCCCAGACCCTGACAACTACTAATCTACTTTGTCAGTATGGACTTGCTTCTTCTCGATCTTTTATATGCGTATAATCATACAGTATGTATTTTTTTGTGTGTGTCTTCCTTCACTTAGTATAATGTTTTTAAACTTCATCCATATTGGAACATGTTACAGACTTCGTTCTTTTTCCTTTCCAGCTTTATTAAGGTATATTTGACAAAACTAAGATACGTAGTGAACATCGTGATGATTTTGGTATTTGTATACATTGTGAGAGGACTCCTCCCATCTAATCTAACACATCCATCCCCTCACATATTTCTTTATTTCTTCGGTTTTGTTTTGGTTTTTTTTGGTGAGAACATTTAAGTTCTGCTCTCAGCAAATTTTATTTGTACAATACAGTGATATCAACTATAGTCACCATGTTATACATTAGATCCTCAGACCTTCATTTTACAGTTGAATGTTTGTACCTTTTTACCAAGGTTTCATTCCTTTTTTATTGCTGAAGACTATTCCGCTGTACGGGTGGACCACATTCTGTTTTTCCACTTACTGGTTAACAGACATTTGGCTTGTTTCTGCTTTACCACTACTGTGAATAGTGCTGCTCTGAACATTCATGTGCAAGTTTTGCTGGAATACGTGTCTTTGGTTCTTCTGGGTATTTACTGAGAAGTGAAAATGCTGGATCATGCATTAGTTGTAGTTTTAACTTACTGAGGAACAGCCGAACCGTTTTTCACAGTGCCTGCACAATTTTATATTTCCACCAACAATGTATGAGAGTTTGTTTCTCCTCATTATTGACAATGATTATCTTTTTATTATTGCCATCCTATTGGGTGTGAAGTAGTATCTCATTGTGGTCTTGATTTGCTTTTCCCTAATGACTAATGAGTACCTTTTCATGTGCTTGTTGGATATTTGTATATCTGCTTTGCAGACATGTTCATTCAAATCCTTGGCCCATTTTTAAATTGGATTTATTGTAAGAGTATTTTGGGTACTAGATTTTTATCAGATACATGATTTTCAAATATTTCTTCCCATTCTGTGAGTTGTCTCTTTTCCTTCTCTTGAAAGTATAGCCTTTGATTCACAAAAGGTTTTAATTTGGTAAAGTCTGTTTAATCTCTTTTCCTTTGTTGTGTTTGCTTTTGATGTCATATCTAAGAATCCGCTGTCAGTCTAAGATCATGAAGATTCACTCCTGTTTTTTTCTAAGAGTGTTCGAGTTTCTAGCTCTTACATTTAGGTCTTTGATTTATTTTGAGTTAATTTTTGTATATGATATGAGGAAGGGGTCCATTTTCATTCATTGGCGTATGGATATCCAATTCCAATACCTTCTGTTGAAGAGACCATTTTTTTCTCCCATTGAATCATCTTGGCACCCTTATTGAACATCATTTGACCATAGATATATGGGTTTATTTCTGGACTCTCAGTTCTGTTCATTTGCTCTGTATGTATAATATCATGCCACTTCCGTTTTGATACTGTAGCTTTGTAGAAAGTTTGAAGTCAGGACATGTGAGTTCTCCAGTTTGTTCTCCTGAACAAATTCTTTTTGACAAATTTGTCAAGATTGTTTTGGCTATTTTTTTTTTAATGATTTTATTTATTTATTTGACAGAGACACAGCGAGAGGGAACACAAGCAGGGGGAGTGGGAGAGGGAGAAGGCTTCCCGCCGAGCAGGGAGCCCGATGCGGGGTTCGATCCCAGGACCCTGGGGTCATGACCTGAGCCGAAGGCAGACACTTAATGACTGAGCCACACAGGTGCCCCTTGGCTGTTTTTTTTTTTTTTTTTTTTTAAGATTTATTTATTTGAGCGAGAGTGCACACAAGTGGGAGTGGCAGGGAGAAGAAGAGAGAATCTCAAGCAGATTTCTTGCTGAGCACAGAGGCCAACGTGGGGCTCGATCTCACGACCCTGAAATCATAACCTGAGCCAAAATTAAGGGCTGGATGCTTAACTGACTGAGCCACTCAGGTGCCCCTTTGTTTAAAATTTAATATTGCATTTAAGATCTATCCAAATTGGTTAATACTTGATTCCTTTTAATATTCTGTTATGACAGCATACATTTTAGTTGTCCATTTCTTCTTATGTCATTTCCGTTTATCATTATTACGTATATATCTTCAGTGACCATCTTTTACATTTTCTCTCCCTGTATAGGAGCAAGCATTCCAAGTATTCCGTAGTGTACACACATGATTAATATGTTGGGTCATAAAGACGAAGGACTTCCAGTGTCACTTGGTACTGCCAAATTGGTCTAAGTGACCATATGACTCTCACCAGCTGTTCTATGATAGGACAGCTTTTCTTTGTCTCCTTGTTGACAGTTGATACTGTTATTTCAAAATTATGGCCAGTCTGATGGATGATGGAAACCTCATGCTTTTGATTTATATTTCTCTGATTATGGATAAGATTGGGCCTTTCACTTTTTTTCTGTGAAATGTTGATTTATGTATTTTGTATATTTTTACTTATTTTTCTGTTAATTTTGTTCTGTATTTCTTATTAATTTATAAATATCCCTTATGAGTTTTGTATAGTAATCTTTCTTCTATTCATTGTAAATGTCTTCTCCAGGGTTTGTCTTATTTTTTTCACTTCGTGGTATCATTGGTCATATGAAAGTTTTACATTTTGATGTAGTCAGATTTGTGAATCTTTTTTCCATGGTTTTTGTTTTTATTTGGGCTTTTTCTTTTTGTTTTGTTTTTTGGTTTTTTTTAGTTTTTGTTTTAGTTCTTTTATCCTTGGGTATATTCCCGTTGTGATACATAGTCATATTCCTGTGTCTTAACTCAGGAGGTATTTCCTCTCTGAGGTATAGCATCAAATTGAGACACAATACGATTCATTTGTTTCATTTGCTCTTTGTTTTTAGAGTTTTGTTTTCATTTTGATAATTATTTTCCGATAAGGATAAAAAATATTTAAATGTTTCTGAGGATGGACTGTGAATATAAAGCAAAGCATATGCACAGATCAGTCTGGTTCCATCTCTGTCCCCCATCTTACTCCTTCTCTTACCCAATGTGGGTGACCATTTTTTTTAAGTTTTTATTTTAATTCCAGTTAGTTAACATACAATTTTATATTAACTTTAGATGTGCAATATAGTGATTCTCATTTTGGTTTTTTTTTTAAGATTTTATTTGACAGAGAGAGACACAGCGAGAGAGGGAACACAAGCAGGGGGAGTGGGAGAGGGAGAAGCAGGCTCCCCGCTGAACAGGGAGCCCGATGCGGGGCTCGATCCCAGGACCCTGGGATCATGACCTGAGCCGAAGGCAGACACCTAACGACTGAGCCACCCAAGTGCCCTGTCATTTTGTTACTGTTAATATAAGCAGGCCTATATGTAGATCTTTGTGTGTCCCATATTGTACTTGATTTTCTCACTTAAACTTTGTTTTTTTTAAAGATTTTATTCATTTGAGACAGAGAGAGAGAACATGAGCAGGGGGAGAGGGAGAGGGAGAAGCAGACTCCCCGCTGAGCTGGGAGCCAGATGTGGGGCTTGATCCCAGGACCTAGAGATCATGACCTGAGCCGAAGGCAGACACTTAACCATCTGAGGCACCCAGGTGCCCCTAACTTAAACTTTGTTTTGTCACTTAATATATTATGGAGTTCACGCTGTAGTGCTACATGGAGATATTCCTCAGTTCTTTTTCCAGTAGCTTAGCACTCCATGGTGTGAGTATACCATAACACATTCAACTAGTTCCTTAGTAATCAATATTTGGGTTGTTTTTAGTTTTTTTTGCAAATATAAATAGTGATATAGCCTTGTTCCTACACCTCTTTCTTTGGCCAGTGTGCCCTTGTGGTTGGTTCCCAGAATTGGGATTTCTGGGTTAAATGGTAAAATCATGTAATTTAGCTAACCATTGCCATATTTCACTTCATGTTAGTTAATCACTTTGCATTCTGAACAGGATATGAGGATGCTTTTATGCCTATAACAAATTAAGTATGTATGCTGTTAAACTTGGATTTCTGCCAGTCCAATAGGAGTGAAGTGGTTCAGTATAATTTTTATTTACATTTTGCTTTTTAAAGGGTAAGCTTGATTTTATAAGTTTAGTGCCATTTGTATTTCTCTTCCTGTGAGTTATTGCTTCACAGTTCTTGTCCATATTTAGAGGATTATTGGTTTTTTCCTTTTTAGGAACTCTTTATATAGGGGTACCAACCCTTTCTTTGTCATGTAAGTTGCAAATACTTCTGGGTTGTCATTTTTCTTGTCACCTTTCTTTGGGTTTTATTTAATTCTGCAGAGGATTTGTTTGGTTTTTTGTTTTATAATTTTATGTGGTCAAATCTTGTCAGTACTTTATTTTATTGCATCTGGATTTTTAAAAAATTCTGATGCTCTACTGACTGAGCTTTGTGGGCTCTGCATCTGGATTTTTAGTTATGGTTAGGAAAGTTTTATTCTTTCCTAAGTTATGGGGGAACTCACCCATGTTTTCTTCTAGTACTTACATAGCCCCCCCTTTTTTTTTTTTACATTTAAGCTTAACTGATCCATCTGCAGTTGTCCTGATGTATAGATGAGAATGGATCCTGTTTTGTCTTTCTTAACCTATTAAATTATCCTACCACTCTTAGTGAAAGATTCTTTTTCCTACTTTATGAAACTGTCATTATCATTTACTAAGTTTCAGATGTGTTTTAGTCTGTTTCCATTGATACGTCTTTCTATTTATAAAGTGTCTCTACCAATTTATTTTATTTATAGCAGTTTTATGTTTATGTCTGGTACTGTCTGGTAGATTAGCTCTCCTCATTGCTCTTTTTTTCAGGTTTTTCTTGGCTGACCTTGCTTTCCTTCCAGTTCAAATATATAGTCAACTTGCCTTATTTCAGGTTAGAAACTTGGTGGTATTTTTTTGAGACTGCATTAAATTGCTCTATTAACTTATGAATCAAAATCTTGATGCTAACATTTCCTATGTGAGAACATGAGCTAGCTTTCAGTTTCTTTAAATGTAGTTTTTGTTGTTGTTGTTGTTTTTAAAGATTTTACTTACTTATTTGACAGAGAGAGACATAGCAAGAGCAGGAACACAAGCAGGGGGAGTAGGAGAGGGAGAAGCAGGCTTCCCGCGGAGCAGGGAGCCCGATGTGGGACTCGATCCCAGGACCCTGGTATCATGACCTGAGCCCTTTCATAGTTTTCTTTATGTAGGTTTTGTTCATTTTTTGTTATAACTTCATGCCTAAATATTTTTACTTCAACTTTTGTATTTTACAATGTTAAAGAAATACATGCAATTTCCTCACATATTTTCTTTATTTGTGATCTACCCCTATCTGCGCCCAAAGTGTCCTTTAAACTTTGTTGGGTTTAGGATCCAATTAAAGATCATGCCCTTGTATTCTTTCATATTATGGACTTTTTTTTTTTAAGTCCTGGTCACATGTCTTGTTAAATAGTTTTCTTGTACTTAACTGTGCTTTAGAATCATCTGAAACTCTTTGAATATTCCTGTACTGAGACTACACTCCATACCAGTTAGGTCAGAAACTCTGGGGGTAACACCTGGCAGTGTGCAGCCATGTTGAGAATCATGATTGTAGAATGCCCCCATGTCTGTGTTGACTGATCTGTTTTTCCTCATGATTAGATTCAGAATATACATTTTTATTAGGCTCATTTATTGTATACTTATTTATTTGTTTATTTTTAATTTATTTATTTGAGAGAGAGTGCGATCAGGGTGAGAGGGAGAGGTAGAAGCAGACTCCCTGTTGAGCAGAGCACCTGATGCGGGGCTTGATCCCGAGACTCCGGGATCATGACCCGAGCAGAAGGCAGACGCTTAACTGACTGAGCCACCCAGGTGCCCCTGTTGTATGCTTTTTATATGGTCTGACTGTAGCATTATCGGTAATACCACCAGATACCTCCACTTGAAGAGTAGATTTTCTTTTCTCTTTTCGTAAACTAATAATCTGTCAGGTGAAACTTGGAGACTGTGAACGTTCTTATTCCCACTGACCTTTCATCCAGTGGTTGACTGTTTAGGTTGAGCACCTTTTACCATGTTTATTGGCAATGGATCTTTTCTCTTTGAAGTCATTGTTAGGTCCTTTTCGCATTTTTCCATTAGATTGTGTTGTTCATATTGATTTTAGAAGTATTTTATATATTCTGGATATAATCTCCTTATCATTTCAGTATGTTGCCAAAATTTCCTGCTGATTTACTTTATTTATTTTATTTTATTTTATTTTTAAGATTTTATTTACTTATTTGACAGAGAGCGAGAGAGCACAAGCAGGGGGAGTAGCAGACAAAGGGAGAGGGAGAAGCAGGCTCCCCAAGGAGCAGGGAGCCTGATGCGGGGCTTGATCCCAGGACCCTGGGATCATGACCTGAGCCGAAGGCAGACGCTTAACTAACTGAGCCACCCAGGCGCCCCTGATTTGCTTTTTTTTAATTAATGGTTTCCTTTTGATTAGTAGAAGTTCTTAATTTTAATGTAATGCAATTTATTTCATTCTTTTCCTTTATGGTTAGTGCTTTTGGTGTCTTGCTTAAAATTTTTTTGCTTGTCTACAGATTATGAAGATAGTTTTTTGTGTTATTTTCTGGAAGTTTTACTGATCACATTTTAACCTATAATCCATCTGGACTTGATTTTCACATATTATGTGAGATTGAAATCAAAATTGGTTTTTTTAATGTCCTTTTCTCACTGCCCTACTATAACACTTTTTTTTATAAACCAGGTGTCCATGCATGTCCAGTTCCTAGACTATAAATTTAGTTCCATTGATCTTTCAGTTTATTCTTTTACTGATAGCACGCTCTGTTAAATTACTCTAACTTCAGAATAAATCTTTATATACACTAGTACATCAATTTTCTACTTCATAATAAGTTCCCTCAAATTTTACAGGTAAGAATCACACAAATTTATTATCTCACAGTTTTTGTGGATCAGCTGTCTAGGACTAGGTTAGCTAGGTTCTCTTAGGCATTAAAGCTGCAGTCAAGGTGTTGCCTGGCTCTCCTTATCTAGGGCTTGGTTGGGTTCCCATTTATACATATGTGGCAGAAATTATTTCTGCACAGCTGTAGAACTCACAGTAGCTTGCTGCTTCTTTGAGGTCAGTAGAAGATTCTCTGATATTTTACGTTCTTTAAAAGACTCACATGATTAGGTCAGGCCCACCCAAGTTAGTCTCCCTTTTAGACCGAAGTCAGCTGATTAAGGGATATTAATTATACTTGCAAAATCTATTTTGCCATAAAATGTAACATAATCACAGGGACTTAAGTCTCTTCTACTTCAGAGGAGTTTATATCAAGGTTGGATCCACTGGAGTTAATCTGAGATTCTGCCTACCATAATTAGTGTGAGTTTATTCATTCTGTTCTCCAAGATGGCTTTGGTTATTCTTGGCCATTTAAGTTTCTATGTAAGTTTGAGAATCAACTTACCATTTTCCACAAAAATATCTGCTAAGATTTTAATTCTGATTGTCTTGAATTTATAGGCCGATTTGTGGAGAAATGAAATTTTTTGTAATATTGTCCAAACCATGAATATAGTACATTTCTTTATTTATTTAGGTATTCTTTGTTTTTTTTCTCAATAATACTTTATACATTTCTGGATAATAGTCTATTCTTTTTCCTATTAACAAATTTTTACTATATGGCATGAGTATTGATTAGCTGTTTGGTTTGATAACCTGAGAATGGTATGTCTCTGTGTCTGCTTGCAATATTTTCCACAGTGGTCATCTCATAAGTGGGTAGTATAAAACCTAGGAACTGTACAAGACAGTCTGTTCAGTTATGGGAAGAAAATATTCAGGTGTCTCCCTAGGTTTATTTTAATCCATAAAAAGAAGAGTGAAGAAAGCTAACATACAGTGAAATGGGTATAGGTAGTAATATTGTAGTATAATATATAATGTGATAAACATAGCTACATTGGCCATCATTATATAAGCATATCAGAGTTACACAATGTTACATGCCAAGTTTATTCAGTTGAAAAAAATAAAAGTGACTTAGGAAAAATAATAGTAACAAAGCAATTTAATATATAGATTGACATTATAAGTTTACTATTTATAAAAAAAGGTTTCCTAGATGGAACAGTAACCAACCATTTTGGATACCCCTATCCTACAGGAGTTATGTCCAGAATTACTCAATAACATATTCCCTGAAGACTACTATAGTTCTTTATGTGAACATAGTCCCAACAGTACTTTCCTCTGTGTTCACTTACTCCTTTAACTACATATTTTTTTTAAAAGATTTTATGTATTTGACACAGAGAGCACACACAGACAGCAGGAGCGGGAGAAGCAGACTCCCTGCTGAGCAGGGAGCCTGATGTGGGGCTCGATCCCAGGACTCTGAGACCATGACCTGAGCCGAAGGCAGACACTTAACTGCCTGAGCCACCCGGGCACCCCTTAACTACATATTTTATTTTATTTTATTTTTTTAAAGATTTTATTTATTTATTTGACAGAGAGAGAGAGAGACAGTGAGAGAGGGAACACAAGCAGGGGCAGTGGGAGAGGGAGAAGCTGGCTTCCTGTGGAGCAGGGAGCCCGATGCGGGGCTTGATCCCAGGACCCTGGGATCATGACCTGAGTCGAAGGCAGACGCTTAACGACTGAGCCACCCAGGAGCCCCTTAACTACATATTTTAGATGTGTACATGGTTATGCTGTTGCCCCAGGTTCATGATTGATACTATGTTATCAGTGAAACCCACCCTAATAGCAGGAATAGAACTTTTCTCCCCTCTGTAACCTCACTCTACTTTGCACATGTTTTTACTGTAGTAGAATGGTATGCTACATGGTAGTTGGATGCTTAATATTTCTGTTTGTCAGATTATATGCTCCTTGAGAACAGTGACCTGGTTTTATTGGTTTCAGATTCTCAAGGTTGGAGAGTTCTTTATGGCATGTAGGCACATGATGGGACATCAGTAACTTATCACAGTGGTGAGGAATGTCTATCATGCTTTCTCCTCCAACCAAGTACAAAAGTAGATGTGCCAGAACACATTTTCTAATTGTGAACAGTAAACTCCATAACAATTCTCTGACAGCTTTTCCATGTCTTCCAATTGTGATTACTTACATTTGAACACAAATGTGCTGTTTCAGGGATCCTTCTCATTTGAGGATGTGACTGTGGGCTTTACCCAGGAGGAGTGGCAGCATCTGGGCCCTGCTCAGAGGATCCTGTACAGGGATGTGATGCTGGAGAACTACAGCCACCTTGTCTCAGTGGGTAGGGATTGTTTTCCATGTAGACTCCTAGTATGCACGTCCTTTCTTGGTTTGACACCTGTAGAAGCTTTGTTGAGTTTAATGATACTTAGGCTTGAGATTCAAATATTAAGCAGAAGGATTATTGAAACACCAATAAAGAATGTTTTCTTCTTCACTGAAACGTTGTAATTGGCCCCTGAAGATTCATTTTCTGTCTTCTTCAAGGGCCCTGAAGCCTATGAGCCTAGCCCAATTCCCATGTCTTTTCCCAATTACAGGGTGTTGCATCCCTAAACCAGAAGTGATCTTGAAGTTGGAGCAAGGAGAGCAGCCATGGATACTGGAGGAAGAGTCCCCAAGCCAGAGCTACCCAGGTGAGTTAGTACGTATTAAGCAGATGGACACCAGGTGACATGGTATGAGTTGTTTTTATTCTCAAGTGTTTGTTTATATGTTCATTTTCACATTAAACAAATACTGAGGACCTGCTGTGCCTCACTCAGGTTTTAGGTGCTGAAACACATCAGCGAACTAAATTTGTTCCTGACCTCGTGGAGCTTACGTTCCGATAGGGAAAGATAAGAAATAAACAAGAGCACATACGTACACATACTGTACACATAATATGTCAATAAAATAGCAAGGAAGTTATAGATTGAAAGTAATGAAATGTAATACTTGAGAAAAGGAAGTTCAGGAGGGCATTTTGAGGATATCAACTTGAATGAAATGAGGGTGAACATCATGGGGAGTCTTGATGGCAGAGGTGACACTAAATGTCAGCCCACCAAGTCAGGAATGTACTTTGTGTTTTTGAGGATACATAAGTATCAGTGTGGATTGGGGGAGAGGAGTGAGCAGAAAGTGGTAAGAGTTGGCGTTGTAGAGGTAATGGAGCTCAAATTACGTAGGGCCATTTGGGGTATGATAAAGACTTTGATTTTATTCTGAGTGAAGTGAGAAGCCATTTGTATAATTTTATCTAATATAAGTGACATGCTTATTTATCTTTTAAATTTTCTCTCTGGCTGCTGGGCAAAGAAAATACTATTAGGGGCAGAGGAATGAAAGTTAGACCATCAGGATGGTATTTCAGTCTATGAAAAGGTGATGATTGCTTACCCTTGGTTGGAAGTGGTGAAGAAGATTAAAAGTGATTGGCTTCTGGATCTGTTTTGAAGATAGGACCTCTAAGATCTGCTGTGAGTTGGATAAGGAATGTGAGAGAAAGAAAGCAGTCAAGAACAACTCCAAGGATTTCATCCAGAGCAGTCAGGTGAACGGGGACCAGTTCCGAAGATGCGGGATACTGGAAAGAAACGGTTTTAGAGCGGTCATTAGGAGTTTAGATTGCACATACCAAATTTCAGGTGATTATAAAATACACAGGTTTACAGGGGAATAAGTAAGTATTTGGCTGTATGAGCAGAGGTAATTTAGGGAAGACCCCAGGTTGGAGATACTTATTTGGAAATTATCAACTTATGGTAGTATTTAACGTTTTTAAATTTAGTATTTGAGGCTAAGGGATCGGGTAACCACCTCTCCTTAAAGTTAAGAGTGAACAGATTTGAGAGGTCTGAAGGTTCAGAAGTCATGAAAATGAGAAGACTCAGCAAAGAGAGAAGAAGCAGTTTGGGGTTAAGGTGGAAACAGAAAATGTGGTGTCCTGTAGCCAAGTTAAGACAGTTTGCAAAGACAAAATGAACTTCTTGAGAAGAATATATAAAGTCAGCATTTTCTTTCTCTGCCCACAAATCATCCAGAAGCATTAAGGAAAGTGAGCAAGACAAGCTTCATTATATGACACCAGTGGATATCTGAAATCCCAAATAAGTACAAGTGTAAATGCAGCAAAGCTGATGAAAGGATCAAAGAGTGTATATATCAGCAGGTGGGTAGAAAACAAAAGCATTTCTGATGCTCACCGGGACTGGCAGCGCACTTTTCATGAACAGAGTACATCCTCTGAGGCATGAAACCTAAAACTTTGATGAACAACAGTGCCGTGAATTAGATGCCTGAGTTCCCTTCGTGACAGTTTGGTTCTGCAAAGCAGACGTAGTAAAGTGTAGAAGCACAAACTGTATTTTTCAGTTTCTGAACTATTTTCTCTGTTTCTGTGACGGTGTAAGAGAGACTGTACATGAGGGAAAACCACTTAACAGACACCTAAATGTGCAGAAATAATCTTATATGCTATCTTAGTGGGTACTCCTAGGACAGAGAATTTGAAGCAAAAACGTACTTGATAACCGTTGATCAGGATGTGCAGACCTTCTACAAAAATGAGGGAAGCGGGGGTGGAGGGTTAAGGCTGATTAGAAGGAAGGGATGGCTCCAGGGGGTGATTACCTCATTAACTATAGCTCTGTCATTAGCACCTCTGATTGCTCAGAGTACCAGGACCTTTTCTGAGTCTTAATGTGAACCGGTGTGTGCCGGAGCAGCATGTCAGAGGGTGGAAGGGAAAAGCATAGTATCTTTTGTCTTGTTCCTCTCTCGTGAGATGAAACTGTTCTGTAGAGTTTTAACTCCCTTTCTTTTCTGGATTGCAGCAGTTTGTCTAGGCAGATGCTGGGGAAGTCGGAGCCTCCATGGGCCCAGTTCAGCCTCTTGGGCTTGTAGTTTCTGTGAAGTCAGCTCAACACTCGGTTTTCCTCAATTTGGAGCTGTAGCAACACCAGCCCCAGTGACCTGACTCAGTCATTACCAGGAGAGCAAGCCCTTGCCGAAGCTACTCTGGCGAGGAAGGAAGGCATATCCTGGTTGATCTATAAACTGAGACCAGCACATGTGCAAAACACTTGTTCATAATGAATTATCTCACTAGCCTAAGACATGACTCTGTTCCCTCTCCCAAGTAATCCTTTTGCAGTGTGCTGTTCATTAAAAAGCTCACGTCCTTTGAGCCCAAGTAATGGAAAAGGAACCAGCACAAAATGCATAAAAAACTATTGAAAGAAAAAGGGGGTGAAAAAGATCGGAAGAAAGCTAGTTGGTGATAGAATTGTTATCTGATCAGAGTAGTCATAAAGTAGATAAATAATGTGACCAAATATTAAACCATGAATTTCCAAAGGGTGAACTAATTGAATTAATTATCTCTGTGATACAAGAATTTAAGAAAGATATTAATGAGGGAATAGTAGCAAACACATGGTGGGTGTCAAATTCAGAAAAGAGAACAGAAAATATAATCACAGTAAAGAAGGCAAATTGGAGGAATCCCAAGGAAGAATAGGTACTGTCAAAATTCTGTTCAGAAAGAAATGTAAGCAAGAAGAAAATGAAATAAATTTTGAAGATGACATTAAAAAGAGAGTTCACAAACATACCATACAGAGAATTCATTCCCCAAAATAGAAAGGAAAAGAAATAGAATATTTAAAATATTTCAAGAACACTTTTTGTGGGGGAAGAGATGTATGATTGAATCTACATAAAAGAGCCAGTCCTCGTCAACATTAGGATATATTCTAATAAAGGCACTAGATTTCAAAAAACAGTCATTTTGACAACTGGCCAATAAAAGAGAAAGTCCAAATAGCCTCAGACTTTTCCACAGTAAAATCTGTAGCTAAGAGTCAGAAGAGCAGTTTCTACAAAATCCTCAAGGTGTCACATTGAGAATATTATGCCCAGTTAAGATATTCTTTAACAAAGATAGCACATCTTTTCTGAATAGACAAGAACTCTAGGATCTTTGTTCCTAGAAGCCTCTACTAGAGAATGAATATCAGGTAACCAAGGAATGACATAAAAAAAGGATGGTGAAAAGGCTGGTAGTGGGCTCTGAATTTAACTGAAGAACTAATTTTGTTTTTTAATTTTTTTAAAGATTTATCTGAGAAAGAGAGAGTGAGCATGGTGGGGAGAGGGAGAGAGAAATAAGCAGACCCCACGCTGAGCGTGGAGGCTGATGAAGGGCCTGATCTCACAACCCTGAGATCACGACGAGAGCCAAAACCAAGCGTCAGTCAACCGACTGTGCCACCCTGGTGCCCCCAAAGAACTAATTTTAAAGCACATGTGGGAGCTACATGATAGAAGAGAGTGTACCAGTTGCAAATCTGGGCAACACAGAAAGGCTGTGTATCTATATAGATAAGAGGAAGCCAAAAATAAATGGAGAAGAAAGAAGGAATACAAATAGAGTGAATTGTTATAACATGATGTGTGTATTCCTAAAAAAAAAAAAAAAAAAATCACTGCTCCATATAAAATAGTGTACTGAAAATCATAGGGCTAATGGGAAAATATCCCCAAAAGCTTTGTCAGTGAAACAATGAGAGGCAGTGTTGAAGTCTGCAGCTATAATTTTGTGGTTATTTCTCCTTTCGGTTCTATTGGTTTTTGCTTTATCAATTTAAAGAATTATTAAGTGAATAAATATTAGGATCTTTATGTCCTCTTGATGAATTGACTCCTTTATGATGATGTCTTTATTTCTAGTAGAACTTTTTTGTTCTGAAGCCTACTTTGATATTAATACAGCTAGTCCACAAATCCTAGCTAAACCGTTTATTGGCTTAGACAAGTCACTTAACCTCTTTGAGCCTGTTTCCTCATTGTAAATTTAGATAATAAGACCTTTGTCACAATATTTGTGAGCATCAGATGAGGCAGGATATAAATACACAGTGCCTTGCTAAAAATAGGCATTCGGGACATGTATACTTTTAACCAACATTTAACTGATGCCCTCCTAAAACCTCGGGATACGTCAGTGAATAAGAAAGTCAAGCACTCTGCTTTTGTGGAGCTTAGATTCAGGAGGGAGGTGTAGAGGTAAGGACCACAGAGGAAGAAAGGATGCGAATAAATTAATCTTACAATTTCGGGTCATGCTGAATGCTGTGAAGGGTTTTAAAGACAGGAAAATGAGATGATGTGATGGGGGATAAGTGGACTGTTTCAGCCAAGTGACCAAGGGAGCCTCTTCAAGATTATATTTGAAAAGAACCTAAATTATATGAAAAATCTTGACAGCAAAGACCTGAGAGAAGAGCATTCCTGAGAGAGGCGGGAAGGCCCTGGGTGGGAACACACTAGACTCATTCAGTCAACAGCAAGATGGCTAGTGTGTTTCCAGCATGGCAAGCACAGTGAGCAACGGCATGAAATACACTTGGAGACATCAGCATAAGCTTGATCTTGAAGTCCTAGGCCATGCTGCAAAATTTGAATTTCGTTTAAAAAAAATGGTCTGTTGCAGTTTTTAGTAGTGAGAGAGACTATAATATAGCAAAAAAAAAAAATTTTTTTTTAATCTTTGCCCATGATTCCTGGCACACAGTTCCGAAAACCCTTGGATTCCCTGGCGTGAAAAGAGTGTCTTTTGTATACTGAGGTAACTTGGTGGCTGGGGGCTGCTAGATCACTTCAGTCCTCGGGGTGGCCACCAGCAGTGGCCAGGGATTTAATCAATCGAGCCTAGGTAGTGAAACCTCCAGAAGAGCCTCTAAACAATAGACTGAGGGGAGCTTTGAGTGGTGTGCCCAAGAGAGGGCACGGGCGTTCCACACACCACACACATCCCCAGACTTTGCCTATATATCTCTACTATGTGGCTGTTCTAGAGTGGAACCCTTTATAATGAACTGGTAATATATAAGTAAATTGTTTTTCTGGGTTTTGTGAGCTGTTCTAGTGAATTATCAAATCTGAGGTGGGCTGGGTAGTCATGGGAATCTACAGTTTATAGTCAGAAGTCCTGGAGGCAAAAAAAGAAAAAGCATAAATAGTCCCTTCAGCTTTTTTGTAATGTCTACATGGTATATCTTTTGCCATCTTTTTACTTTTAATCTGTTTATATTTAGAGTGGATTTCCTACAGATAACATGGTTGCATCTTTTTTAACTAATGTGGAAACCTCTTATTTTTTAACGGGAATATTTTAACCACCTAAGTGGTTGCCCTATGGAATACGGTATCTTCAATTTATCACAGTCTGATTTCAAACGACGTCATACTGTTTTATATGAGGCTGTGCAGTGTTATGACAATAACTTCAGTTCCTCCCTCCCTTTCTATGTGGTATTTTACTTCAAACCCCACAAGGCAGCAGTTCTTTCTGCCTACAGGTCTTCATTTGTGCAGGATGTTTTTTCTAGTTATGGAAATCTGGATCGACGCTCTTTTCTGTCCATACTTGATTCACTTCACTGTCTTCTGGGTTACATACTTACTTCCTCCTCTGATTTTTAAATCTTTGTTCTTCTGTATTTATATTCTGTTTTCTCTTATTGCCTTCAAGATTTTCTTTTCATCTTTGGTTTTCAGCTGTTCAATTCTGATGTTTCCAGGTTTACCTTTGATTTGTTTTTGGGGGGTTTCCCGGGTATTTTTCTTGTTGTTTTCTCGGTTACCTAAATGTGTGGTTTGATGTATTTCATCCTTTTTCTTGGGACTCCAGTTACTTAATGTGTGGCTGTATTTGATACTGTTCCCTAGTTCTTGGGTCTGTCATGTGAGGAGAATTTCCTCAGTGTCTTGTGCTCCATTTTCAGCTTTGGCCTGCCCATCCAAGCCTGTGTCATAGAGGGTTTATCTCTTTACTCGTATTTCTCTTCCAGCAGTCGACTGAGCTCATGCTGTTTCAATGAGAAATAAAGCCAGCCACCAGCTAACAGTGATAGAGATTTTATTCAGTAGCTGTTGGAATAGGTGAGAAGTTTCAGTAAAGCTGAACTCAACTCCAAATACTGCTACGACAGCTAGGGACTTGCAGAGTCGGGGGAATCACTGGATAGAAGATTACTAAGAGAAACATCAACTGTAGGGGGATTCCTGCTGCATGCAGACCAGGCACTAACACATCAGGGGCGGGGTATAAGGAACTTGATCAGATATCAAGGGTGAGGGGATTGTCACTAGACCGACTTAAAAGATTCTTGCTAAAACTGAGCTCAGCCCGGATAGACCTGGAAGACCTAGTCAAGGCCTAGTTGAGAATAGGGCTCAGAGGACACTAACTGGGGTTTAGTCAACAGGAGAGTTCGTGTCAGAGTGGATCATAAAATTTGGGTTGGTAATGAAATAAATTATAGAAGCCATACCTTTAATTATGTAATTTCATTGTAAAATTCTAATGGAAATACTACAGGAAAAGAGAAAATGAAACCCAAAAGAATGCTTGAGATGAGAGAAGGAGTGGTAAGTGGTAAGAGATGACAAGAGATAGAGGTAAATCTGAACAATAGGTATATAAAGTGATATGATGCTAATGTGTAGGGCTAAAAAACCATGTACACAAAGCAATAACTGCATATAAATGAGGTGAGAGGTGATCAAATTGAGTTTGATGCTTCTGTTCTTCAGAAAAAGAGGTGTAAGATACTGAATTCCTCCAGATTTTAAGTTAAATATTCATGGTATGATGTGATGGATAGCCACCTAAAGCTGAGAAACAGGTGTGTATAACTTCTAAAGTTGTAAAGAAGAAAAAATGGAAAAGATACGAAATTATTTCAAAAAGAAGGAAGAAAAGTACAATAGAATCGGTAGTAAAATTGTGACAAATACAAAGTGCCAACTAAAATGTGAGAGACGACTTGAATTTTTTTCAGTAATCATAAATGGAAACAGACTACATTTACCTGTTAAAGTGCAAAGTGTCAAATTGGATCTTCAAAATATAATAATACCTTGCTATAGCTAAAATAATAGGTTTTCGTTTATTCTGCTAACTACATGTTATATTTTTAGCATCTTTTACCCACTTGACATTCAGTGTTATATACCTGCCCATATACAGAATATACAGGATATCCCCCCTTCAATGTGGCAAGAAGTAATATCACAATTAGCATTCACAAATCATAAATTTTACCCGCTTCATTTGTTACCTTTTATGAGTCTTCTCTTGTAACTGTCTTAGTATCATTTTATTTTTCTGTCTTCTTTTCTTACTAGTGTTAGATCACTATTGTTTTATTTTTGTAAACTTTAAAAAATTCTTTTTATAGGGTCTCCTGGGCGTCTCAGTTGGTTAAGCATCTGCCTTCGGCTCAGGTGATCCCAGGGTCCTGGGATCGAGTCCCACATTAGGCTCCTTGCTCAGCAGGGAGCCTGCTTCTCACTCTGCCTGCTGCTTCCCCTGCTATGCTTTCTCTCTCTCTCTCTCTCTCTTTCTCTCTCTCTCTCTCTCTGGCAAGTAAATAAATTAAAAAAAAATTCTTTTCATATTCTCACTTTGCACTGATACCACCCAAAACACTTGGGCATTCTGTTTTACTCTTTGTTCTAATTCCTAAATGCAATTACACTTTGCCGCACAAACCGTCTAATTTATCATGTTAATATCTTGAGTTGTATTTTCCCCAATATGTAATTAGCAAATTTATGTTTTTCTCATTTAATGATCCTTAATATTTTTTTACCTTTTTTTTAAGATTTATTTATTTATTAAGAGCAAACACACATGAGTGGGGGGGTGCAGCAGAAGAGGGAGAGAGAGAATCTCAAGCAGACTCTGCTGAGCATGGAGCCCTAAGCGGGACTCAATCTCATAGCCGTGAGATCACAACCTGAGCTGAATCCCAAGAGTCGGACACTTAACCAACAGCCACCCAGGTGCTCCAGTGACCCTTAAATATGACTACATCTCATCTCTGTGGCACAGAACTGGTGCTAAACTCCCATTTACTCCTTATTCCTAGGATTGCCCACAGATACGCTTTCCTGCCATACAAGTCCACATTTCATTCCTAACATACTTGGGGATTCTTGTGAATTAATACATGAAAAGTACATGGAGCAGTGCTTGGCGTATGGTAATGGTTACTTTTCCTGTTAACTTTTCCTATTGTTAATAGCATTGTCTTTGTTTTTAAGCACATTTTTTAAATTTAAGCTCAGCTTTCGTAAAATGTTCCTTCCTTGCTTTGATTTACATTATCTAGTATGGAATCTGATTCCTGATAGTGTATGAATGTTGAATGAAGAAGCTATTACTGGATTATAATTTCTTCAAAGACAGCATATCTTTATTTTGTCGTATAATATATAATGGGTATTGGATCATTACTTAATTCATTAACTGTGCCTCTTGATGAGTGAGAGAACCTTTATATTCAGAAAATACTACAAGGAATTTCTAAATGCACATGTTGGGTTATAAACGTGTAGATTCTTATTTTTAAGATTTTATTTACTTATTTGACAGCACAAGCAGGGGGAGCAGTGGGGAGAGGGAGAGGGAGAAGCAGGCCCCCTGCCCAGCAGGGAGCCCAACGTGGGGCTCGATCCCAGGACCCTGGGATCACGACGTGAGGCGAAGGCAGACGCTTAACAACTCAGCCACCCAGGTGCCCCAAACCTGTAGATTCTTGTTCAATATTACAGATTTGTAGAAAACTTGGACTTTGTTTTGAAAAAGCACACCACTTGTTAAATACCATTACTTTCATGTCCACTCAGATGTATTCATAGGAAATCAGATATAAATACTTGTGACACCATAGGTTGTAGTTGGGAAAAGAAAAAAGACTACTGAGTATTTCAAATTTCAGCAGTTAACAGGGTATGTTTATGTTTAAAGGGGGTATTATCCAACATTCTGATAGAATGAGATGTATAGAATGTGATTAATTTTAAATTTCAATGTAAGTAGGACTCGAAATGGTAGAGATGTTTGTGAAGACTTATAATGAGACAGTGTCATTTTCCTAAAGAGTAAAGTTCTGAGCAAATCCAAAATGGGAATGTAAACCAGCTGAGTGAAAAGTCTTGGTTGAACTTGAATGATTTTTGGCAAATTAATAGTCTGGCATTTCTAGAAAGAAGACATTTATTATGGACTAGTGAAGTGATCACTTGAGTACCTAATATGTATGTGGTTGGGGACAAATCCCGCCCCCCCGAAATTATAACTGCGGTGTGTTTGCTTCTAATGGTGCTTGGAGACAATGGGCTTTGAATAGGTTTTTGGTTTTTTTTTTTTTAAGATTTTATTTACTTGACACGGAGAGAGATAGCGAGAGCAGGAACACAAGCAGGGGGAGTGGGAGAGGGAGAAGCAGGCTTCCCGCCAAGCAGGGAGCCTGATGCGGGGCTCGATCCCAGGACCTTGGGATTATGACCTGACGTGAAGGCAGATGCTTAACGACTGAGTCACCCAGGCGCCCTGAATAGGTTTTTAAATAGGGTCATCATTGTTATGTTGTATGTACTGAGCAAGAAGGTAACGTGAAGTATAGCTGAGAATTCTTAGGGTAAATAAATATATCATTGAATGTTTTAGGTCAGGTCTTCCATGGTTATAAATGAAACCACGAAATGTAGAAATCCGGGTGTAAAAGAAAAAAGTATTAATATTATGTCAGAGCAAGTTTACAGTGGGGAAAAATTAGCATCTGGTGGTAGCATATCTGACAAAATAAGTTTGAATATACCACAACTAAAACAACTGATGGGTTTGATCATCTTTCAGTCTTGTTCTCATCTTTTTGATTTTCCTGGTGGACATTTATATTTTTTATAAGTAACACAAGTAGAGGGAAAATTAGAAACCACATTACAGGACTCTATTCACAAGCACAAAGAAATCCGTGCTTTCAGAAATTTAATTTGATATTAACAATGTACTAAATGTATAACAAAACAAGTACTTTTAAAAGGAGGAGAATGAAACTGTAAACATGGAAAGTGTAGAGAGAATTTAGCTGCACTAATGTAAGTATGAGGAATATTATGTAAAGTCTGATCCTTCAAAATATCAAATTGTTCCTCTATTTCTTTCGGGCACTCTTATCTACTAAGTTTCATGGCCTCTCTAGTTCTCTACATTTCCCCTTCCTAGATGAGCCATTTTTTTTCCAAGTCTGTTTTCTTCACCATGCTTTTTATTTATTTCTAATGTATATATTAAGTCTTGAAATATGTATTTGAAAATTGCCAAATGTAGATGTGTGTGTTCTAAGTTTCTATCCCCCTTTTCCACCCTGTCAGGTTTTATTTTTTTTAATCCGAAGGTTGGGGCAATATGACTATTTGGCTCACTCTTATTTCACAAAACGAAGTCAGTGATGTAAATGGCATTTGTTTTAAGTGTAATTTCATCATAATTATGATACGATTCATGGCTTATGGTTTGTTTTTCTCACTTCTAGAAGTCTGCAAAGTTGATAACCAACTAGAAAAGAATCAAGAAACCCAGGACAGACATTTTTGTCAAGCCTCGTTTATCAACAACAAAACACTGACTATGCACAGAGGTAATGTATTAGGAAGCATTTTTAATTTCAGCACAGACACAGTTCCTTCCATAAAAATACCCTGTAGGTGTGACTCGTGTGATATGAATTTGAAATGTATTTCAGAATTAATTATTAATAAGAAAAACTCTTTAAGTAAGAAGCCTGTTAACCTCAATACATATGGGAAATTGTTCCTTCATATTAACCATGAACAAACTCAAATGGGAGAGAAACCTTGTGAATTCATTCAAAATGGAAAATACCTCAGTCATAATGAAGATTTCATCCCATATCAGAGAATTAAAAATATAGAGCAATCCTTTATTCAAAGCGATAAGGAATACAAGGAATGTTGGCAAGCTTTCCATGAGAAGGTAGTTGTCATTCCATATAACCAAGCTCACATAGACCAGAGTCCTTGTGAACATAATGAATCTGATAAAACTTTCTGTAATGATTCAGCCCTCATGGTCCGTAAGATGGCACAAAGAACAGAAAATCCTTGTGAGTTTCATGAATATGCTAAAACTTTTGAGAAGTCATCTCTCTTGGAACACAGAGTTCATGTAGAGGTGAAAGGTTATGAGTATATTGAAAGAGTGGATAATTTCAATGGGAGATCAGACTTCCCTGACACAGGAGAGAGAATATTTGAATATAACAACTTGGGAGAACCTTTCTGGGAGAAGGCAGTTCTGAATGTAACTCAGAGAACACACATAGGAGACAAGGTCTGTGAATGTAATGAATGTGCAAAAACATTCTGCAAAAAGTCAAAACTCACCAAACATCAGAAAATACATACAAGAGAGAAACCCTATGAATGTAAGGAATGTGGGAAATGCTTCTCTCGGAAATCTCTCCTCACTTTACATCAGCGAATCCACACAGGAGAGAAACCATACAAATGTAAGGAGTGTGGGAAATGCTTCTCTAGAAGTTCACACCTCATAATTCATCAGAGAACTCACACAGGAGAGAAACCCTATGAATGTAAGGAATGTAGAAAAAGCTTCTACCATAAGTCATATCTCACAGTACACCAGAGAATTCACACAGGGGAGAAGCCCTATGAATGTAATCAGTGTGGAAAAACCTTCATAAGCAACTCAGTCCTCACAATACATCAGAAAACACACACAGGTGAGAAACCCTATGAGTGTAATCAATGTGGAAAATTCTTCTCTAGAAACTCCTACCTTACAGTACATCTGAGAACTCACACAGGGGAGAAACCCTATGAATGTGAGATATGTGGAAAAACCTTTTGTCACAAGTCAGATGTCACTAAACATGAGAAAACTCACATAGGGGGAAAACCCTATGGATGTAATCAGTGCGGAAAAACCTTTAGTCGCAACTCAGGTCTAAAAGTACATCAGAGAACTCACACAAAGGAGAAGCCATATGAATGTAGTGAGTGTGGGAAATCCTTTTCTGAGAAATCAGTCCTCACAGTACATCAGAGGATACACACAGGGGAAAAACCTTATAAGTGTAATGAATGTGGAAAAACCTTCTACAATAAATCAGACCTCACTAAACACCACAGAACTCACACAGGTGAGAAACCTTATGAATGTAAGGAATGTGGGAAATTCTTCTCTAGGAATTCATACCTTACAGTACACCAGCGAACTCATACAGGAGAGAAGCCCTATGTGTGTAAAAAATGTGGGAAGACTTTTTGCCATAAGTCAGATTATACAATACATAAACGAACACACAGAGGGGAAAAATCGTATCACTGTAATCAGTGTGGGAAGACCTTTACTTGCAGTTCAGTCCTCAGATCACATCAGAGAACTCACACAGGTGAGAAGCCCTATGAATGTAATGAGTGTGGGAAGTCATTTTCTGAGAAATCCATTCTCACCATACATCAGAGAATACACACAGGGGAGAAACCTTATGAGTGTAACGAATGTGGGAAGTCCTTCTATCATAAGTCAGATCTCACTAAGCATCAGAGAACACACACAGGAGAGAAACCCTATAAATGTAATCGTTGTGGGAAAACCTTCAGTTGTAACTCAGGCCTCAAAGTACATCAGAGAAGACACAGAGAAGCCCTATGAATGTATTGAGAGTGAGAAAACCTCCAAGAAAACAGTTATCACAGTACATCCAAGGTTACACACAGGGGAAGAAAATTTCTAAACACAGCAATGAGAGAAATCTTTCTCTTGTGATTCATACCTCAAAATACCACAGAAAATTCACAAAAGACCTGACCCCTATGAATGTAAAGAATGGCCAATCTTTTACCGTAAGTCATCTTCCAAAGTAAAGAAGAGAATACTTATAGTGGCAAATACTCTGAATTTGGTGAATGTTTAAAAATCTGTTGTAAATAAGACAACTAAAAGTGACTGTTTGTAGAAGAAACCCTATCAATGCATGTAGGAAATATGGGGAATTATTTTTATTATGAAGTAGAGCTTATTAAAGAAAGAACTTACATAGGAGATAATCCTGTCAATCAAACAGATGAGTGAAAATGTTCTTCCAGAATTTGGCCAGAAATAACAATCAGACCACCCTTGGGAAAAAGTGTCAACATCTTGTATTTTTTTGAGACCTTCATAACACAAGTTGTATTCAATGTATGTCAGGGAAATAATAGGGAAGATACCCAAAGAATGCAGCAAATGTGGTTGAGCCTTTATCAAGAAATGCCATTTTGTTGAGCAAGACAATTGATATTGGAGGAAGTCATAAAGATGTTTTGAATGTGCAGACTGTAACAAAATTCAGACTTTATTATATCTGAAGATTGTATTGAAGGAAGAATGTCTCTAGGTAATATGGACAGAAATTTTCCTTTAGATATATCATTCTTAAAGTTGTTTTTCTCTGATCTCAAATTTTTTAATAGAAACAAAGCTGAAAATAGACATTTTTAAAAACATTAACTGGAATGCAAAGCTTTTTGAAAAGAACAAATAAACTGAATAATCTTTTCAGACTCTGATTTCACTTCGGGAGAAACACATGACACCCCATGGCCCTCCCTAGCATGAGCCATCATAGGTTTTTGATTAGTCTGTCTCCAGACTATGCTGTTACCTCTGCGAATAATGCTTGATGGTCTGGTTCATCCTGGGGTCTAGTTTTCCCCATGGACTAGATTCATACCAGAATGTACACTGCCACCAGCCAGGGACAGTCTGGAGGACGTATCTACTTCCTCTTTGTAGGTTCAGGAACCAGAAGAAACATTGAGTGTGTTAATGAAAGTAGAGTACTGTAGGGCATATGACCTTTGTGTCCCAATTGAAATTTCCAGGAAGCTCATCATAGCTCAGCTTTCTTGAATTCAGGCCTGTTGACCCAGTGATAGCCCACCTTTCCAGGGGGTGTGTCCAGTTATGAGGAATATCATAACCATTGCTGTGTCTGCTGCAGGTTGGAAGTAATGTACAAGAATAGTTGAAGTATCTGCATACCATCCTCAAATCCATTCCATATCCTGTAACTTCTGCCACATTCAGCACTTTTCTAAATTTGGTTAATATTGATCTCACATCTCATTACTTTTACAGTAATATTTTACATATATTTCTGTGTGTGTGTGTGTCTAACATTGTTTTCCTTGTATATCAGTGGGAACACGTGTTTTGCAACTTGCTTTTGTCTTCGGGTGCATGGTTTTGATATTTATACATATTGACATACTTAGCTATAGTTGATGTGTTTTAATAAAGCATGATATATGACTATAACAATATTGTCTATTTTCCTGTTTATGATTTTCAAAATTTTAAGAGCTTTGTTATTAAAATAACATTTCCAAATTTTTAAAAATCAACTCTGGGCAATAATTTAAATATGGTTAATTCTACCGACTCAAATTTTAATAAGAGTATACTCATACATATGACTCCTACAGTTTAGAGACAACCCATCACCCAGAAGGGTTTCTCATTCCCCTTTCCCAGTCACTCCTGGGACTTGCCCCCCACCATGGCCCCTGGCAACCAATAATCTGCTTTCAGTAACGAGGTTAGACTGATTTTTTAAAATATCATTTCACATAAATGGAGATATCTAAGATGTCTCTTCCTTGTCTTTTATTCAGCATGATTTTGAGATGTATCCATGTTTTAGCATCTGTCAGTAACTCTTTTGTTTTTTATTAAGTCATATTTTATTGGATGCTTAATTACAGTTTATCCGTTCTCTTTCCAGTTTTTGGTTGTTATGAACATAGCTGCAGTGAACTTCATGTGCATTTTAATGTAGGCATGTTTTTATTTCTCTCGGGTAAATACTTAGGAGCAAAGTTTTTCGGTTTGTAGGATTAGTATATATAATGTCAGACTTCTCTGAAGTGGTTGTTCCATTTTACATTTCTGTCACCAGTGTGTGAGAGTTGGAGTTATTTCACATTTTTGTCAATACTTGGTATTGTTACTTTTTAATACAGCCATTTTAATGTGCATAGTGGCATTTCCCTGTGCTTTTCATTTGCATTGCCTTGATAAATAGTGATGTTACGCATCTTTCACTTACTTGCCATTTGTGTATCTTATTTTGTGAAGCATCTGTTTAAATCGTTTGCCCACTTCGTAGGTTGTCTTATTTTTGAGTTATAAAGATTTTTTATTGATTGGATATTTTCCCCCAGTCTGTACCCTCTCCCCCCGTTTGTGGCTTTTTAGAAGTTTTTCATTTTGATAAAGCCCAGCTTACCAGTTTTAATCTTTTTTAAGAAATCTTTGCAGACCCAAGAGTATCAGAGATTTTTCCTCTTGTTTTCTAAATGCTTTAGCTCTATGTTAGGTATATGATCTATTTGGAATACATTTTTGTGTATAGTGTTTTAAGGGTCAAAATTTATATTATTCCATTTGAACATTCCATTTTTTCAGCACCATTTGTTGAAAAGACTATCTTTTCTCCATTGAATTACCTTGGCACCTTTTAAGACATCCAGTTGATTATTTGTCTTTGTGTGTGTCGGGGGTGGTTTCTACCTATGGGTCCTTTTTCCTGTTCCATTGATCTGTTTAGCTTCTCTACATTGTCTTTATTCCCATATCTTTGTTAATAAGTCTTTAAATGAAATTGTATCAATTCTCCAACTTTGTTCTCTTGTCCAGAACTGTTTTGGCCCTTGCATGTCTTTTGCATTTCCACATACATTTTAGAATGAACTTGTCGGTTTCTAAAAAAAAAAAAAACCAAAGGCTGCCTTCATAATTGCTTTTAGGATTTTATTTATTCTATATGTCTGGGGAAAGTTGACATCTTAATAATACTGACTTTCTGATCCATGAATGTGCTCTATCTTACCATTTAATTAGGTCTTTAATTTCTCTGAGCAGCGTTTTGTATTGCCTGAGTACAGACATTGTTTTGTTAGATTCATCCCGAAGTCTGTCTTGATTTGGATGCTATTATAAGTAGTATTATTTATGTAATTTCACTTTCAGTAGTTCTTTGTTAATCTATAGCAATACAGTTGATCCTTGTGTATTGACCTTGTTTCCTGTAACCTTGATAAACATCGTTTTGGTAGCTTTTTGATTCCATAAAATTTTCTAATTGTATATGATCATGTCTCCTGCACTTGCTTCTTTCTTTTCAATCTTTATGCTGTTTATGTCTTTTTTTTTTTTTTTTGCCTTTACTGCATTCTCACTACAATGCTGAAGAGAACTGGTGACAAAAGACCATCCTTGCCTTACTCTCAGTCTTAGGGGACAGCATTGAGTCATTTCCCATGTTTCCTGTCAGCTCTGGGTTTCTCAGGTATAGAATGTTGTTTTTTATTCAAGTTTGCTGAGAGTTTTATGAATAAATGTTGATTTTTGTCATTTGGCCTTTTAAGCACAAAATCTAATCATATGATTCCTTTTTAAATTTTTCTGATATGATTAATTACATTGACATATTTTCAAATGTTTAAACAACCTTGTATTTTCTGGAATAAAATCCACCTGGTTGTGGTCCATCATTTATATGTTGCTGAGTTTGATTTGCAGATTAAGTGTTAAAGACGGTTGTGTCAATATTCACAAAAGAATGATGTCTGTATGATCTGTACTGACCACCCCTCTTTTGTTTTTACATTGATAAAATTTGTTTTCTCTTTCTTCATCGGTTTGGGGGAAATTTATCAGTTTCATTGATTATGCTTTTCAAAAGAATGAGTTTTTGGTTTCATTGATTTTCTCTATTTGTCCTTTTTTTATTTCATTGACTCATGTTCACTTTGCTACTATTTTTATGTTTCCATTCACTATGGGGTTAGTTCTTTTTATAACTTCTTAAAATGAAAGCTGGGTTTTCACTGGTTTTGATACTATTTCCATTTTAATTATAAACTTTTAAAGTTCTGAATTTCACTACAGCATCTAGAAATTCTGGAAAGTTATGTGTTCATTTTCATTTAGTTAAAAATATTTTCTAATTTACATTAAGGTTTCTCCACCCACCCCTGCCATGGGTTATTTAGAAAACTGTTGTGTGATTTCTAAATGTTTGGGATTTTTTTTCAGATACTTTTCTATTCATTTCTAACTTGTTTGTGTTCAGAGAATATAATTTTTATGATTTTCTGTAAGTTTTTCTTGGTGAATGTTCCATGTGAACTTGAAAAGATTATGTATTCTGCTGTCACTGGGTGAGATATTCCCAAATGTCATTTGGTTGATAATGTTTTTGCAAATTATACATATCTATGCTTAATTTCCCTTTCAGTTGTTTTATCAATTCCTGAGACAGATACGAAGTTTCCAGGTGTAATTGTGACCCTGTGTTTTTCTATTGTCGGTTTGTTATACAACTTGAAGCTCTCTTATTTTAGGTACAGTTACATTAAGATTGTTACGTCTTCTTTCTCATTGTGTAATTTTCCTGTTTATTCCTGGCAAAATTCCTTGTCCTGAAATGTGGTTTTTTTGATATTATTATAATCATTTCAGCTTCTTATGATTAGTGTTTGCATGGTATATATCTAATTCCATCTTTCTTTAGTCTATATTTGTTATTTAATTTAAAGTGATTTTTTTCTGTAAGGTAGAGTTGACTCTTGCTTTCTTATCCTGCCTGATAATCGCTGCCTTCTATCTTAATGCTTTTATTTGGAGTAAGTTCTGAGGTGAACATCTACCATCTTGCTATTTTCTTAAATTGAAATTTTTATGAGAGAAATGTAGATTCACATGCAGTTTTAAGAAACAATACATAAAAGTCCAGGGAACACTTTACTCAATTTTCACTAATGGTAACATTTTGCAAAACTGTTGTATAAATATCACATCCAGGATATTGACATTGATCACAGGCCTTAGGAACATTTCTCGTTTTTCTTCTTTTCATTTGTTTGCATGTATATATTTAGTACAGTACAACTTCATCACTTGTGTAGCTTGTGTGTATCTGTCACTATAGTCAAAATACTGTATAGTTCCATCATCATAAGGACCTCTCGTGTTGCCCTTTTATAACCATACCCTCTTTACCCCTATGTGCTCTGCCACTATCAGTTCAGACATGTTACAGAGATATGTATGTATGTCACCTTTGGGATTAGTTTCTATCCCTAGACATAACACCTTGAGTATTCATCCAAGTTATTGTATCAATGGTTCATTCCTTTTTGTTGCTGAATAGTGTTCTGTGTTATATATATATATATATATATATATATATATATATATATAAATAAATAGTTTGTTTAACCATTCATTGATAGATCTGGGGTTTTTGCAATTTTTGGCTATTGCAAATAAGCTGCTATGAATGCATCGTTTTGTATTCTCACCAATAATGTATAAGTCATCTAGTTTCTCTGCATCCTTACCATCGTTTGTGTTAGGACTATTTTTTGTTTTAACAGTTCTGAGAGGGGTGGCTTAGTCAGTTAAGTGTCTGCCTTTGGCTCAGGTTGTGATCCCCGGGTCCTGGGGTCAAGTCTTGCATCAGGCTCCCTGCTCAGTGGAGAGTCTGCTTCTCCCTCTTCCTCTGCCCCCCCTGCTTTGTGCTTCATCGCTCTCTCGCTCTCTCTCTCTCTCTCTCTCAAATAAATAAAATCTTTAAAAAATTCTGATGGGGCACCTGGGTGGCTCAGTTGGTTAAGCGTCTGCCTTCGGTTCAGGTCATGATTCCAGGGTCCTGGGATCAAGCCCCAGATCGGGCTCCCTGCTCAATGGGGAGTCTGCTTCTCTGTCTCCCTTTGCCTCTCCACCTGCTTCTTATGTGTTCTCTCTCTCCCCCAGCCCCCATCTCAAATAAATAAATAAAATCTTTAAAAAAAATTCTGATAGGTATGTAGTGATAGCTTGCTGTCATTTTATTTTTAATTTATTTTTCTTTTAAGATTTTATTTATTTGTCAGAGAGAGGGCACAAGCAGGAGGAGTGGCAGGCAGAGGGAGAAGCAGGCTCCCCGTTGAGCAAGGAGCCCAATGCGGGACTCGGTATCAGGACCCTGGGATCATGACCTCAGCTGAAGGCAGATGTTTAACCAACTGAGCCGCTCAGGTGTCCCCCTTGCTGTAATTTTAATTTGCATTTCCCTAATGGTGTTTAAAATGTTTTCAAATATATATTTGCTGTCTTTTGCTCTTTGTTGAAGTGGTTCTTTTTGTCTTTTGCCCATTTTCTAACTGGGTTGTGGTTTTGCTGATGAGTTTTGAGAGTACTTTCTATATTCTGGATTATAGTTCTTTGTCAGATACAGGCAAACCTCAGAGATACTGCAGGTTCAGTTCCAGATCATGACAATAAAGCAAATGTTACAATAAAGCGAGTCAGATGAATTTTTTGGTTTCTCAGTGTTTATGAAAGTTATGTTTACACCTTACTGTAGTCTGTTATGTGTGCACTAGCACTGTATCTAAAGAAAAAAAGAGTAAATACCTTAATTTAAAAATACCTTATTGCTAAAATATGCTAATCATTGTCTGAGCTTTCAGGGAGCTGTAATCTTTTTGCTGGTGGAAGGTCCTGCCTCAGTGTTGTTGGCCGTGAACTGATCAGGGTGGTGGTTGCTGAAGGTTGGGCGGCCGGAGCAATCTCTTGTGGCAACAATGCAAAGTTTGCCACATCGGTCAATGCTTCCTTTCACGAACAATTTCTCTGTAGCATGGGCTGCTCTTTGACAGCCTTTTACTCACAGAACTTCCTTCAAAATTGGAGTCAGTCCTATCAAACCCTGCTGTTGCTTAATCAGCAAGTTTATGTGACAGTCTGGGTCCTTTCTTGTCCTTTCAACAATCTTCACAGCATCTTGAGAAGCAGATTCCATTTCAAGAAACCACTTTCTTTGTTCATCCATAAGAAGCAACTTCTCATCTGTTCAGGTTTTATCATGAGATTATAGCAGTTCAGTCCAATCCTCAGGCTCCACTTCCAGTTCTAGTTCTCATGCTCTTCCCACCACATCTGCAGTGACTTCCTCCCCTGAAGTCTTGAACCCCTCAAAGTCCTCCATGAGGGCTGCAGTCAACTTCCTCCAGACCCCTGTTATGTTGATATTTTGACCTCTTCCCATGAACTACATGGGAATCTGGAATAGGGCATCCTTTTCAGAAGGTTTTCAATTACTTTGCCCAGGTCTATCAGGGAAATTACTATCTATGGCAGGTATAGCCTTCGAAAATGTATTTATTTTTTCCTCTTTTTTGAGAGAGAGGGAGGGAGTGCAAGTGGGGGGAGGGGCATTGGGAGGGGGATAGAGAGAATCTTAAGCAGGCTCCATGCCCAGCGTGGAGCCCGACACAAGGCTTGATCTCATGACCCACAAGATCATGACCTAAGTTGAAATCAAGAGTCAGATGCTTAACTGACTGAGCCAACCAGACACCTCTAAAGTATATTTCTTAAATAGTAAGACTTGAAAATCAAAATTATTCCTTGCTCCTTGGGCTACAGAATGGATATTTTGTTGGCAGACATGAAAACAAGATTAATGTCATTGTCCATCTTCATCAGAGCTCTTGGGTGACCAGGTGTGTTCCTGGTGAATGAGCAGGAATCTTAATCTGGGTGGTACGTGTCAGTAATTGACTTAAATACTATGATGTAAACAGATGTGCTGTTACGCAGGCTTCATTGTTCCATTTATAGAATACAGGCAGAGTAGATTCAGCATAATTATTAGGACCCCAAGATTTTTGGAATGGTACATGAACATTGGCTTCAATTTAAAGTCACCAGCTGCATTAGCCCTTACTGAGAGTCAGCCTGTCTTTAGAAGCTTTGAAGCCAGGCATTGACTTCTCTTTAGTTATGAAAGTCCTAGATGGCATCTTCTGATAGCAGGCTGCTTTGTCTACATTGAAAATCTGTTGTTCAGTGTTGCCACCTTCCTGCATTATCTCAGCTCCATCTTCTGGAGAACTTGCTGCATCTTCTCCATCAGCACCTGCTGCCTCACCTGGCACTTTGATGTTATGGAGACAGCTTCTTTTCTTAAATGTCATGAACCAACGTCTCTGAGGTTCCAGCTTTTCTTTCACAGTTTCCTCGCCTTTCTCCACCTTCACAGAATTGAAGAGAGTTAGGACCTTGCTCTGGAATAGTCTTTGGCTTAAGGGAATGTGGCTGGTTTGACCTATCCAGACCACACAGACGTTCTCCATATCAGCAATAGGGCTGTTTCGCCTTCTTACCATCTGTGTGTCCACTGGAGTAGCACTTTCAGTTTCTTTCCAAAACTTTTCTTTTGCATTCATAACTTGCCTGACACAAGAGGCCTAACTTTTGGCCTGTGTTGGCTTCTGGCGTGCCCTTTTCACTCAGCTGAGTCATTTCTAGCTTTCGATTTAATTTAAGAGACATGACTTTTCACTTAACACTTGACACTGTGGGTATAAACTGGCCCAATTTCAACATTGTCGTGTCTCAAGGAATAAGGAGGCCCGTGGAGAGGAAGAGAGATGGGGGAATGACTGGTCAGTGGAACGGTCAGCACACACACATTTATGACTAAGGTTGTTGTCTTGGATGGGCACAGTTCTCGTGCCCCCAAATAATTAAAATGCTAACATCAAAGATGACCGATTACATCGCCATAACAAAAATAATAACAATGAAAAAGTTTGAAGTATTGTGAGACTACCAAAACGTGATGAAGAGACGCGAAGTGAACAAACGCTTTTGGAAAAATGGTGCCAATAGAGTTGCTGGACCCAGGATCACCACAAAACTTTAATTTGTAACAAATGCAGTATCTCTGAAGTGCAGTAAAGCAAAGCACAATAAAACAAGGTATGCCTGTATTTGAAAGTCTCTCAAATTTGGCAGAAAACAAATATACAGATTGAAGAAGGAAAGTTAACCACAAGAGGATAAATTAATACAAGTCCATGCTGAGACATGTTTTAATCAACCTAAAAACTAGTAACAGAAAAAATCATGAAAGAAGTTCAAGAAAAACTGTGTATTAACTTTTAGGGAACCCAGTACAAATGGTAAGAGATTTCTCACCTGAAACCTTGGCGGCCAAAAGTATATGGCATAAAATTGTTCAAGCCATTAAATAATTGTCTACTATGAAGTCTGTATTAAAAATAGCCTTTGGGAATAAAAGGGAAATATTTTCTCAGATAAAGGAAAACAGTGTGTTGCATGGTGACCTACCTTCAGACAGTGGCTAAAAGAAGTTTTTCAAGAAAATGATAACAGAGAAGGAGTCTTGGAAATTCAGAAAAGAAAGAAGGAATTGGGTAAAAATATGGGGAACTATAAAACTATTTTCGTAAGCTTCTTATAAATTATTTCATATCGGAAGCAAAAAAAAAATACCACCACCTGATGTGGTACTCAATATATATATAGATGAAAATACTAAAGACAATTATATTTCAAAATAGGACCTGTAAAGAACATAGGTAGTAATATTCCATATGTCATTCAGTGATAAAACATCACTACCAGTGGACTATGAGCAAACAGTAAGAAAATGGTACAAAAAAAAAAAAATACCTGAATGTTAATTTTGCCCCAGTCATCCCTCAACAGGGTCTATTCTGAGGCACATCCTTTAGAGTGATTCAGAGTCCATGGTGGTGGTAGACACTGTTCTCTCCAGTGGCACTTTATTAACTTTCCCTCCTTAACTGTCCAACTCTCTCCTTTCCCTCTCTGTTTTCTCGAGGTGACCTCCAAAATAAACTGTGCCTAATTCCATGTCTTATCTTGCTTTTGTGCAAACCCACCGTAGTCCTGTTGGTGCCAGAAGTGGTCCTTGAAATGAGAACTTGAGTTTTCGAATCTAAAACTCGATGACTTATTGGTCACATTTCACTGAAGTCCGCGTTGCTGATAGTATGAGGATAACCCTTGTCATCCTGAAATAGAAGGATTCTCCTGTGTGGTAGATGAGGGTGAGGACGGGTAGATTTGTCCTGTGCAGTAGCTGTAGCACTTTGAACGGATGGGGCAATGATAAGTTTATGAAGTTGTGAGAAATGAGTTGTGGAGTTAGTGACTTTTCTGCCTTAGAAGCCTCGAACATACAGGTTCAAGTTAGCTGTCAACACAGGGCATAGTGAAGGATAGTAGACCTCCATAAGAGCATTCAAAAGATTTTTGTGTCCTGAGGAGTGAGGCTGTGTCCTGTTAGGTCATGCCCAAGGTTTAACTTCAGGATGGCAGGAGATTGCAACGGTGCAGGTGTTAATAGACTTCTTGTGCGAAACAGGAGTGGAAAATTGAGATCTAGAATGCGAAATTTGCAGCTGTTCACCCAAGACTTGAGCGCAGAGATTCTTTTAAACTCTTCAGGCTGGCAGAAGCAGCCATTTCTCTTTAATAGAGAGAATACCCTACCCCTTCCTGGAGACTGCAGATGCCTTTCACAGTCATACTTGGCCTTCTCAAAAACTACCATCCCTCTCCTCATTTCCTCCCTTAATACTTAATGTAGCTATTGATGGATTTAGTTCTATACTTTCACTATTTGTTTGGTCCCTCTTTTTTTGTTTCTGATTTCTTGCCCTTTTTCTGTTGAATTTGAATATTTTTAGAATTCGACTTTAATTGATCTGTTGGCTTTTTAGCAATATCTCTTTGCATTATATGTATGGCAGTTGCTAGAGCAACTACCTCAGTATACATCTTCAACTTTTCACCTTCTAGTTGGAGTTAATAAGGTACCATTTCACATAAAATGTTGAGACGTTGCAACCGTAAAAGTCCATTTCCCTCCTGCCTGGCACTGTTCTTTTTGTTATGGTGGTTATATGTGCATTATAAATCCAAGACGAGGTCAGTTTTGGTTTCTAGTAGCTATGGACTGAATGTTTGTGTCCCGCCAGAATTCATGTGTTAAAACCCAGCCTCCCAATAGGATGGTAGTAGGAGTTGGGGTCCTTGGGAATGAATTAGGATTAGATGTGGTCATGGAGTGGGGCCCTCTACTTGCTTCTACTTTTGACTGTTAGTGTTGCCACCTGGCTTCTGCGGGGCCACAATTCCATCATCTCCTTTGGCCTTTGTGAGAGCAGTTCCATAGCGGCATCTCCTACCGTTAGTCTTGGCCTGCAGCGCACAGTCCTCATCAAGCTCGCTTGTTGTACATGTGCTCCTGTCACTGGTGTGCTCCTTCCCACTTGAGTGACCTCCAAAGTTGGCACGGTCTCTTTCGAGAGGACCAGCCCTGTGACCCAGCAGTCCCATTCGTCTTTGTAACTCCTGGAGCTTTGGTTTTAAAATTGTAGGATGACATCTATTAATAGGCTGTTCTTTCAGTGGATTTGGGCAAAATGTGTTCATATACAAGGCTGAAATAGAATATAAAACAGTGCATTATAAATAGTGAGGGTATCTTTCCAGAAATTTTTTTAGGATACACTTCAGTTGTATTTGTGTATACCATAAATATTTTTTTTCCTTGTCTTTAATGTTTTTACTCTAGATAGCGACGTGGCTTGTCTGATTATATCCTTACACTGTTTCCTCAAGTATAGTGTCATTTGAGGACTTCCTTGACCACCCCCGTCCATCAATTCTCTAGCTTGCTTTATTGGTTTTTTTATCCTCAAACTTACCACAGTCTGCCATAAGAAGTATCTTACTTTTTGACCCCCTACCTATCCTGTCTTCTTCCCCAACTAGAATTAAACCTCTGTGAGCTCTGTGAGCGTATGTTTTCTTTTGTTCACTGCTATAAACCCCATGCCAAGAATAGTGCCTGGTACATAATAAGTGTTTAAACATTGTTGAAGGTATGACCACATTTAAGTTCTTATTGCTTTTGGAGAATACTGCATTGCTTAAAGGGAACTGATGTTAAAAAAAAAAATAGAAAAAAAACTTGTTTAGAGAAACTCCCATAATGTGTCCAAGACTTAGTAAGTGCTCATATCAATAAGTAAAAGGGTAAAATAGAATTGATTAGAAAATAACATCATGGGTAGAAATGATATTGTTTCGTGCAAATGTGTTTCAAGTTGATATGCATACATTCAATAATACATATATAAATATATAATTATATGTACTGCATTTATCATATATTCACATATCACGTATTCCCACATACATCCACAAAGTTCACTTCTTCATTCTTCAGCTATTTGCTGGACTTCTTTTTCTCAGACCTTTTCTGACCCCCTTTTCAGTTGAATTCCCTCTCTGTAATTCGCTATCCTTTTTTCTTTTTTAAAACAACACTGGCCATCTTGTGTACTATATATGTAACTTTTTTATATTTCCTAAACCCTGTTCCTCCCCCAATACCCTGCCCACCACAATACAAGTGTTACTAAGGTAGAGCTGTTTTTATTCACTACCTATTTCCACAGTGCCTAAAATAGTTCCTGATAAATGGTAGGTACTTAATAAAGTTTTGTGAATGAATTAATATGTTTCTGTGGGTGTGTTGGTCATGAAGTATAATAAATTGTTTCTTACAGTGTGGAAGTTTTTTTTTAAATGTTTAAAACACTATAAAGAAATTCTTAACTCAATGGCAAAAGTATGGGCAGTAATTGTATTTATAATAGTGAATTCTCTAATTCTTTCATATAGTGAAATTACATTTCACTAATAATAAAAAATTGGAAACTAAATGTTCAACAACTGAAAAGATTCTTGTAGTTTTATAAAGTATGTAATAGTTTAAATATTCAACTTGAGCTATAAACATAGATCGATATGGATAAATCTCAAAACCATAGAATTGAATAGCAAGTTTCAGAAGAGCTTACATGTTACCACACTGAGAAAACTTGCAAGGCAAATATTAATCTATTATTTCTAGACACAAACTCTAGATATAAAGTAAGAGTATAAGTCAATAAAGAAGATAAACAAATTTAGAAGAGTTCAGAGTGGAAAGTTGTAGTTTGGGCAATGATTTTGCAAAGATACCCATGGCTTTGATTTTTGTAATCTTTTACTTGTTAACAGGGGGATAGGTGTTCATGTTATTCTCCATTCTTTTCTGTTTTATGGGGAAAAAAAAATTTTTTTAAATGACCAGGCTTCCAATACCCTGAAAAGGTTATCTGTAGCACAGAACCTTGCACCTCTCCTGGCCCTAGTGCTTTTCAGGGAATTGGACTGGTGACACCGAGGGCACATGTCATGGAGGTTCCCAGAAATGGCAGTTCTCTAGTTTCATGGTGTGAACATTTTGCCCCTAGAGGAGGCAGGGATGGTCTGAGGTACTGGTATCACCCACCACCTCTGGCTGTTCTCTGTCTCTTCAGGGGGAGATTTTGGTCAATCTTAAGCTCTCCTAAGGAGGATTCTAGGATGAAATAGATTGGCAGGCACTATGTGGAAAGCTGAGGCCAGTCTTGTCACAAACATGTGAGATGGGCTGGTCACAATCTTGCAAGGACTCCCCCCAGGGTGTGATGAGAGTTTGAGGGGAAAGAGAATTTCAAGCCAAGGGAATGATGGGATGAGATGAGATGGTGAGATGTTGCTTATGGTGTTGGAACCTCTGAACGGATGTCTGTAATTACGGAGTCCATATTACGCCAAAAAGCTAGTTAAGAGATATTCTGTACACAAATTTACTCATACCACATAGTTGTGCTAAAATATAGGATTCATTTATGAGGATAAATGGGAAATCATAGATACAATGAGAACAATGAATCTTAACTATTCTGTTTCTTTAGGTAAATTTAGTACTTTGGCAGCTAACAGAAATCGTTCTGGGAAGTCTGCCTTTAAGTAGCCTACCCAGGACATCCAAGAAAATATTAATTTTTATGGATTCTCTGAAAAGAAGTGGGAGTTTAACTGTTAAGTATTACTCACAGGTTGCCTCTTACACAATGTCAATGTTCTTCTCTTAGCAACTCCACATTAATTAGATCTGTAACATTTTCCTCATTAGAGTTTCTCAGTTTCCCTCATTTTGGTCAAAACGGTTTTGACCACGAAGCCCTTAGTGTCTTTAGTGCAGAATCACCATTTATTGTTGGCTGAGCATACTGGCTGTGTAGCAGTGGTTAAGCACCTGGGAACCAGACATATGTAAAGATTCTGTCTTTCTGTTCAATATTCAACATCAATGTTATTTCTTGGTATTACGCCAATGAATGGATTTATTTTAGTCTGTGGGGCCTTTACAACTTAAGCTGTTTTGTCCATTTGTTCCAAAGGCAGAAATAAATGGATCAGATATTCTGGTAATTTTTATCCATGGTTTTATTCTTGTAGCATTTATTATTAAGCATATAAATACAGGAAATGATCCTTTTCAATGTGATTTTAAGACTGACATTAATTGGTGTCTGTTTTAATATATATAATCTCATTACAGAATATGTAGAGGTGTTTCTGGTGACCTTACTTTTGCAAATGCAGTTCTCACCTTTCAGGCATACAGTTTACATGACATTAGATATTTGATAATCTCAATTTATGAGGGAAAATTCAAGCTATTTCTCAGGTCATTTAGTAACAATTTCATGAGAGTTTATAGGGATTTTAAAAGTATAGATCACATTGCCATTTTCATGAGGAATAGTCATAGGACCTTAGGCTAGGGAATATTGAGCTTTTCTGAAAGTATCCTGTATTAATCATGTTTTTTCTGTATTTTATGTTTGGCAACTTTAAAAAGCTTGCTGGACAGGGAGAGTCTTCCTCTTTTAAGAGATGGCAAAGGGCTGATCCTGGAGCTCATCTTTCAAATGTCAACCAACTAGTCCCAGCCCCAACCTCCTCCTCTAACTCTCTCACAGCAACCTAGTACTTGCCCTGCCCTATATCAGCCAGACAACCCGAAACACCTCTTTGGCCCAGAGCTATAATGCTCCGTGAGGGAGGGTCCAAAGCCACATCAGAACTTTATAGATAAAGCAAGATCTGGTCACCTGTTGAATCTCTTAAATAGAATTATTACTGTAGGGGCACCTGGGTGGCTCAGATGGTTGAGCGTCTGCCTTCGGCTCAGGTCATGATCCCAGGGTCCTGGGATCGAGCCCCACATCGGGCTCCTTGCTCAGCAGGGAGCCTGCTTCTCCCTCTGCCTCTCTCCCTGCTCATGCTCTCTCTCTGTCTCTCTCTCTGTATCTCTGTGTCTCAAATGAATAAAAAAAAATGTTTAAAAAAAAAGAATCATTACTGTAAAAAAAATGTCTGGACAATTTCCCCATCATTGGGGTTTAGTCTTTTTAATTTCCAGCATACAGCTGTAATTGGGGTGGCAGCACGAGACACTGTAGTTGAGCTAGGATTGCTTCTCTTTCATGGGGGTAGATTGTTGTATGTGGGCAAAGCCTTTTTTGACATCAGATTAAACAATGGTCATTGTAGTGTTGTTAATGTGGCAAAACTTCTAAGGGCTTCGTATGCTGCACAACTTTTTGAGAAGAGACTAATCAATATCTAAAGCTTGATTTATGGCTCACTTTCTGTTTCAGTTATCTATTACTGTGTAACAAAAACACCCAAAACTTAATGGTTTAAAATGATTATTTCTTGTAGAGTGGGTGGTTTCTCTGATGCACTTGGCATTAGCTGAAGTCTTGTTTGGCTAGCTAAATTCAGCCAGTGATGGGGCTGGGCCAGAAGGTCTAAAGAAACTTGGCTCACATGTCTGGAATTATATGGGGCTTTCTCCTCATAGCTTGAGTTTCTTCACAGCTTGGTAATTTCAGACTAGTTGAACTTTCTGCATGATGATTAGCTTCAAGAAGGAAAGTGGAAACTGCCACACTTCCTAAAGTGTTGGCCTGGAACTTCTGCCATATTCTACTAAAGCCAAAGCAAGTCACAAGGCCCTTGCAGATTGAAGAGCAGAAAACAAGAATAGCTTTTTAGAATGGAATTAAGAGAAGGAACTGATACTGTCTTTGACCATCATACTAACCAAAGAAGGGCTATACTTATAAATCAGTCCAGGAAATTAAGAAGTGATACAAGTTTGGGAAATAGATTCAGGGATTGGTGGGCTTTCAAAAACAGGAATGTTGAGGGACTGCCTGGCTGGCTTTCCGTTGTAAAAGTTTGGTCACTGGAATGAGGCTGTAGCTGACTTTCTGACTTTGCAGAACATGGTCATAGTCAATGCTGTTGCTGATTGGCCTTCAGAAATGTGGAGCTGTCAGGCCGGCTGGCCCTCATAAGCATGTGTGCATCTGATGAGACACCCATCAGTTGAGCTGGTGATCAGTTGTCTCTGATCTTTCGATTCTTGTGGTTACTAATTCATGACTTAAAACTCTGGCCAAGAGGCAGTCAGTCTCCCTCCATCCTTCTTGACTTCGAAGGCCAGGAATATTTTATTCTTTTCAGAGTATCTTTAAAGTGTTTTCATTAGTACAGACATTATTCTTAGTGACAGGTTTAACAGAGTTACTGGATTTTCCTCAAAAAGCAATAATTTTTATTTAATTTTTGATTGAGAAGCCAGGGGAAACTAGGAAACATATTTGCTTCCACAGCAGGTTGAAATAACTCCTATGAAGGCATGGCTGTAATCAAGATGGCATGCTTACGTCAGTGTTGGGGAGAGTATTGGTAACAGTACTTACGGTTTGAGGATTTAGAAGTTATATAGGTAGCAAAGCAATTACTAAATATCACAGTAGGTGTTCATTGGTGGTAAACAGCAGACAAATCAAGGCATGTTTAAGAAGTTGAGCATCACGAAAGTCATCATTTGGAAGGGGCGGGCAAGTGGCAGGATTTAGATCGGAGCAGCATTTGACAATCCTGAAGTTTAGGCAATAAAATAATTCTGCTGGTACTGTAGTAATACTAGTAATGTAGATTACTAGTAATGTAGCTGGTGGAGTTGGGCATTGTACGGTTTTTGTTATTAGATTTTGCTAGTTAAGTATGACAAAGATGGTCATGGGATAGTGAGAAAATTATAAAATGATATAGGGAACACTGGCCATTGACTTGGAAGAAAATAAGGGAATATTTTTAGGTAGGGACTAATTAACAATTTGACTTAATTTAGACAGTGTTTATTTTATACATGTACTGCTATATTCCATCAGAAAATGTTTTGATTTTATGACAGTTCAACAAATAAAACATTTATTTGAAAAAATTCTAATGCTTAGGCTTTTAACATATAAATACAATATACAAAATAAATACACTGCACAAAACCACCCACCCACAAATTGCTGTATGCATCATTTCTGAAACACATACTATATATAAAAGTACATCATATATGTTGATTGTGGTGTTTTCAGCTCTAAGTAACAGAAAAACTTAACTTTGTAAAGTGCCAGATAGTAACTATCGCAGGCTCTGTGAGCCATACGGTCTCTGTCAGAACTACTCAACTCTGTTCTTGTAGTGCTAAAGGCAGCCTCAGGCAAAACAGAGACAAATGGTTTTTATTAGTGTTCTAATAAAACTTTATTTATGGACACTGAAATTTGAATATACTTTTCACATGTTGCAAAATATGCTTTATTTTTTTCCACCCACTCAGAAATGCAAAACCATTCTTGGCTTGTAGGCTACAAACACGGGCCTTGGGTCACATCTGAATATCTGAATCCTGTGTGGGAAAATGCACAACCAAGCCAAACCAAGGCACTACAGCAATAAAGTGAGTGGTGAATGTTGGTAGCCAACTTTTTTTCTAGCATAAATCAAGAAATACAAATTATAATGATAATAGTATCTAACATATGCTTTTCTTGTGTCTCAGACACTATTCTAAGTGCTCTAAAAATATTAACTCATTTCTACATCAAAGCAATCCTATCATTACCACTTCTTGTTTATAGAAAAGGAAACAGAGGCACAGAGAGGTTAAGTGGCATGCCCCATGCTGGAATTTGGGCCATGGCAGTAAGAGTCCAGGGTCCACATCTCTTAACCACTACCATGTTGCTTCTGCTATGAAGAAAAAGGCAGCGAAGAACATTCTTAAGACACTCATACAAAATTCTACGGCAGATAGCTCTGCCCCCTGCTAAAACATCAACAGTAAGATGGATACGACTTCTTTATGTAGTGTTATGGTTTAAGTGTTTTCAGCTGTTTTTAAAAATGATTTCAGTCTTTTTTTATGAATAAATGTGTCCCTAATGTAAAACACGGCTGACCTTTCTGAAGGATTGGTTCAGTAACATCTGTATTCATTTAAAAATGCAAGGAAACAGAAAAAGATGCATTAAATTTTAAAAGAATATTACATTTAAAATACACATTAGAGTAACAACAGGAGTCAATGCTGAGACATAATGTGAAATATCTTCACATACGTGAAAACTACTGAACCAAGGCTACATATTTCCCTATGTACAATTATGGAGGGGATCCATGTGCACATAAACATCCACAACCTGTCTTGTAGCGTGCTGACACACATTAGTTCTACATACTAAAGGATTCTTCGCATGTGTATAAGGATATCACCTGGTTTTTTCAATGTGTTTGTGCTTTTTAAAAAGCTTCAAATATCTAGACATTGGTAGGTTTCTTAAAAAACAAAACAAAACCCAAAAAACAAAGGAAACCCCTCAGAATCCAACTGCTGCAACATGACTTTCGGTGTAACTGTTACCCTCACTCAGTACAGATTCTCTTTGAATTTTTGTCAAGGAACTTTCACATATTTGAAATGTCTGCAAAGGTTCTATCCCAGCATCACGGATCTGAAGTTCACTGAAACATCACTTCCCCATAAAGGCTTCTGTATCTGTTGCAGTCTGTGCAGTTACACCTTTGAGTGCTCCAAGTCCACCTGGTGTCAAAGGTTTCTGAATGCTTGGGAAGGATACTGATGGGAGCTTCTCACTCAGGTAAGCTTTTGGATATCTAGTGATGGCTGCCCTGACAGAAAATTCCCTGACATTCGTTTTTACAGGATTTCTCTCATGTGATTTCTGTGTTGTGCGATCTAGTATGACTTCTAAAAGAACCGTCTCCCTCATGTTTTACAGTTTGTGGGTTGTCTGATACTTCATTAAGTCTGACCTATGGTAAAAAGCTCTCCCGCATAGATTTAAAGAATTTCTGTGTATTTCCTTTTCTGTCAAGAAAGACTCTTGACTGAAATTTTCTGAGATAGATGATATTCCTAAGTTTTTTGTCTTGGGTGAATTATCCAGTTATTCTGAAGGATGAATTCCAAAATAAGTTCCCTGTTCATAGTATTTATCAGCTTTTTCCCTCTGTGTGTGTCTTCTGATGTGCAGTAAGTTTTGATTTCTGAATAAAAGTTTTCCTACACTCCTGACATTCATAGGGTTTCTCCCCTGTGTGTTTTCTCTGATGTATGATAAAATGTGACTTCTGAGAGAAGGATTTCCCACATTCCTTACATTCATAGGGTTTCTCCCCTGTGTGTGTCCTTTGATGTAATCTGAGGACTGAATTCACAGAGAAAGATTTACCACATTCATGACATTCATAGGGCTTCTCCCCTGTGTGTTTTCTCTGATGTTTGGTGAGGTCTGATTTATAGTAAAAGTTTTTTCCACATTTATTACATTCAAAGGGTTTCTCCCCTGTGTGAGTTCGCTGATGTACTGTGAGAGCTGACTTCTGGTAGAAGCATTTCCCACATTCCTTACATTCATAGGGTTTCTCTCCTGTGTGAGTTCTCTGATGAGTTTTGAGGTGTGAATTTCTAGAAAAGAATTTCCCACATTCCTTACATTTATAAGGTTTCTCCCCTGTATGTGTTCTCTGATGTACTGTGAGGTGTGATTTCTGGGAAAAGGATTTCCTACATTCCTTACATTCATACGGTTTCTCTCCTGTGTGTGTTTTCTGATGTACCATGAGGTATGCCTTAACATAGAAGAACTTCCCACATTCATTACACTCAAAGGGTTTCTCTCCTGTGTGTGTTTTCTGATGTTCTACGAGGTGTGGCTTCTGGTAGAAGGATTTCTCACACTGATTACATTCGTACGGTTTCTCCCCTGCATGAGTCCTCAAATGTCTACTAAGAGATGACAGGTGATAGAAAGTTTTCTTACATTCTTTACATTCATAGGTTTTCTCTCTCGTGTGAGTTTTCTGTTGTACTGTGCGGTCTCCGTTTCTAGAGCCAGATTCCCCACATTCCCTGGGTTTGTCCTTTGAATGAATATGCTGATGTATTAGGAGGATAGACTTCTGGCAGAAGGACTTTCCACATTCATTGCATTTATGGGTTTTCTCTCTGGCTTGAGTTTGCTGGTGTTTTGTGAGTTCTCCATTCCTAGAAAGGAAATTTCCAAATTCAGTAATGTCTAAGGTACACTAGCTTAGCTGAGAACTAACTTCTAGAGATTTTCCCATACTGATTAGATTCACAGTTTCTCCACTTACGTTCTCTGACACACACTGTGGTTTAACATTTGGTAGAAGGAACCTTCCCTTGCATTGTATGCGCGGTGTCTCTCAAGTGCCTGAGATCTACAAAGCCTCCCTTACCGGGTAACTCAGAAGAATTAAAAGATGAAACTTCAAAGTTTGAATCTCCTGGTCCTGAATAAGATCTCCATTATGGAAGAATGCGTTCCCATTTGGGTTATATGCTTTGGAATTCACTCCAGTTGTTAGTTTTCTCACATTTAGTATGAACTCGTGTTTTCCTACTTCCAGTACTCCCATCAGTCCTTTCTTATTACAAGGCTTCTAATCTTAAAATCGAAATCTTGGACTTGCCTTGAATTTTCAGCTCGGCTTTCCTGGTATTTCGCTCCTAGGTCATGAATTTTCCAGAGGTCTTCTACAAAGGAATCCAAAATTTAATACTGTATAAATCTTAATGTATTATTATGGTTGTAGGGTTGATTCTTAGGCTTCAGGCAATCTCCCCAAATAAAGGAACTCTCAAATGCAAATCTCATCTATCCCACTGGTTTAGAAAAAACAGAAACATTAAAAACTGCAGTAGCAGACCAGGGAAGAAACGTGGTTATAAATCCAAGTACTTCTGACACTTTACAAATATGGCCTTAAAAACTGGCAGGAAAAAGTTAAGGGGGAAGAAAAAATAAAAGAATAGGGAGCAGAGAACAAAAGATATTCAGAGTGCTGCTGAACAAGACTTAGGGACTCAGAATGCTGTAAGCCCATGACAGACAGGAACAGTAAGTAGAGTGACAAGAAAAATTAGAAGACAGCTGTGTTCACTGAAAATTTCAGGGGAAAGATGAAATTGGATGAAAAGCTAACAGGTCTTTGTCAGCTGAAATCTAATTTCCTGTGTTACTTTAGCAGACTATAAACTTCTGCTTGATTTCCTCTATACCCGCACACGACAATCTGTATGCCAACACTAAAGTGACTTTCTGAGAACATCTGTTTCCCCGTGTGTGGAGGAATAGTTCTACACTTTGGGCTCTCACTGTCCATCTAGCTGGCTTAATTTTCACAGGGGCAGAAGACCCAGGAAAACATATATCCTAAAGGAAAGATAATTAAAAAGAGAGTGCAAGCCATCATAAAATGGATGAATTCCCATTTGCAGTAGCAAAGATTTTCAAGCCTGATGGCCAAATACTGCATCTCCAAAGCACTGTTAGCCACAACTCAATCCCAGGCTTATTCTGCTTTCATAGTTTAGTTCCCACCTCTCTGCTTCAATTTATTACATGATCTATAAAGAGTAATTACTCAACATCATTCTGGAACCTTTACCGACCTTCACAGTTACTCATCTTTAAATGCTTGACAGAAAGTGAAAGATTATGAGCAGAGGCTTGGGGTTGGAATTTCACGGCACTTGTGGAGAAGACGTAAGACGTTACCTGATGGGGACCTGGGCAGGGCTAACTGGGACACACAGGAAACAAGATCGTGTGTGTCTTTGGTCTTAGGAAAGGAGGAGCCCTTGCAGGAGTTACTGTGAAGGGCACAGAGGAGAAGACAGTGCCTGCCTCTTGTTAATTCACATTCAACCTTTCAAGAATATCTAGTGAACAACTACTAAACACCAGGCATTGTTCCTGGTCCTGGCAACATGTAAGTACACAAGTCAGGAATATGAGAAAAGCATTTAAGGAAGCAGAGTGAGATCATCTTAGTAGTTTTTTCTGGCTTGTTTTTAGTTTTTTAAATCTTAGTGTTACAACACTCCAAGTAAGGTGAAGTAGATTTTAGAAGGGATAATGAGTACTTTGTGTGAAAGACAAACCACATCTAAAAGGAAGTATCAACTCTGAAATAATGTAATTGATGAAAGACACAAAGATTTGTAATCTGATTTCAGAGTTTAAAGAGAGAAAAGGAAGTTAATAAAACCGGTGCTGAAAAATAACTGAGGCATCTCATTGTTAGTAAAAGGAGGGAAATGGCATTTGGAGAAAAATTTATCATCAGATTTAAGATTACAGTGTTCTAGAATTTCAGTAACGGGGAATTCTAGAAAGAAGACAAAAATTTAAGCCAAGGTTAGGCAGCAGTTAGATTTTGTATATAGGAAAGAAAAGTAAATCTATTTTTAAAAGTCTGGCAAAGGAGGAATTATGTGGAAAAATGAAAACCGGAGGTGTGATTTATGTTGCTTGCATATGCAGATCAGGTGTCCTTGGTCTTTTCCAAAAGTATAGGGCATTTAAAAAAGAGATTCCTAAAAATATTTCAGAAGGCCAAAGGCACCAACCACCTCACTAGCAACAGGGGCCACAGGTCGTCACTCACCTGGGTAATTCCGATGTGGAAATTCTACTTCCAATATCCACGGTTCTTTTCCTTGTTTCAGCTTGAAGACTGCATTCGGCTTTTTCACACGGTAACCTATTAGTGGAAAAGTATGTAATACAGATTACTTGGAATTTAGGGACTTAAAGAATGAGGAAATGCGGTTTTAGGAGAACAATGAAGGTCCTACTTAGGCTTGGCAGATTTAGATTCTTTCAGTGGGGAGGGAGGGGACACAAATATTTTTTCTCGTACCCAAAATGGATTCATCACCTTTTACCCCTGAAACAAAGCTAATATTATGCAGTCCAGCAACTGGGAAAGGAAATGCAAACTCTCGGTAGTTACATATGGGGAAGTTTTTCTCACCCACTGAGATTAGGAGACCATAGTTCTCTTGCATCACTTCCCTGTATAGGGTCCTCTGAGCAGCGCTCAGTAACTGCCACTCTTCCCGGCTGAATTCCACAATAACATCCTTGAATGTTACTGGTCCCTGTAACAACAGATTTCAGTTCAAACTGAAGTAATCAGAGTAGGGCACCACAAAAAGACACGCGTAAACTAGCTGTTAACCTGGCAACTATAAAGTTTACTCTAGAAAGTTAAGATATTTTGCTCCTCTGTACATAGATGAAATGTTCCATATGTATTTACTGAAAATACCACCCATGCCTGGAACTCTGCTGGAGACACGATGAATGAAAGCAACTATTCCTGTTGTCAAGGAGCTTACACTCTGACAAGGAGGCAAAGATGTAAATACTTGATTGCAGTATTCATAGCAGGTGCTCTGACAGAAACATGTACCAGACATACGATGGTCACAAATGGGGATAGATATTTGCATTGTATATTCTCAAATCAGATTTTACTAGGTAGTCAAGCTACCATAAACTGGGAAGAAAGAAAATGGAGTCGGCAAAGGCCTTGACGCATGAAAAGTGGCAAGTTTAGGAAAGTTACAAATAAGACGGCATGATATGAGAATAGGAAAGATTAGTTAGAAGGTGATACAGTCCAGGGGCGCCTGGGTGGCTCAGTCGGTTAAGCGACTGCCTTCGGCTCAGGTCATGATCCTGGGGTCCCGGGATCGAGTCCCACATCGGGCTCCCTGCTCAGCAGGAAGTCTGCTTCTCCCTCTGACCCTCTTCCCTCTCGTGCTCTCTATCTCTCATTCTCTCTCTCTCTGAAATAAATAAATAAAATCTTTAAAAAAAAAAAAAAAAAAAAAGAAGGTGATACAGTCCAGTCAGGTGACAGAACATGGAAAAATTCTGAGTGTGTCTCTGGGCCATTAAAATATATTTTGCATACCCACTTAATTGGTGCCTGTTTATAAATACAAATTTGTAAGTCTTTATTAAAAATTGATGTTTTGTTTTTCTATTTATAAGAAAGAGAAATATGAATAGATATTCTGCTATTGCACACTATTTTTCCACTTTGTGGGCTGGCCTACACATCTTTGGGATGTTCACCCATTCACTTACAGATAACGGAGCCACTGAAGAGGCAGATGTGAAGTGCTAGAGTTACAGGAGTAGCCTGGTAGTTTAGAAGAAAACACTGAAGTAGAAGAGGCAAATACCACAGCAGAATTATGGAGTGTTAGGAAATTAAGGGCATATGTGAACGATAAACATTTAAAATAGCAGCAGTGGGGGGAAGAAACATACCTTCATTGGAAATGAATAATTACTGAGAGCAGGGAAGGATAACTCCTACAGTATCTATAGCGTTTGATAATAGCTAGAACTGTAATGCTAATTATTTTCATTCTCTCACTTTTATTGGTAGGACTATGTAAGGCTATGAAATTTCCTCCAATCATTGCTTTGCTTATATTCCACAGAATCTGACATGTAATGTGAAAACTTGAAGAACTTCTTTGCTGAATATAAGTTCTTCCTTCTACTTTTCTTGAAAACACTGTTCCGCTATTCTTGTTTTATATATATGCTGCTAATGAGAATTATGTCAATTTTATTTTCTTTCCTTGGCAAGGGACGTAGACTTTTTTCCTTGGGACGTAGAGGACTCTTTTTTTCTCTACCTTTAAGTAAGTCTAGTAGTTTTATTAGACTCTCTCTTGGGGTTTACCACTCTGGGTCAGTTCTCTCTGGCACACACAGCCTTTTCAGTATGTAATTCAGTTTTTCTTTTCTTTATGGAAAGTTTCCCTGGATTAAATATTAGCTCTCTTCCACTATTTAGGTTTTGTTATTCACGGATTCTACCTTATTTCCTATTTGTTATTCTCTCTTCCTCTTCCTTGTCCATTCTTAACGGCACCCCTACCCTCTCCCCGACTCCACAGTCTCTTCCAGTTCCTCTGCCACATGTCAGTCATCCGACTTGCATTTCTCTTCTTCCAGAGCTGCACTGTCATTTAATCTTCTAACCTGACAGGATTTTCTGTTCTACTATTTCTTCCCTGAGTTACTTTGCTTATATTTTATACCTACTTGCTTTTCAGTTTCTGAGTCTTTAGTCTCTGGGTTTTAAAGTTATTTCCTATCTGAAACTCCTTAATACTGGAAAGCTGTACTCTCCTCTACTTTGCGTTTGTTTGAGGGAGGAGTACTGACGTCAACAAAGTGTTAATTCACGCATTCTACTTTTTTCTTTTAGTACTGTCTGCATGTTGAGTAACATTTTTTGTTCATGATCAAATGAACATAAATGGTGGGGAGGGGTGGAAGTGTTACCCTCGTCTTCAGTTCCCCAAAAAACTCTCTCTGTTGCCAGAGTATATTCACATTCTTGAAGGAAACAGCAGTACTGGGGGTGGGGTCTTCAGATTCTGTGCTAATGTACTTTTCTTTAGGACACCTGATTCCAGCTGCTTGTTTTCTGGCTGCCTTCGCTACTAAGGACACAGGGATTCCACCTCTTTTCCTCTGTGCTGCTGACCGCTTGAAGCTGCCGTCGGTGTTCCCGCACACATTCTAAAGCCCCTCCTTTCTCCTCCCCGTGCCAGTCCTCGGCTCCCACGGTCTCACTCTCCAGCATCTCCCCAGTCAGGGTGAGCGTCTCTGTGCCCATTTGATCTTATGCTGCTCTACAACTATGACCTCGACATCTTTCCTCTTCCATCAGTGCCCTCCTGACTTCCTGCTCTGGGGTGAGCTCCAAACTGCTTTTGCTCGTAATAGTGATCTCCCAACTTATACAGAGACAGAAGTTTCCTGTCTCCTAGCTATACAGTAGGAATAGGTTGGGGCGTGTGGAGACATTTGTATTTTGCCAACTAACATTATTCTGTAGCAACCAGGAAATCCATAAAAGAAACTGGAAAACAAGAAAAAGAATCCGTTGGGCAAGAGGAGACAGAGTTGAATTTTGTTCACGCTGTGAAGTGACTGTGGAACATATAGCTGGAACTGTCTATTCTGATGGATATCCATGTAAGTAAATTTCCACAAAGAATATTGTCATATTTAAAAAACGGGGTTCCAGAAGAGTCAAAAAAGAAGTCTGAAAGCAACAACATTCAAGATAATGGTAGGAGAAACTAGGCCAAGACCAGAGTCTGACAGAACTCTAAGTATATGGGCAGGTCAGGAGGAGAGTGCTTAGGAAGCCAAGGAAAGAGATTCACAGCTAATGGGCAGTTCTAGTTCAAAATCCAAATATAAAAGTCCAAGGTAGTGTAACTTGGTAAGTGCACTCCAAAAGAAGATATATGGGTAGCAAATAAGCACATTAAAACATTTTCAATATATTAGTCATTGGATAAATGCAAATTAAAACCATAATGAGATACCACTACACACCTACCAGCAGGATTTGAAAAAAAATCACAACTGACAATACCAAATCCTGACAAGAATGCGAAACAGGTAGAACTCTGTACATCGTGGTAGGAACACAAAATAGTACAGCTACTCTGGTAAACAGTTTGGCAGTTTCTTATAAAGTTAATCACAATACTAAATTTGAGGCAGGTAAGCACATGCCTAGGTATTTACCCAAGATAAATGAAAATCTCTGTACACACAGAAATCTATATGCAATTGTTTGTAACACCTCCTTTTATAATTGCCACGAAACAGAAACCCAAATGGTTTTCAGCTGGTGAATGCGTTAATAAATTGGGTACATACATACAGCTCAGTACTATTTAGCAATAAAAAAGAATGAACTGTGGGTACAATCAACATGATTACATCTCCAATGCATTATGCTAAATGAACGTTGGTAGCCTCACAAAACTACATACTGTTTGACTTAACTTATATGGTATTCAGGAAAAGGCAAAATTACAGGGATAAAGAATAAATTGGTGATTGCTAGGAATTAGTGGTGGGGGGAACCAAAAGAATTTTGAGGCAAGGAAACTGCTCTAATTCCTCACTGTGGTGATGACTGTGTGCCTTTATGCATGTGTCCAAACTCACTGAAATGTATATCCAAAAAGAGTGAATTCTGCTGTAAGTTAAAGAATAAAGTTAAAGAATAAAGAAGATAAAACAGAGCACAAAACAAAAATGACTTCACACCCATTAGGATGACGACTCTCAACAACAACAACATAAAAACCCAGGAAAATATCAAGTATTGGCAAGGATACAGAGAAACTGGAAACCTTGTGGATTGCTGGTGGAAATGTAAAATGGTGCATCTCCTACAGAGACTCTAGTACGTTGGTTCCTCAAAAACTTAAAGTATTACCATATGATTCAACAATTCCACTCCTACTTATATATCCAAAACAACTCAAAGCAGGGACTCAAGCACGTATTTGTATACCAGTGTTCACAGCAGCATTATTCAGAATAGCCACAAGGTGCAAAAAACCCAAGTGTCCATCAAGAGATGAATGCATCAAGGAGAGGTTGGGAAGATGGTGGAGGAGGAGGAGGACCTAGCACAATCCTCCCATGAATATAACTAGGTAACACGTCAGCATAAATAACCCATGAAAGCAACCCCAAGACTGGCCGAACAAACTCCACAACTAAAAGTAGAGAAGAGGCTGCATCAAAGAAGGTAGGTGTGAGTATTAAGAGAAGTTGAACTAGATGCAAAAGGAAAGATGGAACACAGTAAAAAGTATAAAATCTTGATTTTTAATAAAACATGCCAAAAAAAAAAGAATGCATAAACAAAATGTGGTATATAGAAACAATGGAGTATCATTTAGCCTTTAATAGGAAGGAGGAAATCCTGTCACAATGCTACATTGATGAATATTAAGGACATTATACTGAGTGAAATATGCCAGTTAAAAGCGGCAAATGCTGTGTGATTCTACTTATATGAGAGACCTGGTATAGTCAGGTTATAGATAGAAAGTAGACTGGTGGTTCCCAGGGGAAGGGGGAATAAGGAGTTACTGTTTAATGGCTAGATTTTTTAGTTGTGCGAGATGAAAAAAGTTCTGGAGTTGGATGGTCGTGATGATTGTACCATGATGTGAATGTACTTAAAGCCACTGAACTGTACAGTGAAAAATGGTTAAAATGGTAAGTTTTCTGTATATTTTGCCCCAATTAAAAAATAAAAGTAAGAACCAAACCCCAGAAAACACTAAGAATGGCAGTACGAAAGCATCAAATATTACCATATGCACCAAAATTGTGGGGGGATCAAGAGCCTAGAAAAAAAGAAATTGAGTCCTATACCTTGAATTTGAATTTTGGGGGCATTTTCAAATTTCAGGGCAGAGCAGAAAGTAGCTTAGAGCTAGCATCCTGACCATAAGGATAAAAAGCTAGTTCTGAATAGAATGTAGAAAGGCAAAAGAGAAGTGGATCTCACCCTAACAATAAGAACAAGCCCCTAACATAGAAAATTACAAGTTTTCCAAAAACCTATCAGAGAACTGAGAATCAGAGAACTGAGATGAACAAAGGAAAAATTCACAAGAGATGAATGCTCCAGAAAAGAAAACCACAATGACTTTCACTTTTAGGGGCAAGTAGGGGAGAGGGAACCAATCCAGCTCAACAAAATTTTAATGTTTGCTTATGGATTTCTGCGATGTCTTAGAACTCCAGTCAAAGCATGTGAACACCAATCTGCCATTTGATACTAGCTGGTGACTGGAGGAGGTTTCACATCCAAAAGGTCCCTAAATGGAAGCCTAGGATCTGCAGGACTTTTTTTTTTTTTTACTTCCCATCAAATGTCTCAGAGTGATCGTTTTATTGTAAGTTGGGGAAACAATTTCTGGAACCAAATAGGAAGCTCCATAACCAATATGAATGGTCTGAAGTACAGACAGCCGAGTACATGGCAAGAGCCCTCCACAGGCTGGGAGCAGAGCACCAGGGCAGGAAGAGACGTCTCCCAAAGGAAGTACAACGAGTCTCATTAGGATAAAGAAAAATCCACACATACACACAGTAGAGTTCAGGTATCTTAAAAGTAGCTAGCCCGGAATGCAAATTTACTTTAGAGGTCTGACAAAAGGTGAATTTTCAGTAGTATCAGTAGAAGACAATGAATGCTTTTCAATGTTTTAAACTGTAAGAACTGTCAGCCAAGAGTTCTATACACAGTGAAAAAGCCTTTTATATTTCAGATAAACCAAACTCAGAATTTTCCACCAGCAGATCCTCACTAAAACAAGCAAGCGAACAGAATAAAAACAACGTAAAGGATGTTTTCAAACAGAAGAAATTTATGCCAATACAACCTGAAAGATTCAAGAAGAAATAAAAAAAGATCACATCATTGGGCCAAAATGGCAATGAACAAACCAAAAATTACAGTATCTGCATAAAATAAACTTCTCCAAGAGTTGGTAGTGATGACTGCACTCAAAATTACTTCAAAAAACTAAAAGGCTCACTAGTCAGTTGTGCTGGCCAAACTGGCCAGTCAGAGATTAGTTACAGAGCACAAAGTGGGGAACATGTGGCACCCCTGAATGAATTCTGGATAAGGAGAATATCCTGTAAAAGATACATGTTCAAGACTAAAGCAGAACTGTTGAATAGGCTAATTTTTTTGGAGCTTCCTCCTATATTATTTCTCCCTCTTTCCATAGTCTCTTTCTCCCTACCATCATGCCCAAAGACTGTGATTTTTAGTTAATAACATAATGTCCACACTGAAAGTTTATGATATGGTAGTGAACGATTTCAGAAGCTGGGCTATAAGAATTTTTCTTTCTTTCTTTCTTTCTTTTTTTTTTAAAGATTTACCTTTTTATTTGACAGAGAGCACAAGTAGGCAGAGCGGCAGGCAGAGGGAGAGGGAGAAGCAGGCCTCCCGCTGAGCAGGGAGCCCGATGCGGGGCTCGATCCCAGGACCCTGGGATCATGACCCGAGCCGAAGGCAGACGCTCAATGACTGAGCCACCCAGGCGCCCCTGGGCTATAAGAATTTCAAACACTATGTCAAGTGCTTATAAAAGGGCTGGGAAATTCAGTGCCAAATACACTCTTTTGTTTTTAAACATTAAATTTATAAAATCAAAGAAATGGTTACCACAAAAGTCAGGATTCATTTTTCTCTGGGTCATGAATGGTGAGGAGGGGCACACGGGGCTTCAAAGATAGTAGTAATTTTCATTTCTTAAGCCAGATAGGGGATACACCTGTGTTTCATCAATATTCCCTTAATTTTACATATACATTAAATACATTCCTTTGATTGCATAAGTATGATTTTTAAATAAAACTTAAATTCAATGTTTTCTTCAGCCTACAAGGTCCTACATATTGCAGCCCCTTCTACGTCTTTGATCTTCCCTCTTAGCTCATTCTCCCCTATGTCCGCTCTGTAGCTTCAATGTCTTGAATACTGTTTCTGGAACATGCCTCAGGGTGTTTGTATTTGCTTTTCTTCATACCTAGAATGCTTTTCCCCCAGAATCCTACTTGGTTCCCTCTCTCATTTAACCAGGACTCTCCTCAAATACTACCTTTTTAGAGTGGCATTCCCTAACCACGTTATTCTGTTCCTCACTTCTCTGTGTCACGCTGTCCTCCTAAACTGCCTCTGAGCACATATATCAAAAGTATTACTCAAGGGGCGCCTGGGTGGTTCAGTCGCTTAAGCATCTGCCTTCCACTCAGGTCATGATCTCAAGAGTCCTGGGATCAATCCCCATGTCAGGCTCCCTGCTCAGTGGGGAGTCTGCTTCTCCCTCTTCCTCTGCTTGTGCACGGACGTGTGCTCTCTCTCTCAAATGAATAAATAATCTTTAAAAGAGAGAAATATTACTCAAATGCAGACACATATAAAAAATATATTACATTTGTTAGTATCTTCACCAATCTCCTCAGAAAAGTCTTTTTTAACTATTAGAACGTGTCAGCTTCACAGTGGAGGATACAAGTTTTCCAAAAATCTGTTTCACTGGAAAGCTCAACTTTTAACACTAGCAACAAATACTGAGAGTTCTTTTTCTTGAAGTGGCAGGCTCACTTCTGCCATTTTTGAGAAAATGTTTGGTAAATACCCGTCCAAATAACCACAGTTTGTCTGCCAGTTGCTCTTTCAAGTAAAAATAGTATTCCATGAAAAGGTGGCTAGGTGAGCTCACGAATCAGTCGCACAAGTGCCTTTTCTCTAGACAACCATCATTCCTCAGTATGTAGCAAAAGTACTGTAAGTCAACTTCCCATTTCCTCAGACTCAGTATTACAAAGATACGTATTCAAGGGTCAAGATTTAATAAATTAATTTTTACTGTTTCATCAAAGATACCCTTAAGTAAAGGTGGCAGTTTTTTATTGTGAGTACACTGCAGAGAAAGTCATTGGTATCACTGTCTTGATTCAGGCCAAACAGGCAGCAACCTAGTCACCATTGCTCTTACACCATCAGTGTGCAAGGCAGTTCGCATCTCAGTATTACGTTCTGACCTCACAGGCCCCTTATTAAGGTCTTGGGGATCCCAGGAATCTGCAGAGTACACTCTGGAACTGCTGTGCTATTCAAACAGCATTTTCCCTTAAGGTGATTTTTAAGTATTTCCACTTTTCATGTTTAATGTATGGGCTTTCATAAAACTCACTGAAAATAGACACACACACACACACACACACACACACACACACAGAAGGCCAAGGAAATGACTCACCTGATACTTGTTCATTTTTTGCTGCTCTTGGGAAAGGACAGAAACTATGAAGCCAGATAGGTGGAAAACAGAAGTCTTAAAAGACCTTATCTTGCAGCTCAGGAATCACCTGTGAGAAATTTCCATATATTTTAGTAAAACATAAACCCCTAGCAAAATACCCCTTTGAGCCATGAAGAGGAATAGGAGGACCATGATAAAGGAGTTACCCACCTGTCCATTGGTGACTCTGATATAATCATGATGAATCTGGGAAAATTTTGAGTGAATCTAAACATTTCTTTCCTACTGGCCATTCAGTCCATTTAGTCAATGGACAAAAGAATTGAAAACCTTAAACATCCAAAGATAGGTTAGGCAAGGTATATAATATATATCCAAGGTGTTTAATATATATCCAAAGTATGGCCCCCGGTGCTGGCATTACAAATGATGTTAAAAAGAAATACTCATATGGAAGTGTTTAAGTTACATAACAGTTTTTCCTATTAATATTATAAACCCCACAAAGTTAGAAAGTCTTCAAAGCCCTCAAAAATGAACGTTTCCTCTCCCTAAATTGCAGTTTCTCCAGAATCACTTCTCCAAGAAACTTGTTTTGACTTAAACATGGTACTGTGGACGACCTGGAGACTTGTTCTATGCTAGTCTCTGCTATTAACAAACTTAGTGACTTAGTTTCAATGCTATTATTTAACATGAGAAGGAATTAGATCATTTTGAACATCCTTTCCTGTACCATTTTGATTCTGTAAGTCTTCACTCATTGCCACAAATCCAGACAGTACCCTGGAATTCACTGTCCCCTCCAATCTTGGGCTGGGCCTTAAGGTAAAAATTAATTAGGCCTTGAAGAATTTTGACATGGCCATCTCATCTTCTGACAGCCACACAAATCTAAACCTTAAAATAACAATTTGACACCATAAATCCCAAAACACTTTATCTAGGTAGCAAAAGGTAACTAAATGCCTCTTCCAGCTGGCATGATGCTTACAAAACTTAAGTCCAGACACACCTGCCGAACAGAGACATAACACTTTCTAAGAAACATGGAGCCCCGATGAAATGCCAGTTTTCGTCTGTTAACAAAGTCTGTCCCATTTCCCCTCTCTAGAAACTAGAGGGTTCCCAGCTTCTCCAATAAGACTTAAAATTCAGGGCTCAACTTAACGGTTTCAGTTTACATGTTAGCAGCCCTCTGAGAATAGGAACAGGCCGGAGAATGCAAGAAGGGCCTTAATTAACCTTTTGACACAAGAGTTCTGAGAAAGCCTCAAGAATTTTTGGAAATAGAACTCTACGTGGTAAGGTTAGGTCTACCACACTCACAGTTTTGCTCAGGGACAATTACGGTACTAAATACAACCGAAGACTGGATTTTATCGTGGGAAACAGCATGAACCGGAGTAAAACAATGAGAATTTACCCACCTTCCTCCGCTAGTCCTGAGTACACCCATTTATCGCTAAACCTCTAGTACTCGTATTAAAATGGAGCTGATTAATAACGATTCAAAGGATGGTTATGATGATAGGATTAAATGAGCCAATAACGAAAAGAACAGCATACCTTGTAATAATAAAAGAAGCTCACCTTTATTGAGTCCTTATCATACTTTATATATACAGTCCTATTTAATACAGCAAACAACCCCAGTGGAATTATTTTTGGAATTATTACTGGAATTATTTTACAGATGAGTGCCCGGGTCGTACCGAGGTCGCCCTGCTCGGTTCCTGGCGGGAGCGGGACGCACGCAGGTCCCCCGGGCTTGACAGCGCTGCGACGCCAGCAGCCACGCCAGCGCGGACGTGGCGGGCCCGGGGTCCACGTCACAGAAGCCGTCCCCCCCGCGTCCCTCCCCGCTCCCCCCGCGCCCCCGGCCAACTCGGGCCGCCCGGCTCCGCAGGTCGAGAGCCAGGAAGGTGGACAACGGGCAATCCCCCGCAAAGCCCCCTGCCTGACCCCCCTCCCCAGTCCTCCTCGGAGGCCAGCTGGGCGCTCGGAGGGGGGCGGCGGCGGCGGCTTCCAGGTTCTCCGACGCGGCGCAGCCGCAGAGACCCGGCTTCCCCCAGCCCTCCCGGCCACACACCTGCAGGGCAAGGCCACCGCTCCCGGCCCGCGCAGGTTCCAGGCCCCGCCCTCTGTCGCACCGCGCAGACCTGGAGACTCCAAAGTGCTCTCCCGCCCCGGGGCGTGAGACAAGATGGCGACTATCAAAAGGAGGTGGGGTTGCGCATGCGCAAAAGGCCCCCGCGCCTCACTCTGAAAATACACTTCCCAGGAGCCTCCGCAGCATCTTCGCTTTGGACAACGTATGATATTCGACCTCTTCCAGCCGCCTGAGTACTGCTGGGATTTTCTGGAGGCTATCACTCAGAGAGAGCGCTAATTTGACCTGGCAGCCCGCAATGTGGGGGCTTGAAAACAAAACCAGCACTGGATAAAGAAAGTACTTGCTCCCGGCCGCTCCCCCGCTTGTGTGCGCTCTCTGACAAATAATCTTTAAAAAAAGAAAGTACTTGTAACTAAGTACAATAGTACGTTCAAAGAATAATATCCTGTAACGTCTGAATTAAAGCTTTCAAAATTATGCAAATGATACATGAAACTTGTAATAAAGAGAAAATATGTATAGGCTAAAACAGAAGACTAGTGACACACATACCACTGTCCAAAAAAAAAAGAGTTTAATGTGAGTGCACAGTCTGAGATTTTTACTCATTTTATGTTAATGGTATAAAATATTTTAATTCCTTTCACTAGGGAATATATATTAAATATGTAGTGATTTCCTGGTCAGTAACGTCGTGACAGTAATTTACTCTTTCTTGTGCCAACAGAAACGAGTTTCCATTCAAGGTAATGACAAAAATATTAATTTTTTTTGGTAAGATTAATTTTAAAACATAAAATCCATATAGAGAAAATATACGTACATACCCACGTAGCTGGCGTTCAGGGATGCAGGAACACCTGCCTGTGGGAGTCCCAAATAGAGCAAGTCTGGCCACTCAGCGCTGACAAAAATGCAAAGGCAGAGAAAGGAACCATGGTGAAACAGGAAAGGAATTTATTTCGGTGAGGCCAATACAAGGAAGACGGTGGACTAGCATCTCAAAGACTGTCTCCAAAGTGCTAAAAAATATTTCCAGGTTTATGTAAGAAAGAAAAATGTGGGGCAAAAGACAGTAGGTACTACAGGTCAGCAGTGAGGGTCCAATGGAATCCTTGTCTCGGAGTCAAACATGGGTGCGGGCCTGAGGGCTCAGGCTAGTCCTTATTCCCTAAGTGGGTAGCGTCTGTTAGGGGTGGGATTCTTTACTCTCTTGGTCTTCCACCTGAGCCAAGAGAAGCTGGAAAGAAGAAACCAACCAGAAAGTTTGAGGTCAAAATGGAGGCAACTGAAGTCCTCTTTTATATACACATACCAATTTTCTAGATGGACGGTTGGAGAAATAATTAAAAATAAAAGGTCTTCTTAGAATTCTGCCCCAACAAGTGATTTCAGATTTTGGCCTGGGGAACCATGGATGTAGTTACTATTTATTGATGAAGGATAGTTCACACATAGATATACAAGTATTTTTAGATAATAAATGTATCATTTTTATTTACTGTTATATTTGTTTAGTACCTGCCTTATTCTCAAGAGAGTTTGTGGTGGTGACTCCCACAACTGATGGACACACAAAAATATACAAATCATACAGCAATAACCTCTTTCACAAAAATGCATACACACAGACTCACTGACACAATAAATACATTTACGTAACCTGACGGGAAATAATGTCTATTTGAGCGCTTACCTTGTGACAGACACTGTCATATCTTCATGAATACATACGTTTTATAGATAGCTCTGCTTTGTTACTGGCATATTTTTTTAAATTTCAGAATATATTTTGAATATCCCTTGTATCATTTAATATATTTCTATCACATTTTTTTTTTTTAAGATTTTAGTTATTTATTCATGAGAGACAGAGGAGGAGAGAGAGAGAGAAGCAGAGGGAGAAGCAGGCTCCCAAGGAGCAGGGAGCCCGATGCGGGACTTGATCCCAGGACCCTGGGATCATGACCTGAGCCGAAGGCAGACGCTTAACCATCTGAGCCACCCAGGCGCCCTATTTCTATCACATTTAAAGGCTGCTGCTTGGGGCGCCTGGGTGGCTCAGTTGTTAAGCGTCTGCCTTCGGTTCAGGTCATGGTCCCAGGGTCTTGGGATCGAGCCCCGCATCGGGCTCCCTGCTCCACGGGGAGGCTGCTTCTCCCTCTCCCACTGCCTCCGCTTGTGTTCTCTCTCTGGCTGTCTCTCTCTGTCAGATAAATAAATAAAATCTTAAAAAAATAAAAAAGGCTGCTGCTTGTTATTGTACTTTGTGGATGAGCATATTTTACCCATAAATCTTTGAATATTCTTACTGACTCAACTAAACTGTGAAGGGAATTCTTTATATAATCTTTTAATTACAGCATATAACCCAATAAGTGGAATTACTTGAGTGAAGTACTTATTTAAAATCTTTTAAGTATGCATATATTTTCTGGTTTAGTTAAAAAAATATTGCTTACTTAATTTTGAAAAATTCCTTTTCTTCAATTTTGAGACAAACTCTGCTTGGTAGAGAGATGTTATCTTCTTAATGTATTACTGTATTCCATTTTTTTAACATTTTAATTAAATTCCCTATTCACAAGAACTGATAACTGACAAACATCTTCCTTTTTATTAGTTTTGTGTCTAAAAGATACACCCAGTTCTTTTTACTTTTTTCTTCTTTTACTGAAGTTTCTATTTTCAATCTTAGAATAATAAAGAAAAATGATCACCCATTTACCATTTTCTATACTGGACAAATTTCACATTTTGCCATATTTATCTTGTGTTTGCGAAAACATTTTAAAATAAATTAGATATATTTCACTCTTTAATACTTCAGTATGTATTTCCAAAACTACATTCTTTAATAGCGTACCTATAATCAAACTCCCATGATGTCCGCAAAAGTCTTTCAAAGAGTTGTTTTTTGTTTTGCCAAACCAGGATGCTCTAAAGGACCACAAATTATGTTTAGTAGTTCTTACACGTGAGGCCTAACCTCCGGGAGTGGAGTAGGGGGCGGCCTCTGAAAACGCCAGAGAGAGCTACAGACCTTCCACAGCAACCACCGCCCTACTCTTTGAATAAGACAGGTTTATTTACATAGTTATTTAAACAAGTGGACGCGAAGGATTATGGTAGACGTAGTCTTGAGACTAGTTTGCTTACCCAGCCGAACTTGCGCCCCGCTGCGGACAGTGCTGCGCACGCGCAGCTTCGCCATCTTCCTGGTCCCCCTCCTGCGCCAACAGGTTTAGCGAAGCCCGAAATCCCGTTTCCAGATTTCCCAGTAACTTTCAAGGTCCTGGTTGCCCACCTTCCCAAGAGCAGAGGTTAGAGCGTGGGCCGGGAGGGAAACGGCGGTGATCCTCGGTGGGGAGGAGCCCCGGGACCCCGCAGCGGGAACCCCCACGGCGGGTGGGGGGGCTTCTGGGTGCGGACCAGCGGCTTGAGTTCCAGTGGGTCCCCACTTCTGAGCGAGTGGTCCTGTTCGTGCGCCCCGCGCGTGCGCATGCGTGAGGGTGCGCTCTGGCTGCGTGGGGTGCCCCGTGACTTGGAGGCCGACTTGGCTTTCAGCTGGGTAACAAGTGCCCTGGATGTGGTGTCCTTTGTCTTTGTCCTCACTGGCACTAGTTTCTAGGGGATAGTAAGATTTGAGGTGCTGGGTGAGGGTTCCAATATGAATTTGCCCTCTAATCTTTTTTTTTAAGATTTTATTTATTAGAGGGGCACCTGGGTGGCTCAGTTGGTTAAGCATCTGCCTTTGGCTCAGGTCATGATCCCAGAGTCAGGGTATCGAGCCCCGCGTTGGGCTCCCTGCTTCGTGGGGAGCCTCCTTCTCTCTCTGCCTGCTGCTCCCCTTGTTTGTACTCTCTCTGTGTCAAATAAAATCTTTTAAAAAAATAAGATTTTATTTATTAGAGATAGGAGGAGCTGGGAGAGGGGCAGAGGGAGAAGCTGACGCCCCACAGTGGGGAGCCTGACTAGGGGCTGGATCCCAGGATCCTGAGATCATGACCTGAGCTGAAGTCAGACGCTTAACCAGCTGAGCCACCCGGGCGCCCCTGTCCTCTAATCTTATATCCTAATTTCCAAGGAACCTATGGCCTCCTGTGAGATTATAAAGAGCTGCAATTTCAGAAACAGAAATCTCATCCTGAAGAGAACCCTAGGGACTTTTGATCCCTCTCCAGAGTTTCAGAATGGAGATAGTCCCAGAAAGGGATAGATCCTAGAACTGCAGAGCATAGGATGGCAATTCTTTGTTTTCCTGTTGAGGTGCCACTGTAACCGAACTAACCTGAGTTAGCTCCTTGGCGAGTCACAGACACAAACTATACCAGATCCAGTCGTCATGCAAAGGAAAATTTGCAGCAGATAAGGAAATCATGAGGAATAACTTACAAAGCCGTGAGTCCCTGAGATGGTGGATGTGTTCCTTTTATTTAGGGAGGGGATGAATATTTAGAAAGGGGATCTTGGTCATTTGTGTGTAGAGGAGGCATAAGGTTGTTTCTTAAGGAAACCTGCCGGTACATACATACATTCTATGTTATGTTAGTGGTGCTTGTGTGCTCTTTGAGCGGAGATTTTAGTATTGTAATGAGGTAAAAGTTGTAGTCATTCTAGAGGTCACTTCATGGTCGTACCTGCGCAGGTGAGAGTCGGGTTAAGCGCAAACTGGTCTGGGTGGTCTGGCCCTTGTCCAGGCAGTCGCTGTTGCTTGAGGGGTGATTTTGGTTTCCATTTGCTTGAGTTAAGAGAGAAGCTGGAAAGAAGAGGTTAAGGAAAAATGTCGGACAGAGGTCAGTGAGTACAAGCAGGTGGGCAGTAAAAGGTCCAGTCTTGGGGTCCAGCAGGTGACAAATCCCTCTTCTAGTTTTATTCTGCTGCTCATTCTTGAGGGGCACAGGGCAAAGGTCCTCCTTCTGTAGTTCCTGCCAGACACGGATGTAGTCATTGAGATTGTTAGCAGAGCAGAATTTTTCCTCACCCAGTTTTAGATATGTCTGTGGGTCACTAGGTTTAACTCTAAGCTGCTCCTATCTTTATGTTACTACCATCTGTAATTTTTGGCCTCTAGGCATTTGTATAGAATTGTATTAGTCAGTTAATGATGCAAAGTCTAAACAAGCAATCTAAGAGCAGTAGGAATATTAGTGGCCTCAGGATGGGGAAAAATCATGTAGTATTGGTTAACGCTGTTTTAAGAGCCTGCAGACCTCATCAGGGGATCTTCCTTTTTGGTTGAAAGTATCTAGCCAGGCTGCGTGGTTGAAGATTTTTTAAATATCTATTTCCACTTCACTTGAAGTATTAATACAGGTACAGGATGAGCTGTTTGTTACTGCACATGCTCCTCCTCCTTCTGGTAATAAGTAGTCTAGGGCTAATCATCGTCTAGCACTACGTTGGCTAAAGAGTTTAGGGAAATTTCTAAGTTTTTGAGGGCATTTCCTGTGTTTTTAGCTAAGGTTTCTATGACATCAGTTAGTTTCCTTGCAGTGACTTTATAACCTATAAAACCTCCCCAAGAGGCATCTACTCCGACAGCCAATCCAACACCAACCAGAATTAGTTTTGAGGCTCTTTTTACCCAGTGGGAAGACTCAATATGGGTTTTTGGTGGAGCTAGCTCCATATTACCATTTTTCTCTCTTGAGGGAGGCTTCACTGTCCTCTTGAAATAATAAAGCCCAGGGCACCTGGGTGGCTCAATCACTTAAGCGGTGGACTCTTGACTTCAGCTCAGGTCATGATCTCATGGTCATGGGAGCAAGCCTCCTGTCGTGCTCGTGCTCAGCGAGGAGTCCACTTGAGATTCTCTCCCTTTCCCTCTGCCCCTCCTCCTGCTCACTCGCACGTTCTCTCTCCCTCTAAAATTAAATGGATAAAATCTTCCCACTCAAAAGCAAATAGTACTTGGAATTTAGGATCTAGTGGGATGCAGGAAAAGGTATCCTTTCAGTCTTACACCATGTAATATTTACTGTTACTCGGTAGTTGGTCATAGAGTATAGGGATTGGGTATTACAGGTCGTATGTCTCAAGCAGCTTCATTAACAGCTCCCGGGCCTTGAACAAATCTGTATTCCTCACTTCCCAGCTTTTTAATAGGTAAAATTGGGGTGTTACATGGGGATCTACATGACCTAATCAACCTGTTAATCACATTTAAGAGCTTGTTAATTACTGGGTGGATCCCTTGTATAGCATCTGGGGCCGGCAATCTATCTGTTTCAATTTTACTTTTACAAATGTGTTGTTAATGGCATGCCCCCACCTGCCCTCACACCCAGACTTTTGGGTTGACTTGCCTTAAGATTTTTTTGGGGGAATTTCCTGTTTTAAATACTAGGATATGTTGTAATAATGACATAAATTCAGTTCCTTGGAATTTAGGGACTTGAATTGCTAATTTGTTGTGTTCTGAACTTACTGTGGGCCTCAATTTGTCTAAAATATCTCATCTTAAAAGAATATGGGACATTCTGGCATATACCAAAAAGAGTGTTTTAATATGTTTGATCCTATTTCACAAGTCAGAGGATCCGGAAACCTTTTGATGTCTCCTTTTCCTGAGAGTCCTTTCATATTACAATTTTTGTTAGAAAGACTACCTTTCTGGGTGTTGAGTACAGAGAAATTAACTCCAGTATCAAGTAAAATTTCTGGCTTCGCTCCTACTGCTGAGAGGTTACTCAGGGCTTCTTTTGGGAGATGAGGATCTAATGGTCCAAGACCAATTGGGGAGCCCTGTGGCCCTATCATATCTCATTTTCAGTTAGGGACAACAGCTGAAATGAGTCCGCTTTGCCCTTCTTCCTTCTGTTCCGGGAGTGGTTCAGGCAGTTCTGTTTCCAGTGCCTTTCCTGCTTACAACGTGCACATTGATTGGACCCCAGCTTTGTTGCTGGTCTTTTGGTCCCACGGAGGGGGCTCAGGGCACTCACCCATAGATGTCTTCTTTTCCTCTTCCAGGTTACTTCATGTAGGCTGGAGAGCTACCACCAAAAGAGCAGCTTGCCTTCTCATCTTCTGGTCTTCTCTTAGGTCCTCCATCACATCCGGTTATGGAACACCTTGAAAGCTAGTTCTGGAAGCTGAGCAGGGTTAGTATTGGGACTTATAGCCCATTCTGGAGTTTCCTTTGGATGTCTGGAGCAGTTTGAGATATGAAATAGATTATTAAGGGCCATTCAACTACCCTGAGCCTCAGGGTCCCAGTTTATATTTCGTCTTAGGGAGTTTTGTAGCCTTTCCGAAAAGGCTGATGGATTTTCATCTGTCCTTTGTTCAATCTCCCTTAATTTGGACCAGGAGATCTGCGTATCTCCTTCATAGCTTTTAAAAGAAGCCGTCAGTAATGCCCTAAACTTGTTATTTCATTGTGGGAGTTGGGATCCCCCTCAGAGTCAGCTCTTAGCGCTGCCTCCTCGTTTAGTCACCAAAAACTTGATCTGGCTGATACTCTTTATCAGCTTCCTGTCTGGCTCCTGCTAACACAGCAAACTTTTCTTCTACCGTTAAGAGAGTGGTTAGCAAAGCTTGCATATCTGCTCAGACGGGTTGTGGGTAGAAAAGATATCCTGCATTAAACGTATAAATTAATCAGGTCAGCCCATAGTCCTTTAGTGTGTGCCTTCCAGTTATACAGGTCCGAGGTCAAAAATGGGACGTGCACATTAATGAGACACCCATCTCCATCAGGTACTCGTCTCAATGGCAACATTTCCATCCCTGGCTTAAAATACGTCCCTAATCTGGTAGTGCTATCTGACAAGGGAGGCTAAAGGGATACAAGAGACACTGGGGAAGGCTTTGGGGGTGTTCGTAAAGGATTAGAGATTGGTGCTCATGAAGGTGGGGGAGCTGAGGCCTGAGTACCAGAGGAATAAGGCAGAGGCTTATTAACAATTTAATGACTTGGAGGAGGAGTTGGAGATGGGGACAAAGATTCCCTGACTCACCAGAGGGTACAGGATGCATTTTTAGGGTTTTCAATTCTACCTTTTTACAAATCTTAGACTTCCTTTGCAGCGCCTCGTTTTGATATAATGCCATAAAGCACTGACCATATGGAATCTCTTCCCATTTTCTCTCTTTTACAAAATAAGCTCAATTGTAGTGTTGTATTAAAATTTAAGGTCCCATTTTCTGGCCACTTCTCTTCATCCTCTAGAGTCTATTATTGTGGCCAGGCTGTGTTACAGAAGAAAGTCGTCTGTTTTTGGGTTAAAGGAAGGTAGTCTAGCGTTTTCCATTTCTGGAGGCTACAGCCCAACGGAGGCTCTCCTTCAGGGTGGAATTGTCGCTCCCATGATCTGGGATTCTTTCTTAGGCTCTCTTACCCTTCCTCAAGGTAACTTACAGTGTTCATGGATACACACAACCTTACCCACAACATGTATGAGACTCGGTTGACTTAAAACCAAGCCCACAAGGAGAGTGGGTTAATGCTAAGGTGTCCAAGTGGGTCTGGGTAGTTGTGCCTTGAGGAGCAGTGGCCTGGTGCATGGGCTGCCTCTTCTGGCCCCTCAACGTCCAGGCAGTCCCAAAGGATTTACTTGGGGAATGGCTCAGGGAGAACCTGGTTTAGATTCAGTAACTCAAGGCACACTTCCCTTTTTAAGAGGAAAAACAAACCTGGAACAGTGTCAGATGTCCCCAACAAACATTAACAGGTCAAACATAAGATGGAGATATCCTTCACCCTTGCTGATTCTATACTAGTCTCATTTGGCCACTTCCCAACCGCCACGCTAAAGCATTCAGCCTCTGAATGGCCAGGTGTTATCCTTTGCCACCCAGGGATGTCTGACTTGACTATAATGAGCGTTCAGTCCCCCTGTGTTGAGTGGAGAGGCCCTGTTCTTAAGTGACTGCCAACCTGCCAGGCTTTGTGAGACAACTCAAAGAAAATACTCTTACAGTCGTGCCATAGGCTTGGCACCACTTACCCTTGTGGAGAGATTCTCAGCAAGAGGCTTGGAGTGGCCACAGTGTCTTTAAGGGGGCAGCAATACCAGTCCAGCAGCACAGACCCCAAGAAAGGAGAGCCCCTTCCAGGGATTCCACCCCCAGTCCTGGTTAATTGAATGGGTTAGCCCAGAAGGGCTGCCGCTGCTCCCTGCTCCATCCTTTGGAAACCAGGTAACCAGAGGGCAGAACCTCAGAGGGACAACAGTCATATCTGGGTTGCCAAATTTGTGACCAAACTAACATGAGATTGCTCCGTGGTGTGTCCTAGAACTACATCAGGTGGGATTGTTGCATGAAGCAAAATTTATTTGCAACAAGTAAGGAGATCATGGGGAACCACTTCCAAAGCCCTGACTCTCTGAGCAAGGGTGGATGGTTCCTTTGTTTAGGGTTAGGGAAGCCTTGTCATTGTATGTAGAGGCGAGCATAAGGTCAGGCATATGTCTTAAGGAAACGTGCTTATACATACGTTGTATGTTAGTAAATGAGACTTGTGCTCATTTTTGGGTGGAGATTTTAGTTTTACAATGAGGTAGAAGTAGTTGTTGGTCATTCCAGAGATTGCTCCGTGGTGCACCTGTTGAGGTGCGAGTCTGGAGGTTAAGCTCCAGCTGGTCTGGGTGGTCCGGGCTGGCTGGAGGTTTTGTCAGGGCACTTGCCTGAGGGGTGGTTTCAGTTTCCATTTGTCTGATTTAAGAGATAAGCTGGAAAGAAGAGCTAAAGGACAAATGGGGGACAGAGGTGGGTACAACCAGGTAGGCTGTAAAAGTCAGGTTTTGTGGTCTAGCTGGGTCCCCACCACATCAGACACCTTACTGCTATGTTTAACCCTTTCACATTTGATGTTACTGTTGACTTGGTTAGATTTATGTCCACCATTTTGCTATGCTTTCCTTATATATCTCATGTCTTTTTTGTTCTTTTGTTTCTCCTTTACTGCCGCCGTTTGTATTAAGTGGATATTCTTTACGTTTTCCTTTGATGAATTTTTAAGTAAATTATTTTAGACTTAAAGAATTATGGTCAATATAATGCAGAGATTCTGTCAAAAACAATTATCCAGGTTCTGTCCTGGTGGCCATCAACAAGGAAGTCACAGGCAGCGGTGGGGAAAGTCAGAGGCCTGAGCTGGCATCACTCTAAAACAGAGTCACAAGAAAGCTGGATCCAACCAGATAGGCCCACGAAGGTGGGTGCCACGACAGGAAACTCCAAATAAGGAAGGAAAAAAACCCTTGCTTCCAAGAAATCCCCACCCCACATAATGAATATTCTACCACCTAGTTAACAACTGTACATAAAAGAGAAACACAGACTCCCAACACCCACGGTTCTTGAGCACGCTTGCTTGCTCTCTCTCGTTCTCAAATCTTGAGAGTGTAGTTTCACTTTACTAATAAACTTCCCCACTGTGTTGTGTCTGTCCTTGAATTCTTCCTCGTGATGAGACCAGGAACCTTTGGGGACATTTTTGGGATGGGCCTGGTTGAGGATCCAGGGCCCAGGGTCTCCCCAGTTCATCCAGTGACAACTCTGTAGACCCTACATTAATTTTCTCTATTTTTAACATCTTATATTAGTATGGTATGTTTGTCCCAATTAATGGACCAGTAAAGTGCATATGTTTTCATATTTCCGCAGTTTTTCTGTAATGTTCTTTTTTCTCTTCTGAGTTCCTTTCTAGGATCCTGCACTACATTTAGTAGCTGTCTGCTTAAGCTCCTCATGGCTGCGATCATATTCAAAACTCATGACTTCTAAGTAATTTCCTTCTTTTCACTCATTTCTGTGTTCTTGAGACTATCAGTATGGTAAAAATCCTATATAATGGTATGTTATTGCACATTTCTTCCCAGCTCTGTTCAGTGACATCAGTTGGTAGTCTGTAATTGGCCATGGCAGGGGTATTTATGCGTCTGAAATGGGCAACTAAAAGGGTTTTTTTTTTTTTTTTTTTTGCGGGGGGGTTGTTTGGGTTTGTTTGGGTTTGTTTGAGAGGCTGTTATTAAGTATTTGAGTCTATTGGCACTACTTCTATGTGGCCATTCCCTCTCTTTTTAGGAACCAACAGGACGTTGGCCCATAGAAAGGCATTTTACCCACCAGTATGCAGCGTATTTGTAGGCAGGTAAATCAAGGAGCTGGAAGGGAGGGAAGATCATTTATGACTCCTCTCTCTTCTATTATTTCTCAGTTGTATCTTCACACGTCTCCATGCCTTTTTAAAGAACAGCAGAAAATGAACAAACGCCAGGTGAGTTGTTTTTTTTTTTAATTCCTATTTTGTTTTACATTAGTTCTTATGCATGAGGTATAACCTTTAAAATGTAAATGTAGAAATAGATAAATGTCAACTTTGGGGGAAATACGGAGTAGCAGATTAGTAGCAGGGCTAAGGGGCTATGATGATGACCTTAAGGTACTTAATGTTGAAGTTGACCTTCAAGTACTTAATGCTGAAGTTGTCAGTGCTGAGCTATACCTCTGTTGCTGATAGCAATAGCAAACATTATTATAGGAAGTGCAGTGAAAAGGAGAATAACCCATCGTGATTCTTAATGGTACACAAAGACTTCCCTAAAATTGTGGGGTGGCATGTTCTACAAATGCATCATTTAGGTTTAGTTCACGGATGGTGTTGTTTAGGACTTCTGTATTCTTTCCAGTTATCTTTTTCTATTAATTCCTGAGAGAAATATTGAAGTGTCCAACTATATTACTTTTTGTCTGTTTTTCAAACTTTCAGTCCTATCATTTTTTATCTCCTATATTTTGAAGCTCCTTTGTTAGGTACATGTACATTTAGTTTTGTCTTGGAAAATTGACCATTTATCATTAATGTAATGTGCCTATTTATCTTCAATAATATCTCCTATTATATATTCTGTTTTGTCTGATATTAACATAGCTACTTCAGCTTTCTTTGGATTATTGTTTGTGTTGTATTTCTTTATCTTTTTACTTTTAAGTTATGTATTTTTGTAATTAAGGTCAGTCTCTTGTAGTTAGTGTATAATTGGTCCTGTTTTTTAACCCAATCTGATATTAGAACATTTATATTTAAAAATTGGTTGTCAGTGTAGTGGATTAAAATCTTCCATTTTGCTAGCTACTTATCTGTTTGTTCTGTTCTTTATTTCTTTTTATCTTTTTCTTCTTTTGAATTTGTTTTCTATTATTCCATTTTATCATTGCTGCTGTGTTATATTTTTAAGATTTTATTTATTTGACAATGCCTGCGCACAAGCAGGGGGAGCGGCAGGCAGAGGGAGAGGTCGAAGCAGGCTCCTTGATGAGCTGAGCTCAACGTGGGGCTTGATCCCAGGACCCTGAGATCATGACCTGAGTCAAAGGCAGACGCTTAACCACCTGAGCCACCTAGGCACTCCTTGACTTACTACTTATCTCTTTTTTTTTTACTTTTAAAATAGTTAGCCATTTTTAATTGATCAAAGCCTCCCTTCAAATATTAAACCACATGATGTTATAGTATAATGATCTTACAGCAGTATATTCCCAATTATTCTTTCCTATTCTCTGTGCTATTACACCATACATTTTACTCTAACATATGTTATGTAAACATGATACAATACTACTATTTATGCTTTGGGCAGTCAGTTGTCCTTTAGAATAAGGATTGGCAGCCTGCAGCCCATGGGTGAAATTCAGCTCCCTATCTGCTTTCACAAATTAAGTTTCCTGGGAAGACACCCTCATGCTTTCTTCTATGTATTGTTTGGGGCTACCTTCACAATACAGTGTTTATTATCTAGTTCATTGCAGAAAAAAATTTCCAACCTTTGCTTTAGAACACTTAAAAATTGGGGAGGGAGGAATTAACTTAAATTTTCCTTTTTTATTCCATTTCTATCTTCATTTTTATGTGTAGATTCAAGTTTCACTGGTGCCATATTCCTTTACTATTTCTTTCTTTTTTTTTTAAGATTTTATTTATTTATTTGGCAGAGAGAATGAGAGAGAGAGAGGCAGGCAGAGGGAGAAGCAGGCTCCCCACTGAGCAAGGAGCCTGATACGGGACTTGAGGCGAAGGCAGATGACGCTTAACTGACTGAGCCACCCAGGCATCCCTCCTTTAATATTTCTTGCAGAGTAGTTTGGCTGGTAAAGAATTCCTTAAATTTTTGTTTTTCTGGGAAAGTATTATTTCTTCATTTAAAAAAAAAATTTATGGATTTGAGGGAGTGAGAGCACAAGCAGGGGGAAGGGCAAAGGGAGGGGGAGAAGCAGGCTCCCCACTGAGCAGGGAGCCAGACATGGAGCTTGATCCAGGAACCCAAGATCATGACCTGAGCCAAAAGCAGATGCTTAACTGACTGAGGCACCAAGGCGCCCCTATTCCTTCATTTTTGAAGATGTTTTCAATAAGTAATTCTTGGTTGAAGTTCTCTTGTGTGTCGGGGGGGGTTGTTTTATTGTTTTTGTTTTTTAGTTTTGAAGTTTTTTTTAACTTAATTAAAGTATTGTTGACAAAATATTAAATTAGTTTTAGATGTAAAAGATAGTGACTTAACTATTATATAACATGAAGTGCTTATCACTGTAAGTTACAGTATTTTTGACTATATTTGTTTTTCTTTAAAGATTTTATTTATTCATTTGACAGAGAGAGACACAGCAAGAGAGGGAACACAAGCAGGGGGAGTGGGAGAGGGAGAAGCAGGCTTCCCACAGAGCAGGGAGCCCGATGCGGTGCTTGATCCCAGGACCCTGGGACCATGACCTGAGCCGAAGGCAGACGCTTAATGACTGAGCCACCCAGGCGCCCCTTGACTATATTTCTTAGGCTGTACTTTTTCACCCTTGTGACTTATTTATGTTATAATTGAGAAGTTTGTACGTCTTAATCTCCTTCACTAATCTCTCCCCCTCCCCCCTCCCCTGTACTCTTTGCAACCACCAGTTTGTTGTCTGTGTTTATGGGTCTGTTACTCTCTTTTTTGTTGTTATGAGTCTGTTTCTCTTTTGCTGTTGTTTGTGCATTTGTTTTATTTTTTAGATTCCAAATGTAAGTGGAATACAAATGAAATCATATGGTGTCTTTGGTTTCACTTAACATAATACCCTCTAGGTTCATCCATGTCACAAATGGCAAGCTCTAGTTTTTCATGGCTGAATAATATTCCATTGTGTATGTATACTACATCTTTATCCATTAATCTTTCAGTGGACACTATTGCTGCTTCCATATCTGGGCTGTTGTAAATAAAAACAGGGGTGCATATATCTTTTTGAATTCTTACTTTTGTTTTCTTTGTGTGAATACCCAGTAGAAGAATTACTGGGTCATATAGTTCTATTTTTAATTTTTTGAGGAACCTCCATACTGTTTTTCATAGTGGGGGCAACACTTACTTTCCCACCATTCTGCCCACTTTTTTAATTGGATTATTTGGGGGCTTTTTGATGTTTGTGTGAATGCTTTATATATTTTGGATATTAACCCCTTCTCAAACGGGTCATTTGCAGATAGTTTCTCCTATTCATTAGGTTTCCTTTTCATCTTGTTGATGGTTTCCTTCATTGTGCAAAAGCTTTTCGGTTTGATGTATTCCTGTTTATTTTTGCTTTTGTTTCCCTTGCATGAAGAGACTGATCCAGAAAAGTATTGCAAAGGTTGATATCCAAGAGATTACTACCTGTATTTTCTTTTCAGAATTTTATGGTTTCAAGTTTTACATTTAGGTGTTTAATCTATTTTGAGATTATTTTTGTCTATAGTGTAAGAAAGTGGCCCAGTTTCATTCTTAATGCATATAGCTGTCCAGTTTTCCCAGCACCATTTATTGGAGAGAGTGTCTTTTCTCAATTGTATATTCTTGCCTCCATTGTCATAGATTAATTGGTGTTCTCTCTTCCTCTCTTCATGTGTGCATAAAGACTCACAATTCTGTTCCATTGACCTATATGTGTATTTTTGCAACAGTACCATACTGTTTTGATTATTGTAACTTTGTAGTATTTCTGGAAATTTAGTATTGTGATACCTCAAGCTTTGTTCTTCTTTCTCAGTATTGCTTTGGCTATTTGAGGCTTTTCGTGGTTCCATACAAATTTTAGGATTTTTTTGTTCTAGTTTGTGAAAAACACTATTGGTATTTTGATAGGGATTGCAGATCTATAGGCTGCAATTTATAGATTGCTTTGTGTAGTATGGACATTTTAATTTTAACAATATTGCTTCTTCCAATTTATGAGGATAATATATCTTTCAATTTATTTGTGTTGCCTTCAGTTTCGTTCATTAATATCTTAAGTTTTTAGAATACAGGTCTTTCACCTCTTAAGTTTATTCCTAGGTATTTTATGCTCTGTGATACAGTTGTTAATGGTATTTTAAAAATTTCTTTTTCTGCTATTTTGTTATTAGCGTATAGAAACAGAACAGATTTCTGTACATTAATTTTGTATCCTACAACTTTACTGAGTTCATTTATTAGACCTAATAGTTTTTTGGTGGGGTCTTTAGGTTTTTCTATGTATAGTATGATGTTACTTGCAAACACAGTTTTGCTTGCACCTTATCAATTCAGATGCCTTTTATTTCTTTTTCTTGTCTGATTGCTATGGCTAAGAATGCCCGTACTATGTTGAATAAAAGTGGTTAAGAGTGTCATGTTCCTGATCTTAGGTAACAGGTTTCAGCTTTTCACCATTGAATATGACATTGATTGATTTGTGTATATTGAACCATCCTTCCATTCCTAGAATAAATCCCACTTGATCCCAGTGAGTGATTTTTTTAATGTATTGTTGGATTTGGTTTGCTAATATTTTGTTGAGAATTTTTCTGTCTTCCTGAGGGATATTGGTGTATAATTTTCTTTTATAGTGTCTTTGGCTTTCCTATCAGAGTAATGCTGACTTCATAGAATAAATTAGGAAGCATTCCTTCCTCTTCTGTGTTCTGGAATAGTTTGAGAATGATAGGTATTAACTCTTTAAATCTTTGGTAGAATTCACCTGCGAAGCCGTCTGGTCCTGGACTTTTGTTTGTGGGGAGTTTTTTGATTACCAGTTCAATTTTATTTCTAGTAATTGTCTTTTTTCCCCAGATTGTTCTGTTTCTTCATGATTCAGTCTCAGAAGAGACTATATGTTCTAGAAATTTATCCATTTTTTCTAGATTGTCAATTTTTTTCTAGGTTTTACCAATGTAATTTTTTATAGTAATCTTTTATAGTCCTTTGTACTTCTGTGGTGTCAATTTTAACTAATCCTCTCTCATTATGTTTGAGTCCTCTTGTCGACCTCTGAGAGTCAGGGACCTGGGGCGGCGAAGGAACTGAGAAAAAGAGACGACAGTATAGCGAGGCACAGGGGACCCCGAGCTAACAGTCCGAGGTGCCGAGGTTTATTTTCCATACTCTTATATACCTTCTACAGCAGGGGCATAGTAAGGCACATTCCTCCACGTATACAGGATTAGTTAAGTATGTAAGAATCTTTAAAACAATTTACAGGACAAGGGAACAAAGAGGGGAGTGCACAGTGTGCTGTTTACAGCTGGCTTCCTATCTACAAAACATCTTCTGCTGCGTACTTTAGAACTGACCACACACGTTCCAAGGGCATTTCACTCTGGTCCTTTCGGGTTATTTTTAACCCTGCGATCTCGAGTTTTCTCAGAGATCTCGGAGTCTGAGCGAACATGCACCAGTGGTCGTTGTGGCATTCTGTTTCCTACATCCTCTCACTTTTTTTCTTGATTAGTCTGGCTAATTCGTCTTTTCAGAGGGCCAGCTCTTAGCCTCATTGATCTGTTCTTTTTTCTTTTTTCTCGTCTCTATTTCATTTATTTCTGCTCTGATCTCTATTATTTTCTTCTCTCTCTCTCTTTCTTTTTTTAGATTTATTTATTTTAGAGAGACAGAGACAGCTCAGGGGGAGAGAGCTACAGAGGGACATGGAGAGAGAGAATCTCAAGTATAGACTCCTTGCTGAGTGCAGAGCCCAACACAGGGCACACTACTCTGAGATCATGACCTGAGTGCAATCAAGACTCAGATGTTTAACCACCTGAGCCACCCAGGCACCCCTCTGTTATGTCCTTCTTTGTGCTAACTTTGGGTTTTGTTTTTTCTTTTTCTAGTTCCCTTCATTGTAAGGTTAGATCATTTATTCGAGTTATTTCTTGTTTTTGATGTAGGTCTTGATGACTATAAATTTCCTTTAGTACTGCTTTTGTTGCAGCTCCAAGATTTAAGACTGTTGTGTTTTCATTTTCATTTCTCTCCAGATATTTCTTGATTTTCTCTTTGATTTCTTCATTGACCCATTTGTTGTTGAGTAACATGCTATTTAGGTTTAGATTTATTTATTTATTTATTTATTTATTTATTTATTTATTTATTTAAAATATTTTATTTATTTGACAGAGACACAGCGAGAGAGGGAACACAAGCAGGGGGAATGGGAGAGGGAGAAGCAGGCTTCCCACTGAGCAAGGAGCCCGATGCGGGGCTCGATCCCAGGACCCTGGGACCATGACCTGAGCCGAAGGCAGACGCCCAACGACTGAGCCACCCAGGTGCCCCTAGGTTTAGATTTAGATTCTCATATTTGTATTTCTTCTAGTTTTTTTCTTGTAACCGATTTCTAGTTTTCTCCTGTTGTAGTTGGAAGAGGTGTTTGATATGATTTCAGTCATCTTTAATTCATTGAGACTTGCTTTGTGGTCTAGCATGTGATCTCTCCTGGAGAATGTTCCATACGCCCTTGAATGTGTGTTCTGCACTTTGTGGGTAGAGTGTTCTATAGATATCTGTTATGTCCATCTGAACTAATGGGTCATTCAAAGCCACTGTTTCTGTATTGATTTCTTGTTTGGATGATCCATGCATTGATGTAAGCAAGTTGTTAATGTTTCCTACCATTATTGTATTAGTGTCAATTTCTCTTTTCATATGGTAATAACTGCCTCCTGAATTTGAATTCTGTTTATGTTGGGTGGGTATATATTTTCAATTGTTATATCCTCTTGTTGGATTGATCCTGCTTTTTTGGTTTTTGTTACCATCTTCGTTTTAAAGCCTATTCTGTTTGATTTTGATATCCCCTGATTTGATATCCCCGTGATTTTGATATTTGGGTTTTGTTTCATTCTGTTTTTTTTTTTTTAATGATTATTCCATTTGTTTGGAATATTTTTTTCCATTCCTTTACTTTGAGTCTGTCTGTGTCTTTAGATAGCATATAGATGGATCTTGGTTTTTTTATCCATTACATCACCCTGTGTTTTTTGATTGGAACATTTAGTTCATTTACACTTAAAGTAATTATTGATAGGTATGTACTTACTGCTGTTTTAATAATTGTTTTCTTGTTGTTTTCTGTTCCATTCTTCTTTTACTCTCTTCCATTGTAGTTTGATGGTTTTTTTAGTCTTATGTTTGGATTCCTTTCTCTTTATATTTTGTGCATGTGTTACAGATTTTCAGTTTGTGGTTACCATGGGATTCATATACAATATCCTGTGTGTATGGTAATCTATATAAAGTTGAAGGTTGCTTAAGTTTGAACGCATTATAAAAGCACTAAATTTTTACTCCCTCTTCCACATTTTACGTATATGATGTCACATTCTATATCCTTTTATTTTGTGTAATCCCTTGAGTAATTTTTGTGGATATAATTGATTTTACTACTTTTAACTTCCATACTGGCTCTATAAGTGACTGATCTGCTACCTTTACTATACATTGGCTATTACCAGTGAAATTTTTTTCCTTCTTAATTTTCTTCTCATTGTGGCCTTTTCTTTCCACTTAAAGGAGTCGCTTTAATATTTCTTTTAAAGCTTGTTTGATGAACTCCTTTAATTTTCGTTTGTTTGGGATATTCTATCTGTTCTTCAGTTCTGAATAATGGCCTTTCTGGGTAGAATATTCTTTGTTGTAGGTTTTGTTTTTGTTTTTTTTTTTTTCCTTATAGCTCCTTGACTATATCATACCGTTCTCTTCTGGCCTGTAAAGTTTCTGCTGAAAAATCAGCTGATAGCCTTATGGGGTTTCCCTTGTGTGTAACTGCTTTTAAGATTCTGTCCTTATCTTTAATCTTATTTGTTTTAATTATGTGTGTTGGTTTTGACCTCCTTGAATTCACCTTGTTTGGGGCCCTCTGTGCATTGTGGACCTAGATGTCTGTTTCCTTCTCCAGGTTAGGGAGGTTTTCAATTGTTATTTCTTCAAATAATTTTTCTGCTTCCTTGTGTCTCTTTTCTTTTGATACCCCTATAATCCAAATGATACTTGGCTTGATGAGGTCACAGAGGTCTTTTAACCAATCCTCATTTTTTAGTGTAGCTTTTTCTTTTTGCTGTTTAGCTTGGCTGCTTTCCGCTATGTCTTCAAGCGTGCCGGCCCATTCTTCTGCACCCCGTCGGTGGGAGGAGTATCCTGGTGTATGTTCCATTGCATTGTGTCCTTCAGTTCCCGCCGGTTCTTCTCTGTCTTTCATATCCCTCTGTTGAAGATCCCAGTCACTTAATCCACTTTTCTGTCGAGTTTAGTAAGTATCTTTATGGCCATTACTTTGAACTCTATCTGGCATATTGCTTATGTTTATTTTGATTAGCTCTTTTTTCAGTTTTGTCTTGTTCTTTTCATTTGGAACATGTTCCTCTGTCTCCTCATTTTGTCTACCTCTGTTTCTGTGTATTAAGTAGGTCAGCTATGTATACTGGTCTTGAAAGGACTCACCTTGTGTAGAAGGGACCCTGTTCCCTGTAATGCAGTGCCCCTGGTCACCAGAACCAGGTGCTTCAGGAGTATTGCATTGTTGCTGAGCCACGATTGCTGTGGGCGTGCTGGTAGTTGTATCTCACCCTCAGCTTGGCTACCTGTAATGACCTCCTTTGCCTGCTGCATGCACACTGGTGAGCAAGCCTTGCTCTCAGCCTGGTTGTCTGCACTTAGCCACTGGGACAGCTTGGGCGCACTGATGGGCAGCACTTGCTCCGTGCTGAGCCAGCTGAGAGTCTTGGCGCATTGGTGTGTGGGATTAGCTCCCCTCCTGCTCAGGCCTTGAGTCACATTGGAGAGGCACCTTCCTTGCTGGGGCTGCCCACCAGCTATGGTGGGGTGGAAACCACTTTGGAGGAGCACCAGACCCAGGGTGGGTTAGGTGGGGCAGCACTGGAGTGGGGCACATTGTGCTAGAAAGGTAGATGGAGAGTGTTTGCACTGGCTCTGTAAGCATCTGGCTGGGCTTTGGGAGGGCAAGGAAAATAGTGCCCTCCAGCTCCGTTGTTTCTGGAGAAAGCTTTTGTAGATCCCAGCCCTTCCTGCACACATTTTCAAATTAGTTAGTAAATCTTGAAATATACCCAGGTGCTTTTCAAACTGTTCCTTTTGTGCTGTGATTATAACATGTTTGTTTTAACATTTTACGTATGTCATTTTATTGTGTTCTAGTTTATATGGTTCCTGGTAAAAAGTCTGCTTTAATTGTATCTTTATTCCTTTTTTATAATATTTTCTTGTTCACTGGCTGCTTTTAGGATTCTCATTCTCAGTCTCTCACTCTCTAGCAGTTTTAATATGTTGTGTGTCTTTATGCTTTTGGGAGGCATTAATGCAGCTTGGTATTGTTGAACTTCTTGGATTTTTGGTTTGCTTTCTGTCATTAATTGCAACATTTTTTTTTAAGATTTATCTATTTATCTTTGGGGCGGGGGGGGCTCCGAGGGACAAGAGAGAATATCTCAAACAGACTCTCCATACCTTGGGGACCCCGACGTGGGGCTCAGTCCCACAACCCTGAGATCACGATCTGAGCTGAAATTAAAAGTTGGATGCTTAACGGACTGAGCCACTCAGGCAGCCCAGTTGCAAGTAATTTTAAGACACTATTTCTGAAAGTGTTTCCTCTGTCCCATTCTTCCCCCCGCCCACGTCCAAATTATGTATATGTTGGAACATTTTATTGTATTTCACAGATTTCACAACTTTTTCTTTTTTTTAAGATTTTATTCATTTATTAGAGCACGTGCACAAGAGAGAGCATGAGAGGGGTGAGGGGCAGAGGGAGAATCAGGTTCTCCATTGGGCAAGGAGCCCAATGCAGGGCTCAATCCCAGGACTCCAGGATCATGACCTGAGCTGAAGGCAGCTGCTTAACTGGCTGAGCCACCGTGGCACCCCTATTTCACAGCTTTTTAATGTTCTGTTCTATTTTTCACTTTTTTTCTCCTTAAGTTTCAGTTTGGGTAATTTCTCTTGACCCATCTTCAGGTTCATTGATTCTTTCCTTAACTGTGCTGATTCATGATCAGCCTGTTGAAGATGTTTTTCATCTGTTACTGTGTTCTCATTTCCAGATTTCCATTTGGTTCTCTGCTGAAATTATCCATTTGATTTTGCATGTCATACAAGTGAAGGTAAATAAGCTAAGATATTCTGAGGGAAGGGTCCAGCTCGTGGCTCCCAGCCTTGGCATCTGTGGATGAAGGGCTTTTTGAATGAAGTGCCGCTGGGCATTTTCAGGAAAAAAACCCTGATAAACAGATTGGGAATGGATGTTTACTCCTCCTGATCCTCTTCTGCACAGCGACTTAGTGTCAGTGATATTCCCAACTGTGAATGTATATAGTTTGGGAGGTAAATCCCTTTTGTGTGAGGTGGGGACTGAAGGGGCCCCACGAGGACTCGGGGTCCAGGGTGGGCACCATGAAACAGCTTTGGATTTTCAGTGGAATGAATAAAACAGTCTTACCAAAAAAAAAAAAAAAAAAAAAAATTTTTTTAAGTCTTAACATACCTTAGAGTCTTTAACATAATTAGTTATAATTCAAATTCTGTTGGATAGTTTCGACATCTATGGAATATCTGTTTCTGGTGGTTACTCTGTATCTTGGTAGTATTTTGTTAGTTTCTTTCCTTTTCATATGGTTTGTAACTTTTTGTTGAAATGTATATATCTTGTGTCATATTCTGAACTGGGGTAACTATGTTTTATTGCCGGAAATGGGTAATTTCCTGCTAGGCTTTTAGTCCAGGGGTTTAACTAGTTAGGAGTTTGGTAGAATTTGAGAGTTATTTTTCTGTTATTACTCTCAGTGCGGCATAGACTTTGACCTTCTGTAGAGATACCTTGTGTTTTAGGATACAGGTTCATTTACTAGAGTTATTTCTGTTCATTTCTGAGTTTTAAGGGTTCTCTTTGCTCTGTGTCTCAGAGAGGGTCTCTACATGCTTTTATTTATCTCCTGTCTTTCTGTCAGCCATATTCTATTGGTACTTGTAATTCTAGGCTTGTTAGCTTGGTGGTGAGAAGTTGTGGGCAGAATGTGTTGTCTTACTCCAATATAGCTTCAGTGTTAGGTCTGCCCTTCCCCCCCACCCTTTTTTTTTTAAGATTTTATTTATTTATTTGACAGAGACAGACAGCGAGAGAGGGAACACAAGCAGGGGGCGTGGGAGAGGGAGAAGCAGGCTTCCCACTGAGCAGGGTGCCCGATGCAGGGCTCGATCCCAGGATCCCGGGACCATGACCTGAGCGGAAGGCAGATGCTTAACAACTGAGCCACTTAGGCACCCTGCTCTGTGTCCTTATGTCTGTCCTGTGTCCTTCTTGGTTCTCTTGCCCCCCCCCTCCCTGCACCCAGCTATAGTTGTAGACTCAGTGCTTAATCCTGCCCTCCCTCAAGGAATAGAGTAAATGCCCAGTGGGGTTCACAGAGAAAAAGCCTGTAAAAGGGGCGCCTGGGTGGCACGGTCAGTTGAGCATCCTGCTCTTGGTTTTGGCTCAGGTCATAATCTCAGAGTCATGAGATCAAGCCCTGTGGGGAGCTCTGTGCTCAGTGCAGAATCTGCTTGAGACTCACTCTCCCCCTGCCCCTCCTCTCCTCTCTAAAATAAATAAGTAAATTAAAAAAAAAGGGGGGGAGGGAGGAAAAGAAAAGACGCCTGTGAGAAGGTGCAAGTCTCCTCCATGTCTGTGGTCTGAAGGAGTTTCACACTCACACTTCAGCCCTACAGCTTTAACTCTTCAATTAAGCACAAGTTGTGATACGAAATAGTTAATCTTTCTTTTCTTTTCTGACTCCAGTATACATTTTACATTTTCTTTACTTTTTTCATATTCTTTTTTTTTTTTTAAATCTTATTTATTTATTTGACAGAGACAGCGAGAGAGGGAACACAAGCAGCAGGAGTGGGAGAGGGAGAAGCAAGCTCCCCGCAGAGCAGGGAGCCCAATGCGGGCCTTGATCCCAGGATCCTGAGATTATGACCTGAGCCTAAGGCAGCCGCTTAACGACTGAGCCACTCAGGCGCCCCTACTTTTTACATATTCTAATATGTTCTAGTAATATCTTATTTTCAATTTTGGACTGTGTTGTGTCTGTGTAGTATTTAATTTTCTAGAGAACAAGACAGTGTTTTATTCTCCTTAGTATTCACAACATCCAAGGTGTAGAGCATTAATAAATTAAAATAAGCAGAATGTTCTTTTAGTTTTCTTCTGTAAAACCTAATACAAGACAGTGTACACAGTAGGCATATTGTAACATCAATTCTCAACAGTGAACCTGGGAAGAATTTGTTTCCATATTTCTTTCTGTGTGCCCCAATTGTGACCACTTCAGACTGAGCAGAAATGTGCTGTTCCAGGGGTCACTGTCATTTGGAGATGTGGCTGTGGACTTCTCCCAGGAGGAGTGGCAGCACCTAGACCCTGCTCAGAGGACCCTGTACAAGGATGTGATGCTGGAGAACTACCACAACTTTGTCTCAGTGGGTAAGCAGTTTTCACATCAGATTTTGTATAGCATGCATTTTATTTCTTAGATACCAAAACTTTTGGTCTTTCAGAGTTAATATTGTTAAACTTTGCTTCAGGAGTCTGAGGTTGTTAATCTCTTTTGATCACAAGGAACAATTTTTGTATTCTCACATCCTGTGAAGGTTTAAATGAGCATCATCAAGGTGTAGCTCTGGAAATTCTATCTCCTCTCTCCTTTAGAATTGCTGTAGCCCATGTCCAAACTGTGTCGTTTTTCCTTTTACAGGGTATCTCATTAAAAAGCCATCAGTGATCTTAAAGTTGGAAGAAGGAAAGGAGCCATGGATATTGGAGGAAGAATCTCTATACCAGAACTACCCAGGTGAGTTAGTATCAGAAAGGTTAGTGAGGAGCCCAGGGGGAATTATAATCTAGGTGGTCAGTCTAGGAGTTGGACATTACTTAAAATGTTTTCTAAGAATCTCTTCCTAGTGGGACCTACTTTAGAAGTAGAGGATAGATAAATATGTATGATAAAATTAGGAGAGAAAAGGGTAATGCTTGAGAAGGAATGTAAACTGCTTTTCTGATTGTTCAAATTTAGGGGTCCAGGGTTATCATTTATGCAGACAAGCAAGTAATACTGGCTTTTTTGTGTTTAATAGCACAAAAATAAAACTAAGAAAGGTAATAAAGTCTACTAAAATTTGGTTCTTGAGGAGAAGGGAGGAAACAATGTTTTCAGTGTTAGCGTGTTATATAGTAGTACTTGATACTATTTAAACAAATTACCTATGGATTAATAGGATTACAAGTTCATATTTATCAGATAAATGTAACAAAAGTACAGTCTCCTTAATTTTACAATTATCCTTCTGTTGGTACCTAAAAAAAAATAAATAGGAAAAAGACCTATTTTAGTGCCTAAAAAACATTTGCAAACAAGTGGAAGTGTATTTGATGCTAAAAGGAAACCCTTGGTAAATCCTACGGAGTAGGAAATAAGACATTCCCTAGTTATAGTCTGATAAAACCAGAAATTGGTAACAAAATTATTAAGCACACGTGACAAACTATTTCTTTTTCTTTTGTATTCTTGAGTATTTTTTTCTTTGTAAACTTCTAATATTTTTCATGTTCTTGCTTTACGTCAGTATGAGTAAGAACTATATTCCCTCATGCTCTTATTTTTTCCCCATTCCTAATTGTAGTTGTGAGAATTTTTTTGTTCTTGATGGTGGTAATTTTGTGTTTTTGTTTGCCTAGAATATGTCTTTTTTTCAGTAGCCTGAGAAGATAAATCTGTGCTCCCCCTATTATTTATTTCATGAAATTTAAATTAACTTGCCTTTTATTGGCTACTGCATTCTGCCTTATTTGGCTGGTCTAATTTTATTTTTATGTTGTTTACACTCAGGCTAAACATCATTAGATCCACTTGCATCAAATGTCAGGCATACTGTATGCTTTCCCATGTCACACCTTTCTTGCTTTCCCTGACTAGATACTAAATGAGTTAATAAGTGAAAATTACTCAGAACATTTTTTAGTATGTAGGTAAAACACTGTTTTTACTGTTATTATATTGAACGTCCTTATGGTACAAGTTAAGTGTATCTGTTTCCAAGAAAGAGCCTTTGAATGTTTGAGCCAGTGTAATCTCTTCTTTCTCTCAGTGTTCAGTACGCAGTGCGTCTTTCAGAAGAAACAAAATTAAATGATCTGTTACCTGATAATATCTACCGTTTTTCACACTTGGGGTATGATCTAACAAAGAAAATGGCGATCGTGTTATTCTTTCTTACTTTGGTATATAACCCGAAATAGACATTTGATAAACACATGTTGATTGGAATCAAGGAGAGGAAAAACTTCATATTCTGAAAACATTGTGAAGGATCTCTGTCTGATTACTTAAATGAACCTGTAATTCTTGATTGAGGAATAAAATGGCATAAGGTCTAAACATTTGTGTTTGAAAAAGCTCTCCAGGTAATGCTCATACACCCAGCGTGCTGAAGTCTACTGATTTAAATTACTCAGGTTCACAGAAAATCAGACTTAACAACACCCTGTTATGAGCAGTGGTTATAAAGTGTGGTCTGCAGACCTACCACATGTTTTTGTAAATAAAATGTTTTTGCAACACAACCATACTCCTTTGTTAACATATGGGCTTTGGCCAATTTCATGCTCTAATAGCAGAGTTTAATATTGTGACAGACAGGTATGGCCTGCAAAACCTAGAATGTGTACTATTTTGCCTTTTAAGGAAAAGTTTGCCATCATCTGGATTGAAGAATGAGAATAAAATTGCATTACCACTTTAAATGCAGCATTTAATTAAGAAAATTGTCATTCTCTCAAATCTAAGAAGCCATAGATTGTAACTAAACCATTATGTGATGAACCAGTAAGGAAAAAATATTCTGCTCATTATATTGTGACTTGTTTATCGCAGATCTTTTATCAATTATAAGATGCGTTCTGATTTTAGAATGTTTAATATGTGTATATTACATTAGATGAAGTGCAGTATATATTACAAAGCAGTGCTATTTATGGTTGTGTTAAAACAGCTCATCTACTTTCAGATTTAGAGTGAATATAAGTTTGAAAGTCTTGAAAGTAGGAAGATTTGAAAAGGCATTCTTGAAGATTTGGAATAATGGTGGTGTTATGTCATTTTTCTAGATACTGAATAGCCTACATCCTAGCCTGGGCTCTGAGTGAGAGAATGCACTTTGACTTTGTAGTCAAGAATGGGTAATTTAATGAGACAAAGAAGTGACTAAACTAGTGCAGAGGATATTGACTGGGGAGTTGTAGAATGCCAACTTGAAATCTGATGTGCATTTAGTTGGCGTAAATTTTGTTCGCTGTGGGTTTTTTAGCTTGGGATAGACTTCGTTGCACTGGGTAGCAAATGTGGACAATATTTTTTAAATGGTAAATCAACATAAATGTTACTCATTTCCTGGGATTTGGTTGGAAATATATGATCCTTAAATTTTGATAAAAACAGAAACCTGAAATGTGGAAATGTGAAATGTGAAAGATAAATCAAAATTAAGTATTAGTATTTTGGCACTGGTAATGCTATTTTATGGAAAAGTAAGTGAACACAAATGTGATTATCATGGTAGGTTCACCTGTTTAGTGGCTATAGTAGAGCAATATGAAAGTATCAAAGCCAAAATAGGGTGATACATCAGATCTATGTTGGCACAGGATTACTTATTTTGTCATTATCTTATACTTTATTTAGGGACATTGGCATTCCTGTTGGGAGGGGAATTAGAGTACAGTCTGATGACTCTTTCCTTGAACATAAAGCCATTGGTGCATTCAGAAATTTATCTTTCTATTGTGTAGGAGGGAAATTCAACTGGAAGCATGAAAACTTGTTTGGGTGTTACTAAAACAACATAGATTTGAGAGTATTAGACCTAGTCTGTCTCCTTAATGTCTCTTTTTTCTCCATGAACACCTTTGTCTACTCATTTTTCTTGTGATTCCAATTACTTTTCATTAGCTCAGTTGGACCGATCTTATTTTCTGTGATTTTTCTCACACCTGGATCTGTCACTCCTATAGACTCTTCCATCCTCTCTTCATTGCTTCTTGAATTTATATCTTCATTTTCTTCCTTTTTCCACATATGTTTTCTTGAACTGGGTGGGAAAAAGGCACTTTGATCCTGAGGTACTACTGAAACCAAAAGTCAAATATATAATAGAACATTTGTATGTTAATCCAGTTCCATTGGAACTGTAAAATTCTTACGGTTTGTTCAATGTTTTCATTTCTAGAAGACAGCAAAGCTTACCTAACAGAGAGAATCCAGAAAAACCAAGACAAATATTTGCCACAAGTTTTATTAAACAACAAAACAGTGACTTCAGAGAAAGTTTATGCTTTAAGAAAATCATCTAATATGAGTACAGAGTTTATTCCTTCAAGAAAAATGCCCTGTAAACATGACTTACATGGAATGAATTTGAAAAATATTTTAATATCAATTGGTAGTAAGAGAAATTCTTCAAGAAAAAAGCCTCCCATGTTAAATGTATATGAGAAACTACTTGATGTTAAGCAGGATAAACCTCATACTCAAGAGATTTCTCATGAAAATAATCAATATGAGAAAGCCCTTGGTCATAAGAATGGTGTTACTGAGCACGTAAATAGTCAGTCTTCAGAGAAGACTGTAAAATATGATGGTGGAACGTCCTTAGGAAAAAAGATCACAGTAATTCCACACAGGCATATTGACACAGGAGAGAAAATCTGTGAATATAATGGACGTGGAGAAACCTGTGAGAGGGCATCTCTCTTGAAATGTCATGGGGTCTCCTTTGAAATAAAACAATGCAAAGGCAATCAGATTGAAAATAATTTCAGCAGGATGTCACATTTCACTAAAGTTCAGAAAAAACAGAGACGTGAGTGTCTATTCAAATGTAGTGAATGTGGGAAAACATTCAACTACAAGTCAAACTTCACAGTGCATCAGAGAACACACACAGGAGAAAAACCCCATGAATTTAATTCATGTGGGAAAACAAGTCACAAATCACCCCTCACAGACCATCAGATAACACATACAGGGGAGAAACTTTATAAATATAGTGAATGTGGGAAGTCCTTTTGTAAGAAGTCATCTCTCACTCGACATGAGGGAACATATACAGGGGGGAAACCTCATGAATGTAATGAATGTGGAAAAACTTTCTGCAAGCAGTCAGCCTTCACTCAACATCAGACAACTCATACAATAGAGAAACACTTCCAATGTAATGAACTCAGGAAGACTTTCCGTCGCCAGTCAGACATTAAGGTACATCAGAGAATTCACAAAGGAGAGAAGCGCTTCCAATGTAATGAATGCGGCAAAACTTTCCATTGGCAATCAGACATTAAGCTACATCAGAGAATTCACACAGGAGAGAAACCCTTTCAGTGTAGTAAATGTGATAAAACTTTCTATCGGCGGGCAGATGTTAATGCACATCAGAGAATCCACACAGGAGAGAAACGCTTTCAATGTAATGAATGCGGTAAAACTTTCTATTGGCAGTCAGATGTTCATGCACATCAAAGAACTCACACAGGAGAGAAACCCTTTCAATGTAATGAATGTGGTAAATCTTTCCATCGGCAGTCAGATGTTAATGTGCATCAGAGAACTCACACAGGAGAGAAACGCTTTCAATGTAATGAATGTGGTAAAACTTTCTATCGGCAGTCAGACGTTAATGCACATCAGAGGATTCACACAGGACAGAAACCCTTTCAATGTAATGAATGTGGGAAAACTTTCTATCGGCAGGCAGACGTTAACGTGCATCAGAGAACTCACACAGGAGAGAAACGCTTTCAGTGTAACGAATGTGGTAAAACTTTCTATCGGCAGTCAGAAGTTAATGTTCATCAGAGAACTCACACAGGAGAGAAGCCCTTTCAGTGTAATGAGTGTGGGAAAACTTTCTATCGGCAGTCAGATGTTAATGCACATCAGAGAATTCACACAGGAGAGAAACCTTATAAATGTAATGAATGTGGGAAATCCTTTTATGAGAAGTCATCCCTCACTCGACATGAGAGAACTCACACGGGGGAAAAGCCCTATGAATGTAATGAATGTAGGAGAACCTTCTGCCAGAAGTCAGCCCTCACTCAACATCAGAGAACTCACACAGGAGATAGACCCTTTCAATGTAATGTATGTGGTAAAACTTACCGTCATCTGTCAGCCATTAATGTACATCAGAGAACTCACACAGGAGAGAAACCCTTTCAGTGTCATGAATGTCAGAAAGCTTTTCTTACGAAGTCGACTCTTATTAATCATCAGAGAACTCACACAGGGGAAAAACCCTTTGAATGTAACGAATGTGGGAAGAGTTTTCGTCATAAATCTACCCTCACTACCCATCTGAGAATTCACTCAGGAGAGAAACCTTATAAATGTTGTGAATGTGGAAAAACTTTTGGCCGGAAATCAGCGCTTACTCATCATCAAGGAATTCACATAGGGTAGAAACTCTGTGGCAGAAACTTGCTGTTTTTCCTAATACACATTTCTCTTTGTGCTTACACAACTAGTCAAGATTTTCTAGCTTTCCTTCCATTCACATGAAGCCATATGACCTCTGAAACAAATTCCAAGCCTGTAAAGGACCTCATTTGGAATTTTTCCTACTCCCATTTTTCTTTCCTTATCAAAGGGTAATGGAGATCATCCTCAGGATAACTTGGGAGCTAGTCATTAGAGATTACAGAGTCACAGGTTAGAAGAAACCAGGGTCCTGTGCAGAGTTCTGCCTTCTCTAACATCACTTGTAAGTTTTGTCATGAACCAGAAATTAATTTTGGACTTGTTCAGCCATTACACATTTAGGGCTTTTTGTTGTCATGGTATATCTTAGCGATCCCTCATCTCATATACATCGTGAATCTAATGAAGGCATGAGAAACACTGTATGTCAGAGAATTCAATAGGCAGGGAAACTGCTGTCAGTATTCTGCATTTTAATAAACTTTCATCAACAAGTCAAGCATTTTGTAAATCAGAAATTTGTGAATTGAAACACCCCAAAATGAAATGGAAATAGGGAAATTTTCACAAAGAATCTACATCTGATTGACCATCAGATAATTGAGAGTAGAATAAAAGCTAATAACTTGAAAAACATTCAAGATTTATTTATCAGAGAATACCTAACAAAAGAAAACTGTCAGTTTAGGAAGTGAGGAAAACATCCTCATCTAGAAATAATCTTCTGGAAGTAATATTTTGGATGCAATACTAAATATCTTATTAAATAACCTGACACGGGATATTTATTTGACCGTCATGGTCAACAAGGAGTATGTAGCTTTGAGAAGGCACAAGTGAGTTGAGTCATCAAAGCAACAGTACTAAGTGTATATGTGAATAACATGTAAACTCAAAGCAACAGTACTAAGTGTATATGTGAATAATATATGTAAACTCAAAGTAACAGCACTAAATGTATATGTGAATAAAGTAACAGCACTTTGTAAACATCGAAGTAACAGCACTAAGTGTATATGTGAATAATATATGTAAACTCAACGTAACAGCACTAAGTGTCTGTGTGAATAAAGTAACAGCACTGCTTGTTCACGTGAATAATAATAATAAGCCTCTGAGCTCTGTTAGGCTTATACATAGGAGTGTGCTTTTTAATGGCTACTTTCTATATGCTTGATTTTGTTTTAGCCTCCAAAATAGTTATAGTAGGAACAATGCACCCTTACCTAAATAATTTTTGTAACATACACTACGATTTCTGACATTAAATGCTTTTGTTGTCCCATCATATTCTTACACCACAATGTATATTTTTTTAAAAGAAACGTTGAATGCATGACATACCGTGCATCATGTGTGTTTTCTACTTTTTGGTGGCAGGTGTAAATCAGTACAGACATTGTTAACAAACTGTTCTTTTAGGAAATGACCAAATAACAACTGATAAAATCAAGATTTACTTGAAGTATGCAATGATTCAGTACACAGTTATTTATAATACACATCTGAATCAATTTTCAAACTTGTCCTTGAACATTAGTACTTATTATTTCTGTACAGATTGAAAGCAGGGCCTGTTGAAGAAATTTTCCCCATTTTATATTTGTGTTATATCCAAAGGATATGCTTATATAAGTTTTAAGTGTGAAGTTCAGATTTTATGTGAGCAAAAAATTATCTGCATTTGTATTTAGTGTGGTAGAATGCCACATTTTCCCTCCTACAATTATACATGTTTTTTTCAGACAGGCTGTTCTATGTCTGTCACTTATTATTTGAGTGACCTATGTAGTGATTTAATTTCTGCCTCAATTTCCTCATCTGCAAAATGGAGATAATATTACCTACCTCACAGATACTGAACAGTTTGGGTCAGAGTTTTCTGTTATTAGAGCTAAAGGCCTTTATGTTTAGAACTCGAACATTAGAAATAAAATGGTCTGTCATTCCATGGTATGAAATGTATTTCTGCTTCTGGAGTTGATACAAGAAAATTCTTATTAAAACTTTGTATTTTGTCAGGTTTGTCTTTAAAACATATGAAACAAATGTGTTTAAAGTAAATAGAATCATCTAGTGACCTTTTCCTGTTATTGATTAAATATGGTATAAACTAAAAATCCAACTTTGTTTTTTTCCAAATGAATAGCCAGTTGATCTTTCACCTTTTGATTCATTCACCCCTATTTCGCTGATTTGAAACCACATTTTTGTTGTGTCGAGATTTATCCTTTGGTGGGGCTGTTACATCTCTAGGCCCTGTATCTCTGCCCCCCTTATTCTGGTGGTGCACAATCCAGACGGGCCAACCAAAGGGTACCACCCTACTGCCCCACGCTGATGATTTCACTGCTCTTCACTCTCCGCTTTTTGCTGCTCTGTATAAACTCATTGTGAATTTCAGCGGTTCTGGTAACATTTTGTCACATCCCGCTTTGTGCCTTATCCTGAACACTCTTCCTTTATTCAAACCAGCATGACGGTTTTGAGTTACGTCCATGTTTATATATGTAGCTCTTGTAATTTTCTAGTGTCTTATACTCTGTTCTATTAAAATAACTTAATTCTGTTGAAAGGCATCTTGTTTCTAATTTTTCATGATGATGAACAATACGATTTTGGACATTGTGTATTTTATCCAGAGTAGAGCTGAATCCTCAGCCCACAGTGAGAAAAAGTTTTAGTGACTATAAATACAAACATTTGTTGATGCGATCAGTATTTATTAGTCACTTACTAAAGAGGAGGCATTGTACAACAGTGAATAAAATGTAAGTTCTAGGGGCGCCTGGGTGGCTCAGTCGTTGAGCGTCTGCCTTCAGCTTGGGTCATGGTCCCAGGGTCCTGGGATCGAGCCCCGCGTCGGGCTCCCTGCTCTGCGGCAGGCCTGCTTCTCCCTCTCCCACTCCCCCTGCTTGTGTTCCCTCTCTCGCTGTGTCTCTCTCTGTCAGATAAATAAAATCTTAAAAAAAAAAAAAAAAGTTAAATTCTACTCTTCCTGAGATTAAATTGCAGTGAGACATACCAGCGTTGTCAGAAGACAGAAACCATAGCAGTGATTTGAACAGAAACAATACGACCTAAAGCACTGTTAACTTGGTGTACAGTTGTTAACTGGGGATCTGAAAGGGTAAAAAGGGAACACAGATATCGTGAAGATAGCAGGAATCGAAAAGGGAAAAATGAAACTCAAATGTATCACTAAGATAGCAACTGCAGGCTGCAGCTACCAGCTCTAGGCTGGTCAAATGAAGGGACCGGGGTAGGGGGGCCCTCCCTCAGAGCTGAAATGCAGGCCTCCGAAAAGAACCTGTCCCACCGATGTGGTTATTGGAGCCCAGAGGAGGGGCCTCTCTGGACTGGGGCCCATGCTGGCTGAGGAGAGAGTGCTGGTTGCCTGGCACTGGTTTCTCTGATGGGACATGATGACGCTGGTATGCGAGTGTTAGAAAAACTGCAAACTGAATTTAGCTGCTTCTCTCAGAAGACTCCATGCCTGACTGGGGTGTGAAGCAGCATTGCTAAGGTGCTGACAGCACAGTATGCGGAGGGAAAGCCCACAGGAAACGAACGGGAAGAAGCATGTCCCTTTGCCCTCCTCACCCTTGCAGTCCTGAAGCATATACTGTTGGCCAGGCATGACGGCTGGTAAAACGTAAGTATGGTCATAGTGGAAAAAGTCGGCTGACCCAACCCAGTCAAGCAACAGAAGTTAACATAAATAATACTGACATTTGGTATCATTCAACAGTATTGAATTTGTGTGCCATCTAATAGGATTAATACATCGGGATTAGTTTGCCACGTGATTTTTTTGGAGGGACTAAGTGATATGGGACATAAACATTCCGTCTATAGTGTTATTTCTTCATTTTTATTATTTTTATTTTACAAATAATACTGGAATATATTCTTTTTTCAAATTACAGCTATTCCTTTTTTTTTTTCCCTTCCCTTCCCAGCACAAGGACAGCAGTCCCATTGCAGGTCAGTGAGGTGAAGAGAGGAGCTCACACAGAGAACAGAGTAGTACCACTGTTCCTATCATAGAGACATGGGACATTGGGGAGTTGGTGGCTAAGGAGATTATAGAGGAAATTGTTGGCGTGGTTGGAGATGGATTACATTGAGGGGAAGAGAGTGTATTGTAAATGGGAGCCACGTTTCTCCTTGTTGAGGGTATTTATAAATATAGAAAGGTGGAAGACAGAACCCCGAGGTGTTGAATCAGAATTGGAGGTATTGGTAGGAATTGATCATTTTTTAAATATATATACATTGATAATAGATACATTTATAGGTGTGTGTGTACATACATGGGTAGACGTGCACATGTATATGCAAATACGTGTGTATACAAACAGACATGCGTGTGTTTGTGTGTGTCTGTGTGTGTATGAATGTCCTCCGTACACATACTTCCTAGCTCTTTATGCTAAGATTGCTTAGAAGCAACTCCATCCAAGGAGCAATGAGCACTAGCTTCTAGAGTTTGGTTTCTAGATACTATCTTCCACTTAAAGGAAGCAGAACTCCTTGGTAAATGCCTGATTCCAGACCTGGGCCTGGAAAAGCAGATGAGCCTAAAACATCTTCCTGTGAGAGAAGGCAAGGAATGGCTCAACGAATAATAGGGGCATAGCTTGAAGATGTTCCTATTGGCCAAATCTGGAACAATTTGAGCATAAAAATGAATAGTAACAATGGAGTATAACCTATGGTATAAAACAAAAAGCCATGAATCCATATTGAGGTAGAAATAAGTGGGGAGAAGGGAAATCTCTTCCTTACTAGTAAATGTATGAGGAACAATGGAAATAGAAAACCAGTATTTGGTAACCATCATAGTAGTGATTATTAGTGAGATGATTAATAGATACTAAGATTGGTGAGTGGTTGAGGAACAGAATATTGGCATAACCTCAGAATATATCTCCACAAATACCAATTTCAAAGGGGATAATGGTGATGTTACGGTGGGGAAACCTGGCAGACACCAAAATGACAAGATGATCCAGGCTAATACCACCATCGTCTGCGTTTTGTGGCCCCTGACATATACACTGATCCACCTTTTCTGTGGTTGCTACCAAGAAAGTCTGGTAATGAAGAAACACAGGACAAACCCCAGACTGACTGGATCCAGGACCAGAAAGGAAAGACTTTGTTGGGACAGTTGTTGAGATTGGAATGGGGTTTGTGGATTTGACAGTAGTGTTCTGTCAAGGTTGATTTTCTGACTTGTGTATTTGGTTGGTGGTTCTGTAAGAAAGTGTCCTTGTTTTAGGAGAAGGCCTGGCGGAGTACTTAGGAATTGTGATGTATGACATCCGTAGCTCTGTCTCATATACTCAGGAAAAGAATAATGATAATAGGAGGATAGTTGATCAGAGATATGAAGCAAATGCAGTGAAATGTTAACAGTTGGGGAATCTAGCTGTGGGGGATATGGGAATTCTTTGCACTGTTCTTACAACTTACCTAAAGTTTGAAATTATTTCAAAGTAAATCTTCCAATAATTAGTTTTTTTTTTTTGAACCCACCACTTGTACATTGGTAGTCTTCCTTGCTGTAACCATTGCTATTAGTTCAGGGTTTAACCTATAACATCTTCCTTTCCCATATATTTAAAACTCATATATATGTATATAAAAGACTATATAAAAGGAGTACCATCTCACTTTAAGATTGTTTTTGATATCCAAATTTTAAATGACATCATATAAGCATTCATGAAGTCTGGTATTTATTATTGTAAATGTTGAAATAATACAATTTCTGAATTATTATTGTCTAGAATCAGAAAATGTTAAAACAGACTTCACAAATGAAATACGAATTGTGCCTCTGGTTGCCATGTGGTAATGATATTTTAACTAGGAAGCCTAAATGAATTTTATAATTGTTGGTATCCTGTGAATGGACCCCACTCTTACACAAGTGCCCAGGAGGTCTTATGGGTGATTTGATGATTGGGGCTTCTTTTAAATTACGAATTAAAATTGAAAATATTTCTTAAAATCTTTAAAAGTCATCTAAATGAAGGAAGTAAGAAAACCATCATTAGGCAAACCACACATCAATGATTACTGCAGACACTATCCATTAACAGATGCTAGTATTAAGATATTAATTAATTAAAATGAGAAAAATAGTAACTTTACAGCAGAGGACCCTGCCAGACATAACTTTTAACAGAATGGTTAACGTGTCTCGTAATAAGACATAGAAACATGATGAACTCCCTGATACGATGCTCTGAGAAGCACACATCTCTTCAGTGGTATTTTTGTCCCACACATATATCATCCTAATCATGAAAAAACATCAGACAAACACATAGTGGGGGCCATTCTACAAAATAACCAACCAGTTTTCATCAAAATGTCAAGGTTGTGAAAGATCAGGAAATACTGGGAAGCCGTCCCCTCAATCAAGTGACACTTCCCGCACAGAGTGCTGGTGTCACCCTCATGCAGCTCCACCTTGTCTTCCCTTCTGAACCTGGGATCAGAGTCTTTGATGGCTTCTGAGAATGGCGACATCCTGCAGGTTTTGCCCACTTCTTGGGAGATGAATAACAATCTGATCACAGAAATACAAGGTAAGCTCTTTTGGGGGGTTCTGTCTCTGCAATTTAGCTCTACAGAGAGAGAGAGCTCAGGTAAGAGAGTTTTATCTTCCAGGTGGGATTCCTGTTCATTGTGCTGGGACCTGAGTGCATGAGAAAAATTCACTTGGCATGGAAACTTTATCCAGGGTGCCTTCAAGGTCCATTCATGTTGCAAGTGGACAAGATTTCCTTCTTTCTCATGGCTGAGTAATACTCTGGTGTGTGTGTGTGTGTGTGTGTGTGTGTGTGTGTGTGTGTGTGTGTGTGTGTGTGTGTGTGTGTGTGTGTGTGTGTGTGTGTGTGTGTGTGTGTACACATATATATACCACACCTGCTTTATCCATTCATGTGTTGATGGACACTTAGGTTGTTTCCATATCTTGGGTATTGTGAATAATAATGCAGTAAGCATGGGAGTGCATATATCTCTTCAGTGTCCTGTTTTCATTTTCTTTGGGTATATATCCACTAGTGGAATTGCTGGATCATATGAGAATTGTATTTCTGATTTTATGAAGACCGTCCATACTGTTATCTATAGTAGATGTACTGACATATATTCCTACCACCAGTGTGCAAGAGTTCCCTTTTCTCCACATCCTTGCCAGCACATATTATTTCTTGTGTTTTTGATAATAACCATCCTAACAGGTATGAGGTGATCTCTCATTGTGGATTTGATTTGCATATCACTAATGATGAATGATGCTGAGCATCTTTTCATGTACTTGGCCGTGTAGATACCTACTTTGGAAAAATGCCTATTCCTCTGCCCATTTTTTTTTTTGGAAAGATTTATTTATTTATTAGAGAGAGAGTGGGGTGGAGGGGCAAAAGGAGAGAGAGAATCTCAAGTAGACTCCTTGCTTAGCATGGAGCCTGATGCAGGGCTTGATCTCATGACCCTGAGATCATGACCCTGAAATCATGACCTGAACCAAAATCAAGAATTGGATGCTTAACTGACTGAGCCACCCAGGTACCTCTCCTCTGCCCATTTTTAAATCAGATTTTTGTTGCTTTTGAGTTATAGGAGTTCTTTATATATTTATTTGATATATGGTTTGCAAATATTTTCTCCTATAGGTTGCCTTTCCATTTTTTTTATTGTTTCTTTTGCTGTGTAGCAGCTTTTTAGTTTAATGTAGTCCCACTTGCTGATTTTTTTTCTTTGTTGCTGTACTTTTGGTGTATGTCCAAACAATCATTACCAAGAAAATCATTGTGGAGGAGCTTCTTCCCTATTTTTTCTTCTAAGAGTTTTATGGTATCAGGTCTTAGTGTTTAAGTCTTCAACCTATTTTGAGTTAATTTTGTGAATGGTGTAAGATAGAGGTCCAATTTCATGTTTCTCCATGTGGTTATCTCATTCTCCTAGTACCATTTATTGAAAAGACTGTCTTTCTGCATTGAGGATTTTTTGATCCCTTGTGAAATATTAGTTCCCTGTATATGCATGAGTCTATTTCTGGACTCTTCATTCTGTGCCATTAGTCTACCCAGCTATTTTTATGCCAATACTCTACTGGTTTAATTACTACAGCTCTGTGGTATAGTGTGAAATCAGGAAGTGTGATGCCTCCAGCTTGGTTCTTACTCATGATTGGTTTGACTATTCATGGTCTTTATGGCTCCGTACAAATTTTAATATTGTTTTTTCTATTTTGTGAAAAATGCCATTAAAATTTTGATAGGATTGCATTGAATATATAATAGGCTTTGGGTAGTTTTTCTTTTTTTTTTTTTAAAGATTTTATTTCTTTATTCGACAGAGAGAGAGACACAGAAAGAGAGGGAACACAAGCAGGGGGAGTGGGAGAGGGAGAAGCAGGCTTCCTGCTGAGCGGAGAGCCCGATGTGGGGCTCGATCCCAGGACCCTGGGATCATGACCTGAGGCGAAGGCAGCCGATTAACGACTGAGCCACCCAGGCGCCCCTGGATAGTTTTTCAAATTAAGATATAATTGGCATATAACATTGGGTAAGTATTTGGTTGACAACATGATGATTTGGTGCATATATATATATAGTGAAATGATTGCCATAATAAATATAGTTAATATCCATTATCACAAATTGTTACAGGTTTTTTTCTTGTGATGAGAAATTTAAGATCTACTTTCTTAACACCTTTCAAAATACAGTGCAGTATTGTTAACTATACTTACCATGCCAAACATTATATCCCCCAGCCTTATTTATCTTGTAACTGGCAATTTGTGCCTTTTCACCCCCTCTGCCCATGACACCCACTCCCCCACACCCTGCCTCTGGCAGCCCCCCATCTATATTATGATTTTGGTTGTTTTTGTTTTTTTAAAGATTCCACATATAAGTGAGATCATACAACATTTGTCTTTCACTGTCTGACTTACCTCATTTGGCATAATGCCCTCAAGGTGTATCTGTATTGCAAATGGCAAGATTTCCCTTTTTGTGGCTGAATAATTCCTGTGTGTGTGTGTGTGTGTGTGTGTGCACGTATGTGTGTGTATTTTCTTTACCATTCATCTGTCCTAGATGAGCACTCTCCAGTTTGTTGTGTGTGTGTGTGTGTGTGTGCACGTATGTGTGTGTATTTTCTTTACCATTCATCTGTCCTAGATGAGCACTCTCCAGTTTGTTGTGTGTGTGTGTGTGTGTGTGTGTGTGTGCACGTATGTGTGTGCATTTTCTTTACCATTCATCTGTCCTAGATGAGCACTCTCCAGTTTGTTTTCCCACCCAGGGCAAAAGGCACTGGGCAGGTTTGCTGGCTCTGCTGGTTCTGCAGTTCTTAGCAAGGACTGCGTGCCTGTTAATAGGTACACAGGTAGAGGAGACTCATTCTGGGTCTCTTGGCATATAGTGTTGGGTTCCACAACTCCCACCAACGCATTTTTGTTCATGGATGGATGTCAAATTAGTTTTTTAAAAAGGGAGAGAAAAAGGAGGAACCAATGTCTTATGCTTCCATCATGCTGATGTCACTCTCTGGTACTTTTGTTTTAAGTAATCTTTAAACCCAGTGTGGGGCTCGGACTCATGTCCCTGATATCAAGAGTTGCATGCTCTACTGACCGAGCCAGCCAGGTACCCCTCTCTAGTACATTTTTTTAACATGATCTTGTCTTAAATATTCTTACATAAACCAAATTCTTAATTTCAAAGTATTTTGTAACCAATCCCCTATGTAAGTTAGTATACCTCTACAGTACCAGTTTTTTTCTTTTTTTCGCCCAACATGGGGCTTGAACTCACGACCCTGGAATCAAAACTTGAGCTGAAATCAAGTGTTGGGTACTTAACCAACTGAGCCACCCAGGTGACCCTCTACATTACCGCTTTTAATGGTTACATAGTGTTCCACTATATGGCCTTAATTTATTTTGCTTACACAAACTTCAAGGACATTTTGTTTCTAGTATTTGCTTTTATAAATTAAATTGTGAGGAATCCTGTTAGTTTTAGCTATTGCCTCTTTACGCTAAGCCTAGCATTCTCTACTGTGCATTGCGACATTGGTGCTTGGGACTGTGTAAACCACATTTTACACTTGTCCCCTGCTTTGCCCTAGGAGACCCTACAGGAAGTTTGGAGGACACGGTTATGGGAGGAGCAGCTTCCTTCTTCCTGTTTTCAGAATGCTTTCCTTAACATCACCCTAGCAATGGCCCTTCACCTTGGCCACCAGTGGTACACTACAGCTTCTTTTTTTGAAATATTTAAAAATTGAGATATAATTCACATATCATTAAATTCACTCCCTGAAGAGCAGAAAATTCAGTGGTTTCCGGTATATTCACAAAGTTCTGCAACCATCACTAGGAGCTAATCCCAGCAGGTTCGCTCACTCTCCAGCTTCTTTTAGCTCTCCCACATGTAGCCATATTGATTCCTCTCTGACAGGCCGCACCAGCTGAGCAGGACACCCCTCAGAGGCATTATCCCACCATGCCCTTCTGACAGTCCTGCAGTAACTGGACAGCACCCCTCTGAAGGTCTGAATTCCAGTTCTGCGAGGCTCTTCTCTCAGCACCTATGATATATCAGCATGACCCAGGCACCTCCCCTGGTTCAGGTGTGGAATCCCAGTTTTTCAAGCGTGGAATCCTCTTCTGAGTGGCTACGTTTGAATTTGACTTCTTTCATCATGTTACCCTGGGGTGGTAGCTGCTGTCTGCAGTTGTTATCCCCGTTACCTTGGTGTTCACTTTTGACTTTAAAATACCTGTTTTAACCTGTTCTATTAAATTCCCTCTCATCATATTTGAGAGGTTTCTCTTCCCACCTGGACTCTGACTGATGTAAACGTTCTTGTACGTACGTCAATGAAAATTAATTCTATTATTATAAAGTCATGTGTTGTTGTCTAAGTGGAATTTCCCAGTTAAAATTCCTTTAGAATTTGATAAAAATGAGCCTCCAGAGAGTTTACATGAATTAAACTCCCAATAAAAGTGAGTAGGAATAAGCATTTTCTCAAGCACACACCCTAACTCTGTATTACTCTTTTTAAAAATATGTTTGAGTCTTATACTTCAAAATGGTATTTTACTTATTCATAATTGCCCCAAATTGGAAATTAAAGTTACTTGGAAAGAGATAAGTGAAGTGTGGTAAATTCATACCATGGAGTAGGACTTGGGAAATAAAAGCCAACAAGTGTATTGATACTCGAAACAACACTGATGAATCTTAAGTGTATTGTACTAAGTAAAAGATAACAGATTCATAAGATTCCATATGGTAAGAGTGTATATATGTGACTTTCCAGAAAAGGCAAACTATAGGCATGAAGAAGAGAGAGTAGCTGCCAAAGGATAAGAAAGTTTGACCTCAAAAGGGTAGCATGAAGAATTTTGGGGGCTGTGATGAAACAGTTCTGTATTTTGACTGTGGTGGTGGTTACACAGATCTATGCATTTGTCAAAATCCATAAAACTACAGCAGAGTGAACTTTTGTACAGAAATTAAAAAAAATAAATCTCAATATCTTACATGTTTTTACTTAAACATTGCATTTTTTCAATTCTCATGATGGACTTTTATATATATTTATCATTCATTTTCATTTTATATACCTTTGTCATTCATTATCATATTAGTGCTTAGTTCTGTAGCCCATTTTGTTTTACTTTCTCTTGATTTAAAGATCTCTTTTTTAATTAATATATCTTTTCTTTCAAATAATAAAAATATAATTTTCTTGTTTATTTGCTTTTAACTTCTTAAAAAAATTGAGCTGAGTTGTTTGTTTTTTATAATGTATCAGGTACTGAATTTATGGTTTCTATTTTTGGTGTCACAACTTGTCACCTCTATTTTTATTAACTTAGTGTTTTATTTTAAATCTTGAATCCATGTGAATTGTACAATGTGTGATCTATGTACATAACTTTACTCCAAATTGTTGGGAAGGAATTGCTTTTGGAATATTCTATTCTATCCTCAGTGCTTTGAAATGCTACATTTGTTATACTGCATTCAAAAAATACACTTAGTCATGGCTTTGTTTCCATGAAGCAGATGCCAAACTATTTTTATTCGAGCAATATTGTGCATATTGATACTTCTCAGGAATTTTTCTTTTTGAAATGTTTTTTGTCTGCTAATTTAGATTATTTATTCCAGATGAAGTTGAGAATGCTTTTGTAAAGTACACATTAAGATACACAAAAATCAAAGAGAAAAAAATATATGCAAGACTGAGATTCTTAGTGGAATGTTTTCAAAGAATATCGCTTCTTTCTGGGAAAGGGTAGATCTTCATTTATTCAAGTAATCTTAATGTCTCCACAGGGGAAAGAGTATGTTCGTGTAAATGAATATATATTTTTGGAATGTGTTTTATGATTTATCTACAATTTTCATTTATTGTTTTCATGATTTTTGATGAACTAGTTTCTTGATCCCGCCTTCTCCCCCGGCTTTTCATTTTCTGAGAGAATCGCTGATGGTGTCCGATACTATTTTTTTTTTTTAGGCATTCTTTTATTTTATTGATGGAATCTATTTCCTAGTATTTGAAAAAGTGAACGTGACATGCGGGTTCTCTTTTCCTGACGGCTGTGTCTGAATTGCACACTTGCTGCACATAGAACTCAGCTGTAATCCGTAAACTGTGGGGAGTCCCTGACGGGCTCTGACTGCCTGGGGAACTATCTCAAGCGCCCCAAACTTTCACGTGCTGGGTAAAGACTGCACTCTCAGCCAATCTCGCACCGCCGGTAGTCAGCAGGGAAAGGCAGTTCTGACTTGCAGCGCTGATTGCCCGGACTGCCCGGTTCTGCGCAGGCCTGTTTCTGCGCATGCCTGGTTCCGCCTCCTGCCTCCGTGCACTTCCGTCTTCCCCCGCCCCGCCCCCCCCCACGGTTTTCTTCAGTTCTCGCGTGCGAGGCCGCTTATGCTCTGCGCTTTTGTGGGGCCAGTTCCTCACGACGAGGGGGGGACAGGTAAGCCCGGGACAGTTGGACGAGGGCCGAGGGGTGCGCCGTGCTGCCCGGGGATCGCGGGTCGGGGGTAGGCGGTCGGTGCCCGATAGTGTGGAGGAGTTCGGCGGAACCCCCGAAGGCAGGATGGGGACGTCTGCATCAAGACTAGGGGTCGGGACCCCACGTGATCGGCCCCTGCGCGGCGCGTGCGGTGCCGTCCGTGAGGCCCCGTTCCGGAGGCCGCGGGAGGAGGGCATGTGCGCATGCACGGTGGGTGTCGGAACCGGTGGGAAGGGGACAGCGCTGCGGGGAGGGCATTTGCGCGTGCGCGGCGGGTGGTTGCGTGCGGTGGTCGGGGGAACGGGGCCCACCTGCTGGGGCTGTGCGGTTACCCCCCCGCCTCACGGAGATCCCGTTCCCTCGGTGCTCCCTTTATCCTTCCCGGAGTCTGCGTTGCTCACCGGCCGTGCCCATCACTGCATCCTGATGTGCGCTGTTGCTCCGTCCTGACTTGCCCTGGCATTCGGGAAGGATCCTCAAGAATTGTTTTTGTCTCATTTAATAGAAAAAAAACTTCCCCTCTTGAAGGTTACTGACTTGTTCAGAATTAGTGGCGAAGACTAAAAGTGGTGTCTCCTGACTCATGAGAGAGAACTGCCTGCTTTCCACGCAGGGAAAAGCAAATTACATTAAAAAGATCCTTTGAGAAACGGCAACAAAGACAGAAATTGAAACCTTAGACCTTTCCTTAAAGCACTGCTTTTTATAGCTTTCTGTGGAATCACTAACCAAAGGTTTAGTAACAGTAGGGAAATTGATAAAACAGATTAGTCGGGAGTATTTTTGTCACAGTTTCAGTGAAGAGTTAATGTTACTTCACTGGGTGTATTGTTTAAACCATTTTTTGTATTTAAAGCAATTTTTTTTTTTTTTTTTTTTGTGAGCATCAAGAGAAGTTTAAACTGTTAAATCCTCAGGGAGCAAATATTTACATTTACCCAGCGGAAAATGTTATGCCCAGGAGCTGCTGCGCGATTATGTCGGAGTCAGGTCCGATAGGTGGTGTGTGAACATCTGAAGGTCGGAGGTCCTGACGCTCTTCTTCCTGTCTGTTGGGTATGTGTGGTTCTGTAGGGCGGGTGGATTCAGGAGCCCCGGGCAGCCCACATCTTCAATGACCCCATCCCTCTTGTAACCCAGCACGTCTTCAGAGTTGTCCGCATTTTTCCAAGACAGCAGAAAATGAACAAATCCCAGGTAAGTTATTTATTCATTCCCCACTTTATTTTACAGTGGACTCTGTGAGATTTGTAGGACTCCGTATGTTAAGATGGGGGAAGTTAGTGATAGATAAACATCTAACTTTACAGAAAATATACAGTAATAGATCAGAGGCAGGGCCAAGTTGGCTTGTAGATAGATACTGATCATTATATATTTTAGAGTTTCTAAGTTGATCCACAAATAAGTCTCTGATGTTCCTGATAACCACGGAAAAAGGAAGATACTATTTTGGGTACAGACAGAATTTTCTTTTTTTAAACACAAGGACTTCTTGGAAGATACCTCTTTTGGTCTTAATATAGGGACATGTAGTGGCTAACCTTCCAGTGACAGCCCTGAAATGAGTGTTTAAAACCATCCCCCACTGAGAGTAACAGGGTCCAGGAGATTGTTCAAGTAGTTAATTTTACTTGTCTTGTTATTTTAGTAGTTAACGTTACAAGTCTTGCTTGACCCTGCTGTGAAAGCTGGTATGTTTAGAGGAATGAATGGCCTGCAGGCCTGTTACAAAAACTCTCCGTAGTGACTTTGGCCAGGTTGGGTGTATAAGTTGCACAGCGGATGGTTCAGAGTTACATTCTCCGACAAATGTGTCTGAGCTTCCCATTCAGACTCCTCCCTTGGAATTCTGTCATTCTGTCCTGGTCTTTCCTCTCTGCTTTTTGGGATCGATCCAGGTAAAGGTGGCCAATGATTTAATTGTCATTGCTTTCCTTGAAGAACTGCTGCATTATTCTCCTGGCAACTGATGGTGCACGTCTTCTTTGTCCTCTTCCGGTACCAGTCGTCTGATGGCTCTTTCTTGGAGTCTTCCTCATCGTTCCCTATTGTTCAGTTCCAATTTTTCATCCTTTGTCTTTTTTTTTTTTAACATGAACACTGAAAAAAATAGAGTTGAACAATACTGTTCATTGTTTTGAGTACTTCTAAAAATGTATAAATTATCTTCATGTATACATGATGGACATTTTTCCCCTCAGTTCACCAGTAATTTGAGATCGATCCATATGTAGTTTATCCCTTGTAATGCTCTGTTTTTCCCACTGTATAGGTGCACTGTATTCTAAATACGATATTTTGTTGGTAGGCATTTAGGTAATTTCCACTTTTCATTAATATAAATACTGCTATGAATATCCGTGTTCTCTCTGCATAGATGCAAGTCTGTCTCCACACTCTGGAGCAGTGCTTCTCAAAGTTAGGTTCTTTGGCCAGAAATGGCAGCATCACCTCGAAACTCGTCTGAAATGCAGATTTTTATGTACCCTCCCAAACCTATTGGAACAGAAACTTGGGGGGCAAGGCCCAGCAATCCATATTTTTAACGGGGTGCCCGTATGATGCTGATACACATCAGATTTAAGAATTATTGCCCTAAAGTCCAGTGATTAGTATTTTTGAGTTACAGGATACGAGGATTTCTAATTTTTCTAGGTAAACTTATTCATTAGAAGACAACTTCCTCCCTCCTCTCCAGACATAAAAATTATTCTTATATTAAAGAGTGTAAAACGTCACTGTTTAATTTCTACTTTTCTGATTATTGAGTTTGTGCAACTTTCATAAACCTATGCTTTTTAAGTTGTTTCAGCCTACTGAGTTTAAGAATTCCCTATGTATTTTAAATGCTAATCTTTTGTTATAATTACTAATTATCTTCTCTTCATATGCTTTGTCTTTTAACATAATAGTATCCTTTCTGAAAGTTTTACATTGTGATACAACCCTTTTATGTCTTGTTTTTTTATTCTTGTTTTTCTGACTCCATGGGCCTAATGAAATTCTTCTATATTCTTTTTTCTAATAAGACTTTTCTTTAATATTTAGTACCTTAATCCAGAATTTTTTTAGTATAATGTGATGAAAGGATCTGATTTTGTACTTGTCCATCTTTAAAAAAATAAGCAGCACAATGAAAGAAAGGACTAACACAATACGTGTGAGTGGGAATGCTATGTGTGCTGCTGGTTTTCGACTGAGGTAGATTTTGTCATGTTCACAAAGTATCCTTTGAGTCTTATGTTATTGAAAATTAGAGTTTAATTTTTCCAAATGCTTTCTTAACATTTTATGGGAATGATGATACAGTTTTTCTTTTTAGATCTATTGAATTACATTTCCACATTTCTTAATAACTAATCTTTGTGTTCTAAAACAAGTCCCAGTTGGTCAAAAAGGGTTACTCTTTTGGTGATCACTGTAATTCTGTTTGGCAGTATTTTTTTCCATAAACTTGTCTATAGTATTCTTAATCATTTTAAAAATACTTAATTTTTTTCACGCATGTGGAATTTAAGAAACAAAACAGATGAACGTATTGGGGGGGGAAGAGAGGGAAACAAGCCATAAGAGACTTTTAAAGACAGAACAAACTGGGGCGCCTGGGTGGCTCAGTCGTTGAGCGTCTGCCTTCAGCTCAGGTCATGATCTCGGGGTCCTGGGATTGAGCCCCGCATCGGGCTCCCTGCTCCACGGGAAGCCTGCTTCTCCCTCTCCCCCTCCCCCTGCTGGTGTTCCCTCTCTTGCTGTGTCTCACTCTGTCAAATAAATAAAATCTTTAAAAAAAAATTAAAAAAAAAAGGACAGAACAGACTGAGGGTTGATGGAGGGAGGTGGGTGGGGATGGACTGTATGAGTGATGGTGTTAAAGAGGGCACTTGTGATGAGCACTGGGTCTTGTATGCAGGTGATGAATCACTAAATTCTCTTCCTGAAACAAATATTGCACTGTATGTTAACTAACTGGAATTTAAATAAAAATTTGGGAAAAAAATAAAAATGTTTAATTTGTTCCTTTTTATTCCTAAAGGTTTTTCTGATTTTTTTGGACTAATGTTTATCACAGATAATACTTTATTCTTCATGGAACCAGCTTTTGGTTTTATTGATTTTTCACTGTGTTTTTTAAAAAAGATTTATTTATTTGAGAGAGAGCATGTGCGTGCGTGAGCGCAGGGAGGGGGACAGAGGGAGAGGGAGAGAACGTCTCAAGCAGATTCCACGCTGAGTGTGGAGCCCGATGTGGGGATCGATCTCACAACTCTGAGATCATGACCTGAGCCGAAATCGAGAGTCAGATACTTAACCGACTGTAGCACCCAGGCACCCCTTCACTGTTGTTTTTATTAACTTCTGCTTTTACCTTTATTCCTTCCTTCAGCTATCTTTGGTTATAGGCTGTTTTTTGTAACTTTTTGTTGAAGATGAGTTTATTGTAAAGCTTTTTATTATGCCCATGTAAGAATATAATTTCTCTCTACTACTACTTTAGCTACAAAATCCAAGTATCAATATGTGGAGCTTTTTTTCTACACAGGTTTCAGTTTCCTTTCTGATGCCTTCTTTGATCACTAACCTAAAATGTGTTTTATTTTTTTAATAAATCTTATTTTTATATGTATAGCAGATGTATTAAAAAATCCACACATTTTAAGTCTATAGTTCAATGAATTACTACAAATCTAATGCCCACATAACTAATACATAGGTCAGAACAAACACTGGCAGGACTTCTAAAGCCTCCCTTGTGCTCCTCTCACAAATCCCTCCCTACTACCTGTTACCTACCTATTCATTTGTGTATGATCTGTGGCTTCAGGGGTGGAGTTGAGAGTGAAATGATGGAGACCATCTGGCCCTCAAGACCTAAAATATTTGTTTTCTGGCTCTTTACACGGAAAACTTTGCAGATCCTTGGATTAATTTATTAAATTTGTTAATATTGCTGTCATTTGTGTCCTCTTTAAAATTAATTTTCCTACTCTAAGTCCACATAGATAATCTCCTCTGTTATTTTTAAATGTGTATTGTTTTGGTTTTCACATTTATGTCTACTTTAATGGACTTGCTGTTTACTTTTGTTTGTTTAGAAATCTTTTTACCATTAGGGCATTGCACCTTTTTCAGAACAAGTATAATTTACAGAAATTATAGAATGGAACTTTTTATCAAATATCAATGTTTAACAATGTTTTCTTTAGCTGAAATATTATTTCAATTGTAAAAACCATCTTCCGTTGCAAAAAGTAATCAAAAACCTTATTGGAGGGTGCCTAGGTGGTACAGCCGGTTAGGTGTCTACTCTTGGTTCAGCTCAAGTTATGGACTTGGGGTGGTGAGATCAAGCCTCACATTGGGCTCTGTGCTTAGCACAGTCCGCTTGAGATTTTCTCTCCCTCTCCCTATGCCCCTCCTGCTTGTGCGCTCTATCTCTCTCTCTAAAATAAATAAATCTAAAAAAAAAACAAAACATGGATTTAACTTGATTTTACCAATGTCCTAAGAAGTCTTAAGCTAAACAATATTTTAAGTAGAAAAACACTAATTTTTAAATAGTTTGGTATACTTTTTCTGTGGTTATGTGCCTATATTAACTGGTTTGTTTTACAAGAAACCTTATGAGTTTATCACATTAAGCATTACAGAATCCAGGCATGAGCTAATTACCTTCTAACTAAAATACTCTGTATGTAACAATTGCAAGTATCAAAGCCCAACTGCCTGAGTCACCCAGGCGCCCTAGATTTTACTTGAGAGAAAGCGAGTACGAGCGAGTGTTCACAGAAGCAGGGGGGGAAGGGCAGAGGCAGAGGGAGAAGCAGACTCCTTGCTGAGGAGGGAACCTTACATGGGGTTTGATCCCAGGACCCTGAGGTCATGACCGGAGCCAAAGGCAGACGTCTTCCCAGCTGAGCCACCCAGGTGCCCCTATAATTTCTTCTTTTAAAAAGCATTCCTTAATGCAAGCTCTTGAGGTTTACTGTATCGGGGTAATTATATGTATTTAGGTGGCTCAGCTTTGTTCTGGGATTAGTCCAAAGCCAGGTAGAGTTCTAATGCATGAAAAGCTTTACAGTTTTACCTTAAAGGAGATTTAATATGCCAATATGATTTTCCAAGTACCTTTCAGAAATTGTTTTTGTTTTGTTTTGTTTTTTAAATAACAAGTATATTGCCAGCTTGCAGAGATATGGGGAGTGGGTGCATCATATACCAGCTTTTATCCTCATTTCTCTTACAAACCCTGCTGCCGCCGTCGGTGTCTTTGTGTTCCCTCTCACTGAAGCTGCCAAGTCTTCAATCTCAGCATTTAATTGATGTGTTACCCATTCCATTGTTTCTCGACCTTTGTTGGCATTTGAAGATACCATACTTGCCGTTGGTCCTTCAAGGTAACTGCTGAGACTGACTCCATTCCCAGGGATTATGGCTTCTTGAGTCAAAACAGATTTTTCTAGGTCCAGAGGGTGTGGTTTGTATAAACTATTGAAGCCATATTTGTAAGTGAAATATTAGTGGATTTAAGTTCCATCATTTTCTCTGCAGGATCAACTACAGAATGTTCTTGCACAAATGTTTTAGTTCTTGCTGCAATATGAGATTTCACAATGGAAGGCAGTCCCCACTCTGTGCTGAGAAGTCTTTGGCTCTGCAGCCCTCCAGAGCAATCTGTGTGACTGTCCAGTACATCACCTCCAAACACACTTGGGTCCATAGAGTTTGGGTATTTCTGCATTACAGCTGTTGTAACAGTTTCCAATGGGTGGTCAAAGATGCGCTCTGAAGTCCAGATCTTCATGGTGCTGGCCGCTTGCACAATGTCTCTGGTGTTCACTTTTTTCTTTTTTTAAAGATTTATTTTATTTATCTGAGAGACAGAGAGAGAGAAAACACGAGTAGGAGGGGCAGAAGGAGGGAGAGAATCTCAAGCAGACCCAGCGAGCACAGAGCCCATCATGGACCTAATCCCACCATGCCGAGATCATGATCTGAGCTGAAACCGGAAGTCGGATTTTGTTTTATTTTGTTGCTACTTCTTAGGTATTCATTCATATGTGAGGCCATCTGTGCCTGGAGTTTCCTTCATGGGAAGATTTCTTTCTTTCTCTCTTTCTGTCTCTTTCTCGTTACGGAAGCTCTGCGCCCAACATGGGGCTCGAACTCACAACCTTGAGATTGATACCTGATCTGTAACATGTCTTTGTGCATGTATTAGCTGTAACTTGCTCTTTTGCTTTAAAAAAAAATGTAGATACTTACTGATTTTTTTAAACTCTTTTCTAATATATACTATTAAGGATTTGTTTTTTTCTAAGCGTAACTTCTTAGCTGTGTCTCACAGGTTTTGGCATGTCATATTTTTGATAATTCACTTAAAAAAATTCTCTAATCTAGGGGTATGGGGGTGGCTCAGTCGGTTAAGCGTCCAGCTCTTGCTCTCAGCTCAGGTCATGGTCTCAGTGGGAATGAACTGCGTGTTGGGCTCCATGCTCAGCGGGGAGTCAGCTTGAGATTCTCTGTCTCCCTCTGCCCTTCCCCACCCCCACTCGCAGGCATGTGGGCACACTCTCTCAAATAATAAATAAATTAAAAAAAATCCTCTAATCTCTATATAGAAATATATCTCTTAAATAAATATAACAAGAAATATATCTTTTAATCTGTAAACATTGTGAAATTTTCTAGTTAATCTTTTTCTTACTGATTGTTATGTTAAACACCGCAAAAAGAATGTTCTCCTTATGATATCAAATCTTTGAAGTTGTTGAAATCTGCTTTGTGTCCCAGACTGTGGTCAATTTAAGAACAGAAGGTCTGTGTGAATCTGAAAAATATATATATATTGTAGTTTGGGAGTGCATTTTCTCCTTTGAAGGTAGTGTTTCATTTCTCTCTGGCTGCTTTTAAGGTTTGCCATTTATATTCAGTTTTTCTCTTAATTTTTAGTTCTCTTGTTGAAACTCTCAATCTGGCCATCTTTTTCCCTTTATCATTTTTTTTTTAAATTATAGTTGACACACAATGTTACATTAGTTTCAGGTGTACAACATGGTGTTTCAACAAGTCTTTTTCTGTATCATTTTAACCATAGTTGTTAAATCTGCCAGTTAATTCCAATGTTTGGAGCTCCCTGTGTCTTAAGCTTGAATTTTTGGAAAAAATATACTAGGCCATTCATTTGGCAAATATTTTTTGAACACCTTTCGTTGACTGTTTTAAGTGTTTGGAGTATATACTGTAAACAAAATAATTTTTTCTGAACCTCTTTGGAACCTGGAGTATTCTGGATGGACATGCTGAATTGCTTTCTTTTTCTCTTTCTGAATTTTTTTTTTATCTTTTTAAGATTTTATTTATTTGACAGAGAGAGACAGTGAGAGAGGGAACACAGGCAGGGGGAGCAGGAGAGGGAGAAGCAGGCTCCCCGCTGAGCAGGGAGCCCGATGCAGGGGCACAATCCCAGGACCCTGGGATCATGACCTGAGCCAAAGGCAGACGCTTAACAACTGAGCCACCCAGGCGCCCCCCCCTTTCTGAATTACTCTTAATAGACTGTTGTGAATTGAGTTTGCCAGTGTTTTATTTAGAATATTTGTATCAAAATTAAATAGGAACTATTTTTGAACAATATTTTGTTACTAAGTTTGTAACAGTTCACAAATTATTTTTTATGGTATGGGATGTTTAAATTACATGGGTTGTTGGGGCACCTCAGTGGCTCAATTGGTTAAATGTATGCTTTCAGCTCAGGTCACGATCTCTGGGTCCTGGGATTGAGTCCCACATCAGGCTCCCTTCTCAGTGGGGAGTCTGCTTCTCCCTCTGCCCCTCCCCCCATGTGTGTGGGCTTGCTCACTCTCTCAAATAAATAAAATCTTTTAATAAAAAAATAAATAAATTACATGGGTTGTTACTTAATGTTGGCTAGACTTTTAATCCTGAAAATATCTGAAATGGATTTTTTCCATGGTAGATCTTCAAGATCTTCAATCGATTTTTAAATATTTTTAAATACTATTTCTGGTTATTGGTCTTTGCACTGATTTTCTACCTTTTTCTAAGTCTATTTTGGTAGTTCCTTAATGCTTTGACCCAAAGCATTTGTTTCTTTTGGCATTTCATACAATATTCTCTTTAGGAAAACAAAATACATTTCGTGGAGATGTGAGTGTATCTCCTATGTTTTCATAGGTACACGTGACTGTGTCTTAAAGTATCCTTGTATTTATAGATGTATTTTCTTTAAGTGATTGGCTTTTCTGGTATTTGGTGCCAGAAAAGATAAATGGATTATTTCTCTTCTTGAAGAATCATCTTTGCTCATTTCATTCTTGTAGCTGTCAGTGTTACCTTATCTGCTGTGAGTTAAGCCAAACCACCTTTTATTTTGCTTATATATTTTTTAAAAGATTTTTTATTTATTCATTTGAGAGAGAGAGAGCCTGGGCAGGGGGAGAGGCAGAGGGAGGGAGAGAAGCAGACTCCCCGCTGAGCAGGGAGCCCTCCATGGGGCTGGATTCCAGGACCCTGAGATCATGACCTGAGCCCAAGGTAGACGCTTAAGTGACTGAGCCACCCAGGTGTCCCTATTTTGCACATATATTTTTTACAGTGTATTTGATATTTGCCCATTATTTTGTTTTCAAATTTTCTTGATCTTGCAAATAACCTGTGACAGGTTTTGTTTTCAAATCAGTTATGTCGGTCATTAGTAAGAAATTCAGCATATTCATATGCCATCTTATAGTTTAGGATTTTTGTTTTACAGTTTTGTTTACTGTGTATCCTAGTATAACATCATTAATATTTTGTGTGTTCTACTTTACTATAGTTTTTGTCATACATTTGTTTCTTTACTTTTTGCACTGCTGGTCAAATTTATTTTCTTTTTTATCTAATTTGATAGATTGCTGCTTTCTAGTTTTGATTATGAAGACATTACTGTTATAATAGAGTCTGTATTTCTCTGTTAACATATCTTTGTTGACTAATGTTTTATCATCAGGATCTTTTGATTGTCCATTTCTTTTTCACCCAAGCTAGAAAAGAAGTCAGAATGATCAGAATGATAAACTTCCAAACAAATGCCTTGATTTATGCTCTGGTATTTCAGAATCTTTTGTTTTAGTCTGTTAATTTTATGAACAGCATATCATCAATTTTATGCCAAAAAGTTAGCATGTATTATAAGCTCCAAAAAGTATTTTTTTTGTCAGTTCATTGAGGTAAGCTGCATATAACTTAAGTGTCAAGCTAGATGAATTTTTATTTGTGTGTGTATATCCGTGCACACATGCTCACACACACACAGGCACCCCGCCCCCTTGTAATGACCACCCAGTATCCCAAAAGGTTCTCTGGTACTTCAAGTTCATCTTACTCTGAATCTATTATCATTGATTAGCTTTGCTTGTATGTCTGGCTTCCACTCAGTATAGTATATGTGAGATTCATCTATTTTGCTGAGTGTATCAGTTTTTCTTTTCTTTTTTTTTATTTAAGATTTTATTTATTTATTTGACAGAGAGAGAGACAGCAAGAGACAGAACACAAGCAGGGAGGAGTAGGACAGGGAGAAGCAAGCTCCCCGCTGAGCAGGGAGCCCGATGCGGGGCTCGATCCCAGGACCCCGGGATCATGACCTGAGCCGAAGGCAGACACTTAACGACTGAGCCACCCAGGCGCCCCAGTTTTTCTTTTTATTGCTATTATGTATTCCATTATGTAACTGTACTACAGTTTTATTTTTCCATTCTGTTGATGGGCTTTTGGACTGTCTCCAGGTTTTGGCTAATAAAACTGCTATGAACATTTCCTATAGGGCCTTTGGTTGACAAACACTCGTTCATGTTGGATATATAACTAGGAGAGGAATTAATACATACAGCTTTAGTAGAAATTCCCTATTATTATTATTTCTTTTTTAAGATTTTATTTATTTGAGAGAGAGAGACTGAGCATGAGCAAGAGCAGAGGGGAGAAGACAGAGGGAGAAGCAGACTCCCCACTGAACAGGGAGCCCGATGCAGGACTCAGTCCCAGGACCCTGAGATCATGACCTGAGCTGAAGGCAGACACTTAACCGACTGAGCCACCCAGGTGCCCTAGAAATTCCCTCTTATTTTCCCAAAGTATATATACTTACTTACACTCCCACTGGCAAGGTATGAATGTTCCAGTTGCTTCATATTTTGGCCACTATCTTTATTTGGTATTTTCTGACTTTTTCATTTTAGATATTCCGAGTGTGTATGTCTTTGTGGTTATCATGTGAGTTAGGATGGGGGGGGCGGTGGTAGATACTAGGTAGTGGCATGAAGGAGCTTCTCAATTTCAGGTAATGTTTTATTTCTTGATCTGAATGCTGGTTTTATGGGTGTGTTCACTGTGAAAATACATTGAGCCATTTCTTTGCCAAAGTATACTTGTGTGTTGTTTTTGTATATATTTATACTTCAACAAAAATTACAAAAATCACAGAGTTGACAATGACAAATTGTTTATCTGAAGAAGTCTCAAGGATATCATTAAGCTAAACCCAGGAGTCAAAATAAGATTAATTTTTTTTCATACATGAAGGTCAGAATTCTTCTCCATGTTTCCTTCCTTCATTTTTTTTTTTTTTTTTTTTTTTTAGAGAGAGAGTGCTCATGTGCAAGCAGGGGAGGGGCAGAGGGAAAGGGAGAAAGAGAATTTCCAGCCGACTCCCGTTTCAGTGTGGAGCCTGATGCGGGGCTCGATCCCATGACCCTGAGATCATGACATGAGTCAAAATCAAGAGTCAGACACTTAACCAGCTGAGCCACCCAGGTGCCCCTAAGTCGAACACATTCTGTGTTTCACCAATAAGTGTAATATTTGCCATAGGTATATGTTAAAATCCATTATCACACCGAGGAAATTCCTTTCTAGTTTGCCAAGAGTTTTTTGTTTGTTTGTTTTATCATGCTTTTGTGTATATACTCAGGTGATCGTATCATCATCTCTCAGTTTTTAAAACTATTTATTATTATTTTTATTTCCACCTTCAGGCAATTCCTTCATAGCCTGTTCTTTCTCTGTTATTCAGTTAAAACATGGTATTTCCTCACCTTGCGTTCTTGATTATTTTCAGTCTCTTACTTCTCTGAGAGCCTTCTGATTCATTGTTGGTGACGTCAGACACTACCAAATTATTAATGTTTCTCAAATCCTTATTTTCATTCTAGACCTACAGTATTATGTTTCACGTTTAAGATATATCTTATTAAAATACAGTATCTAATTTATTTTTTCCTTGCTTATTTTGTGATACTTGTGTTTATACAGATGTTTGTACATATACCCTGAGGAAACTTTCTGCCAATAATTGGTGACTGTGTTCTATCACTCTCTTTCCTTTTATCAATTTCCTCTTTGCTTTACAGTTTTTCCTATAGTAGTTTATGTAAATCGTGGTTTTTGTCCATTAGCTTTCCCTTTACTTTTTTGACAGAGTTGCTTCTATAAATAAAAACCTGGTCACATAATTTTAATATACACTCAGATCTCTTTGGCTCCCCTTTCTTTGAAACAGTGAGCCCTAAAGTAGAGGCAAGCACTCTAGATGATATCCCAAATAATCCCTTTGGTGTCTTCTATATGTTCTACAGGCGTTTCAAGTGTAACAGTTCCAAAATCTTCCCTTCTCATTTTCTACACGTTCTAGTTGTCTCTAAATTGAAGACTTAGAACCTAGAATATGTATTCCAGTGAAATAAAATATTAAGCTGTCTCTTTACTTTTTAAAATTGAGGAAAAAAAATTAAAATTTGTCACAAAATATATTGATAGTTTATTTCTATAATTCATAAATATAAACTTCATTAGTACTCAGAAATATTCTTTAAGGTTGAAAGTGATCACATACTTTGGAGATTTGGTCTAAAATTACTCTCTAATCCATGACTTTCTTTCTTCATGGCCCTTTTTGTCATCACAGCTCCAGGCTGTATTCTCAGTGTTTTCTGTACTGTTTGCCCTCTGTTCATTTCCCAGATGGTGTTGGAGGTGCCCTGCTTTTGCTTGTACCATGGCACCGTGTTCATGAAGAGCACAGTATTACTGTTTCTCAATCAGCTGTTCTTCAGTGAAGCTCAAAATAGAAATAATTTTGTTCCTCATTTATTTTAGTCTGTCTGCTGTGTACTTTCACCTTAGCAATTATAACATACTACCTCATATTTTTTTACCAAATTGTGTGCTACTTGACTACAAGAATAATTTTATTAATCTTAGCATTTCTAAGAACTAGAATGGTTCCAGATACATTGTGGGATTTGATAATTTTTTACATGAATAAACCTTAAGGCAATGGCATAATATTTCTTTTTTTTTTTTTTTTAGGATTTTATTTATTTGACAGGGAGAGAGACAGCGAGAGAGAGACCACAAGCAGGGGGAGTGGGAGAGGGAGAAGCAGGCTTCCCGCTGAGCAGGGAGCCCGATGTGGGGCTCGATCCCAGGACCCTGGGATCATGACCTGAGCTGAAGCCAGACGCTTAATGACTGAGCCACCCAGGTGCCCCTGGCATAATATTTCTGTTAGGATTTCTCATCTTCCCTCAAAGTGTAAAACCAAACAAATGTTTTGCAAACTATTTTGGTAATCATGGTAAGGATTGGTTCCCATACAGCTTTTTCCATGTCACCCAATTCTGAACATTGCACATTGAACAGGAATTCCAGGGATCAGTATCATTTAAGGATGTGACTGTGGGCTTCACCCAGGAAGAGTGGCAGCGCCTGGACCCAGCCCAGAGGTCCTTGTATAGAGATGTGATGCTGGAGAACTACAGTAACCTTGTCTCACTGGGTAAGGTCTGTTTTTTTGTAATTCTAAACAGCATGTTTTAATTCTTTTAGTTATGAAGCATGTATACACTGTAGAGTTTAATGATTTTTTATATTGGAACCAGGAATCAGTGTTGATCTCTTTTGGGCACCAGGAAGATATTTGTGTTTACCTCTCCAATGAAATGTTCAATAGCTCTTCATCAAATAGCTCTGGAAGCTTGCTTCTCTTTCAGAGACCCTGCAGGCTAGGCCTTCTGGTTTGAATCCTAAATTGTTTTGCTTTGACAGGGTATTGTGTTACCAAACCAGAGGTGATCTTCAGGCTAGAGCAAGGAGAGGAGCCATGGATATTGGAGGAAGAATTCCCAAGCCAGAGCTTCCCAGGTGAGTTAATGGATACTGCACAGATGAACGTCAGGGGATTTATTATTTTCCCATGATTAATCCAGAGGTTGACAACTTTAAGATGTTTTTTTCAAGAATATCTCTTTAGAAGTCTTAATCCTTGGAAGTGACTGGGAATACTGGTTTTTGAACCAAATCTCCAGATACCACTCTTACAAGAAATGTTCTTTTTGATTCACTTTGTATTTACCATTCTTAATCTGTCAACAGACCAGTCTTTGCCTGCCTCATCTTTACTGTTGTTTTTCTTCATTCCTTTGTTTCTCAAAGCAGTTTTCAGTTGCCTACCTTACCTCCATTGCTCTGCATTCTTGCCATCATCAGGCATTCTTTCATATGCTCATTTTTTTAACTCAAATAATTTTTGAGTAGTTGCTATTATCTAAATGCTATAGTAGTGAAAGAAATAAGTGTCGATGAGTTTATACAAGTAGCAGTAGTGACCAACAGATATATGAAAACATGGTCAACATTACTAAACATCAGGGAAATGCAAATCAAAACCATACATCACACCATTTAGAATGGCTAGCACCAAGAAGGCAAGAGATAACAAGTGTTGGCAAGGATGTGGAGAAAAAGGAGCCCTTGTGCACTGTTGGCAGTGATGTAAATTGGTTCACCTACTATGGAAAACAGTATAGAGATTCCTCAAAAAGTAAAATATAGAATTACCCTATGATCCAGCAGTTCCACTTGGGGAGACACCCAAAGGAAATGAAAACAGGTTATCAAAGAGAGAATATGCACGCTGATGTTTATCACAGCATGATTCACAATAACCAGATATGGAAACAACCTAACTGCCCGTCAGTGGATAAATAATTAAAATAGATATGTGTAAATAATAGACTATTATTCAGCCATGAGAGAGGAGGACATTCTGCCACTTGCGAAATGGATGAACCTTGAGTGCATTATGCTAAGTGAAATAAGTCTGACAGAGAAAGGCAAATACCATGTGGTGTCACTTGTATCTGGAATCTAGAAAAGCCAAACTTGTTATAAACACGAGTAATGTGGTCACCAGGGGGTGGGGGATGTGGGAAAAGAGAGATGTTTAAGGGTAAAAAGTGTAATGAGTAGTACATAAGCCCTAGAGATCTAATATAGCATATAGTGAATATAGACAGTATTGTATTAGAATAATCAAGCTTGCTGAGGCACTAGAACTTGATGATTCCAATCACTAATAAGAAATGGTAACTATGTAACATAATAGCGGTGCTAATTATTGGTACAATGGCAATTACATGGCATATAAATGTATCAAATTAACAGGTTGTACACTGTAAATTTATACGGTTATATGTCAAATATAAATTAAAAAGGTAGCACTAAAATCAGATACTTATGTGTATTAAAGCTCTGTAGTGGTAAAAATTATCCTAGAAATGAGAGCAGAGTTAAATGGTGCTACAAGAAGAATAGTTGGGAAACCTTAAAGAGATCACCATTAGAGCAGAATTTGAATGAAATGATTGTGTGAGCTGTGAGGATCCTGCCTCTTCTCAGCAGGGGTAATAGCAACTGCTAAGCCAATGAGTAGGAATGTGCTTGGTGCTTCTTGGGAAATAGCAAAAAAAAGTCACAGTGGCCAAAGGGGAATGATTGATGGGAAGTGGGGGCAGGAAATGATGTCAGGCAGCTATGGTCCAAAAGATGAATATCATAAATCTTACTAAAGATTTTATTTTAATTCTTAGTAGTGTAATTTGGTAAACAAGCAACGTCTGATTTATGTTTATAAGATCTTTCTCACCTCTATAGAGAAAATACTGGAAAGAACATAAGTACTTAGAGAGTTCGCTAGTAGTTTTCCTGAAGGGCAATTATGGTCATTTAGTCAAAATTGGGGAGACATGGAGGTAATGAGAAGAGGCTGGATTCTCTCTGTATTTGGAATAACTAAAGAACTAACATCTGTATTGGGGCTCCTGGGTGGCTTAGTTGGTTAAGCGTCTGCCTTTGGCTCAAGTCATGATCCCAGGGTCCTGGGATTGAGCCCTGCATTGGGCTTCCTGCTCAATGGGGAGTCTGCTTCTCGCCCTTCCTCTCCCTCTGCCCCTCTCCCCCTGCTCATGTTCTCTCTGTTTCTGTCTCAAATAAATAAATAAAATCTTTAAAAAAAAATAAAACTAATCATCAGTATCATCAGGGTAACAAAAAGGGAAGAGATGATGGCACTTGAAGTATTTAAAGGAATAATGATTGAAAACTTCCCAAATTTGTCAAAAGACATAAGAATACTCATTGAAGAATCTGAGTGAACTCTAAGTGAGATGAATCCAAAGAGATCCATACTAATGGCATATCGTGATTAAATTTCTGAAAACGAGAAAAAATTTTGAAAGTAGAAACAACTCATTTCCTTTGGAAATGATAGTGTATTTGTCATCTGAAACCATGGAGGCTAGAAAGAAATAATACATTTTTTTCCAAGTACTGAAAGAAAAGAACTTTCAAACAAAACTTGTTTAGCTTGTGAAAATATATTCATGAAAGAAGGACAACTGAAGATATCATACAAAGGAAAACAAAGAAAATGTTGTTAGCAAACTTATCTTTTAAAAACGCCTAGAGGAGTTTCTTTAAATAGAAACTAAATAACATAAGAAAGCTTGGAACTTCAAAAAGAAAGAACATTGGAAGTAGCAAAAAATAAGGGTAAATATAATAATGGAGTTTCCTTCTCAGGAGTTTCTGAAATCATATTTGATTATTGAAGCAAAATTTAGAATATCATATGATTTGATGCTCTACATGTGGAGGAAATGATATATTTACAAGCTAGAATATAGGGATTTAATTGAAATTAAAGTGTTACATTTCCATTGAAGTCAGTGGTAAAATGTTGATCTAGGAAGATTGTAATAAATTATATATGTGCATTTTACCTAGAAATGGACTCGAATACCTAGAAGAACCACTAAAAAACTATACAAGGTGGTACACTTAGGAAATACTGTAAGTAAATGAAGGTGGAATCTTTAAAAAGATGTTCAAGTAATCAGTAAGAAAATAAATTAGGAACAGATGAATGAGAAACTGAGAAAACAACAGAAAAATAAAACAGCAGACTTAAACCTTGACATAGTAATATCTACTGTAAATGTAAATGATCTAAACACACCAATTCAGGTATAGACTGGCAGCCTGGATAAAACAAAAAACATGAGGCAGAAATATGTTATCTACAAAGAAATTCACTTCAAATACAACATAGTGAGGTTGATGGGTGACAGAAAAAGATACACTATGCAAACATTAATGAAAACAAAAACAAGACTGACTCCATTAATATCAGATAAAGTAGTCTTGAGAGCAAAGGAAATTATTAGAGAAAAAGCGGTATTCCAACGAAAAAGACTGATCCAAAATGTGACCCCCACCAAACAACAGAAAGAACCTCATAGTACACAAATCAAAACTGATTGAGCTGAAAGGAGAAATAAACAAATTTTCAGTTATATTTGGGGAATTCAGCACCTTACTCTCAGCAATTGGTAGAACTTCTAGATAGCAGATATAAATTAACAGATATAGAAGAAATGAACAGCACCATCAACCAGCAGAATTGAACGAACATTTGTAGAATACTACCTAAAAACAAGGTATGCATTCTTCTCAAGTGCCTATGGAACATTCAGTAAGATACAACATGTCATGGGCCATAAACAAACCTTAGTAAATTTAACAGAACTGAAACCGTGCTATGTTCTCTGAGCACAAGGAAATCAAACTGTGAATCAGTAATAGAAAGTCGGTAGAAAAATATCCAAACCGTTTGGAATTAAGACACATGTAAGTAAAGCGTGAATCAAAGAAGGCTGAAAGGAAATTTCAAAAATACATAGAATTGAATGAAACAGTATACCAATGTATGTGGGAAGCAGCCAAAGCAGTGGTGTTAGGATAAGATGAAAGGTCTCAAATCCATAATTAATTTTCTACCTTTAGAGACTGCAAAAGGGCAAAGTAAATCCACAGCAAATAGGAGGAAGAAAATAAAGCAGGTATCAATGAGTTGAAAATAGGAAAACAATAGAGAAACCTACTGAAACACACAGCCAGTTCTTAGGGAAAAAAATCAGTAAAATTTATTAACCTAGCAATCTTCAATACACACACACACAACAAACCACCAATATCAGGAAAGAAATGGGGGATATCACTTTGGCATTCATTAACAGGAGGATAATTTAAATGTTATGCTCTTAATTTGATGGTTGAGAAGAGATGGATCAACTCTTTAGAAATTCCAAGCTACCAAAACTCAAGATGAGATGGATAATTTGAAGGTTCTGTGGATTTTCATAGATGACATAGATAATTTGAATTAAATTTAATTTAAAATAAAGAGATAAAATCTCTTACGGATGTTTTCACTATAGAAGACTACCAAACGTGTAAACATTTAAGGAGGAATTAATAATGATCTTACACAATGTCCTCCAGAAAAATAGAAAGCATGGAACACTTCCTAACAGGTTTTTTTGTTATCCTGATACCAAAACCATACAATGACAGTACAGGAAACAATAGTAAATCTATAGACCTATATCTCCCATAAATTTACTAGCAAAATTCCTTAACAAAATATTAGCAAATAGAAACCAGCCATGTATAAAAAGAACCATGACCAAGTGGGATACATACCAGGTATGCGAGAGTGGTTCAACATTAAAAAACCAATCAGTGTAATCCACTATAGGCTAACAAAGATTCTATTATACATAGAATTGCTTTATTTTCTTTCAGATTGTTTATTGTAGGTATGTAGAAACACACCTGATTTTGGGGTGGTTGTATTATAGCCTGCAACTTAACTGAATTCATACATTACCTATAGTAGCTTTCTTGTAGATTCCTTAGGATGATTAGTAGTTAGAGGGAACCTTCCTTACTCTTTTTTTAATCTCAAAGGTAGATGGTGACTTTATAAGAAAGAAAAACTACAGACAGATGTTTCTTATGAATATAGATGCAAAAATCCAAATAAAATCCAACCATATATAAAAGGCATTACATACCATGGCCAAGTAGGATTGATTCCAAACATGCAAGGCTCATTTACCACTCAAATCAATTAATATAATCCATCCCATCAGGCTGCAGAAAGAAAAATTATATGATCCTATCAATTGATGCAGAAAAAGCATTTGACAGACTCCAACACCCATTCATGATTAAAACTCAGCAAACTAGGAATAGAGAATTTCCTCAACTTGATAAAAAACAATAACAAAAAATCTGTTAGCCTCGTACATAAGAAAGAAGAACTGGATACTTTCTCCCTAAGGTCAGGCGCAAGAATGTCCAGTTTTGCCACTCTTATTTGACATCTGACTAGAAATCCCACGACATGCAATAAAACAGGAATATAAAAGGTACACAGATGACAAAGGAAGAAATAAAACTTTTTTTTTAAGAGATTTGATTGTCTAAGAATCCTAGAAGAGTGGCACACTCCTACTACAAAGAAGTCATTTATAGCAAGACAAGCTTAATATTCAAAAGTCCTTTGCCTTGTCAATATTGTAGTTATAGTTGTCTTTTTATTGTTGCGTTTTAAGAGTTATTTACATATTCTGTATACCAGTCCTAATTAGGTATATAGTTTGCAAATATTTTCTCCCATTTCTGGGTTGTCATTTTACTATTTTGGTTGTGTGCTCTGCAGCAAGAGTTTTTTGTTACATGAAGTACAGTTCTATTTTTGTCACTTGTGGTTTTGGTATTGTATCTAAAAGGGTTGCGTCTGTCCTAAGGACACAAAGATTCACTCCTGTATTTAGTACATAGCTGTTGCATTTAGGTCTGATACCCATTTTTGTGTATGGTGTGAGAAAAGGGTTTATTTTAAGTGTTTTGCATGTAGTATCCAATTGCCTCAGCATCAGTTGTTGAAAAGGATTTTTTTTTTTACCATTGAATCATCTTTGCATCTTTATTGAAAATGAACATAAATATTCAGATTTATTTCTGTATTCCCAGTTTAATTGCATAGATCTGTAGGATTGTCCTTATGCCAGTACCACATTGCCAGTCTTGAGTACTATAGCTTTGTGGGTTTTTTTTAAGATTTTTATTTATTTATTTGAAAAAGGGAGAACATGAGCAGGGGGGAGAAGCAGAGGGAGAGGGAGAAGCCGACTCCTTGCTGAGCAGAGAGCTTGATGTGGGGCTTGAGCCTGGGACCCGGAAATCATGACCTGAGCTGAAACTGAGTTGGATGCCCACCTGATTGAGCCACCCAGGCACCCATACAATTAATTTTTGTATGTTGATCTTGTACCCTGTAACCTTACTGAATTCATTTGTTAGTTTTAATAGTATTTTACTGGATTCTATGTACAAGATTGTGTGAACTGCAACTACAAGTAGTTTTTGTTTTTTGTTTTTAATTCAGTTAGCGAACATACAGTACATCATTAGTTTCAGATTTAGTGTTCAATACAGCTGGTTTTATTTCTTTTTTTCCAACCTGTATTTTTTTTTTTTTTTTGTCCTGGCTAGAGCTATCTGTATGAGTGGTGAGAGTAGATTCTTGTCTTGTTCTTGATTTTAGAGGGTGGGGCGCCTGGGTGGCTCAGTCGTTGGGCATCTGCCTTCGGCTCAGGTCATGATCCCGGGATCCTGGGATCGAGCCCCGCATCGGGCTCCCCTGCTCTGTGGGGAGCCTGCTTCTCCTTCTCCCTCACTTGTGCTCTCTAGCTCTCTCTCTGAATCACTCCAATAAATAAATAAAATCTTTAAAAAAAAAAAAAAGAAAGAAAAAAAAGCATTCCATTTTGCACCATTTATCATGTTATCTGTGGACTTTTCATAGATGTCTTTTAAAAGATTGAGAGAGTTTACTTTGTTTCTCGTCTGTTGATTTTATTAAGAAAGGGTCTTAGAGGGGCGCCTGGGTGGCTCAGTCGTTAAGCGTCTGCCTTCGGCTCAGGTCATGATCCCAGGGTCCTGGGATCGAGCCCCGCATCGGGCTCCCTGCTCCGCGGGAAGCCTGCTTCTCCCTCTCCCACTCCCCCTGCTTGTGTTCCCTCTCTCGCTGTGTCTCTCTCTGTCAAATAAATAAATAAAATCTTAAAAAAAAGAAAGGGTCTTAGATTTTGACAAACACTTTTTCTGTGTGTATTGAGATGATCAGGCAGTTATTGTCCTGTTTTTTCCTACTTACATAGGCTAATTGATTTTCTTGTTGGGGGGAGGGGGTTGTTGAAACCATCATACACATGCTAAAATATGAGACTCAGATTTGTTAGTTGAGTTCTAGGTTGTTGAGTTCTTTAGAGCAGGGAATTTATCTCCGTCACCTTTATAAACCTCAGAGCCAGTCATATACCAAGTATGCAGCAAACATACTTGAACTAAGTGCAGTTTAAAGCTATTTTGTGTCTGCTTAATTGCTGTGATTCATTAAAACCAAATTCTGTTACTAGACAGCTTCTTGGAGAACGTGTAATTAAAGAGTGTAGTAGAGCTTTCATACGAATAGAATGTGTATCTGACCAGCTGTGGTCTGTACGCTCTCTTACACTGCCATGAGTCTGTACTCTGTATGTAATTTTCGGTGGAGCCCTTCACGCTTTGAGGCGGGAAAAAAGAATATGGAGTTGGCATTGGAGGAGTTGTCTTTATGTGATCTTTGACAATTACATGCGGAATATCCAAGAAGAAAGTTTATAATTGATAAATATTGGGAACATTTTGTGACTCCACCAATTTTAATAGTGTTGCTGGAGTACAAATGGTACCATGCTGTAGAAGTGGCTGTAATTACCATGTGACCTACTAATTTAAACAAAACAAAATGTTCCTTTATAAGTCTTCCTAAAGACTTTTTTTTTAAGTTAGGCATATAGTTTTATTGTATTGTTTTCTTTTCACTGGAGACACTTATTTGTATCTATTTTCTTTTTCTTTTTTTTTTTTTTTTTTAATGGAGGTGTCCTTGACTTTAACTAGTTTCAGGTATGTAACATATTGATTAAATATTTGCATATATTGTAAAATGATCATACCAATAAATCTGGCTAACATCTGTCACCATACATAGTTACAGATTTTTTTGTATGTGATGAGAGCTTTTGAGATCCACTTCTTAGCAACCTTTAAATATGCAGTGTAGTAGTATTAACTGTAGTCACCATGTTGTACATTACATCCCATGATTTATTTTTTTATGACTGGAAGTTTGCACCATTTGACTCCCTTTACCTATTTTGCCCAGCCCCAAACCCACACCTCTGGCAGCCACCAGTGTGTTCCCTGTATCTATCAGATCATTGTGTTGTGTTTGCATTTTTCAGTTTCTATATATAAGTGAGATCATTATTGAGATCATTATGATGTTTTTCTTCCTCGTCTGACTTAATATCACTTTGCATAATGCCTTCAAGGTCCATCTGTTTGTCCCCAAATGGCAAGATTTCATTAATTTTTATGGCTGAGGGGCGCTTGGGTGGTTCAGTCGTTAAGTGTCTGCCTTCAGCTCGGGTCATGATCCCAGGGTCATGGGAATGAGCCCCGCATCGGGCTCCCTGCTCCGCGGGAAGCCTGCTTCTCCCTCTCCCGCTCCCCCTGCTTGTGTTCCTTCTCTCGCTTTCTCTCTGTCAGATAAATATAATGTTTAAAAAAAATTTTTTTATGGCTGAATAATATTCCACACACATACACCATATATATATGTATATATAATATATAATATATATACACATATATGTAAAATACATATAGTATACACATATATAAAATACATATAGTATACATAATATATGTAGGTTAATATATAATATATATTGTAAATATATATGTAAATACTTATGTATTTATATATATTTACATTTATATATTTGCATTTATATATAGTATATACAGTAAGTTATATATACTTAATATATATATATTTTTTCTTTCTTTCCTTATTTATATAATGTTGGCAGTGAACAAAGGTGCTTGTATCTTTTCAGGTTAGTGTTTTCATTTTCTTCAGATAAATACCTAGAAGTGGAATTGCTGGATCATATGATAGTTTTATTTTTAATATTTTGAGGAACTTCCATATTGTGTTCTGTAATGGCTGCACGATTTACATTCCCATGAACAGTGCACAAGGGTTTCCTTTTCTTCACATCTTTGTAAACTTGTTATGTCTTGTCTTTTTGATAATAGTCATAGTAATAGGTGTGAAGTGCTGTCTCATGGTTTTGATTTGCATCTCCCTGGTGATGAGTGATGTAGCGTGCCTTTTCATGTACCTGTTGGCCATCTGTATGTCTTCTTTGGAAAAATGTCTTGTTCATGTCCTCCTCCCATTTTAAATGAGATTTGTATTTTTCCGACTGATAATATTATTTCTGTCTTGGATATTAACGACTTGTCAGACAAATGGTTGCAATATTTTCTCCCATTCAGTGGGTTGTCATTTGGTTTTGTTGCTGGTCTTCCTTGCAGTGCAGAAGTTTTTTTTCGTTTGATGTAGTCCCATGTGTTTATTTTTACCTTTGTTGCCTTTGTTTATGGGGTCAAATCCAAAACATCACTGATGTCAGGGAGCTTACTGCTTATGTGTTTTTCTAGGACTTTTATAGTTTTAGGTTTTGTGTTCAAGTCTTCAATCCATTTTGAATTAGATTTTGTGTATGGTGTAAGATAGTGGTTCAGTTTCATTCTTTGGCACGTGGCCGTCCAATTTTCTTAACACCATTTATTGACGTGGTGACCGTCCTTTCTCCATTGTATATGCTTGGCTCCTTTGTTGTAGATTAGTTGGCATATAAGTGGGTTTATTGCTAGACTGTCTGTTCTGTTCCACTGATCTCTGTGGTTTTATGCCACTATCATACTGTTTTGATTACAATAGCTTGGTAGTATAGTTTGAAATCAGCAAGCATGATACCTTCAGCTTCGTTGTCCTTCTCAAGATTGCTTCGGCTATTCAGGATCTTTTGTGGTGTTCTACACAGATTTTAGTATTATTTCTTTTAGTGTGAAAATTGCTATTGGTATTTTCATAGGAATTGCATTGAATCTGTACATTGCTTTGGGTAGTGAGGACATTTTAATGATGATAATTCTTCCAATCCATGAGTATAGTATACGTTCCCAGTTGTTCCTGTTGTCTTCCATTTCTTTCATCGGTGTTTCATTATTTGGAATACAGATCTTTTATCTTCTTGGTTAAGTTTTTTCCTAGGCATTTTATTCTTTTTGGTGCAATTGTAAATTGTAAGTGTTTTCTTAATTGTTTCTCTATTACTTCCTTGTTATTGTATAGAAATGCAGGGCGCCTGGGTGGCTCAGTCCTTAAGCGTCCCCGCATCGGGCTCCCTGCTCTGCGGGAAGCCTGCTTCTCCCTCTCCCACTTCCTCTGCTTGTGTTCCCTCTCTCTGTCTAATAAATAAATAAAATCTTTAAAAAAAAAAAGAAATGCAACAGGTGTCTGTATATTGGAGCAGAGGTGGGGGCAAGAATGCAGCAGGGTCAATGAGCAGGTTGACCTGGGACCCCGGACGGCAGAGAGATTAGTGGCTCCTGTGGGCTAAGGCGCCCCCATCACAGGCGCGGCGCTGCTGAAGCGTGAATGTGGGAGACGACCGGGGCCCAGGTTGATGTGAGAGGCAGGGGAGAACCTCGGAGGGAGGGAGGTCCCAGGTGAGCGGAAGACTACGTGGTGGGCCTGTGGAACGTGATCCCCAAGTCCAGCGCGTGCCGCTGTGTGGGAGCCGGGTCCAGGCCTCCTTGGAGCGGACTGGGGTGGGGACTTGAGCCCACGAAGCAGGAGGGAAGCGGGAGGGAGGGCCTCGCGTCAACAGCCCTGGGGGCTGGGGCGGGCGGGGGCGAGTACCTTTGCGCACCTGGAGAGGCGGGAGGAGTGGAAGCAGGCGCGGGGTGGCAGGAGCGCGCGAGTGCACGAGTGCGCGGCCAGGCAGCCTGGGCGGCGGACCCTGCCTGTGATGGACCGCAGTGGTGAACCTGCGGCAGCCACGGCCGTGTGGCCTCTGGTGGTGCTGCTGCTGGGGTCGGTGTGCTGCGGTTTGGCTCAGCTAATAGTTGACATTACCAGATCTGTAGAACACACGGCTTGCAATGAAACTGTTGTCATCCTATGTTTGCTAATAATGTGGGTGCATCAAACATTAATGAAATGTATGTAAAGTGGAAATTTAGAGAAAAAAGACATTTTGATGGTGCTGTATAAAGGACCACTCAACGGGGATAAGTTTAAGAGGACCAAAATCTCAGAAGGATTGTTTAATGACTTTGCCTCTTTGAGGATGGTTGAGAAAGAGGCTGTCATAGGAAACTACACTTGTGAGGTAACAGAATTAAGCAGAGAAGGGGAAATCATAGAACTAAAATATTGTATTGTTTCATGGTTTTCTCCAAATGAAAACATCCTCGTTGTTTTCCCAGTTTTGGCTGTCCTTCTGTCTTGGGGACAGTTTGGTATTGTGACACTAAAATATAAATCCAGTCTTAAAAGGAGAAGACTGTTCTTTTATTTGTTGGACTAGTGTTCACCAGAGTTGTCACTTTGTCCCAAGTGTATATTTAACAAGGAATGCTATGGACTTGGTTTAATTGTAATTCCTACAGTGATACTGATCCTTCAGGTAGTGGGCTGTGTGCTCTCTATGGTTGGACTAAGCCTCTGTGTTTCAGAGTGCACCCCAGTGCATGGCCATCTTCCTTCTAATTTCAGCTTTGGGTATTATAGCTCTAGCAGAATTACTTGGATTAATTTATATGAAACTTGTTGCTTGCAATCAGAAGACTATACAATCTCCTGGGAAAGCTGTAGAGGAAACCCTTAATGAGTAACTGACATGAAATGATGGACTCTAATTTGGAAAGTAGTAAGATGTGAAAGGAATACAACTGTGTTTAAGCACCATGGCCTTGATTCAGTGTTCAGGTGAACAAAACAAGAAAAATAACTGGTTCTCATCTGTGGGAGAAAGTAGATCATTGACCCTTAAATGGTTGTTAGTTCTAAGTTTTTATTCAAAGCATCTGTAATTTAATTAATAAAAATTATCTGTGTTGTGTGCCCCCCCAAAAAGATTTCTGTATGTTGATTTTTTTTTTATCCTGCAATTTGACCTAATATATTTATCAGTTCTAACACTTTTTTGGTGGAGTCTTGATGATTTTGTATATATAGTATGTCTTCTCCAACTAGTGACAATTTTACTTCTTTACCAATTTGGATACCTTTTATTTATTTATTTTTTGTTGTTGTCTGATTGCTGTGGCTAGGACTTCCATTACTCTGTTGAATAAAAGTAGTAAGAATGGACATCCTTGTCTCGCTCCTGTTCTTAGAGGAAAAGTTTTTCACTATTGAGTATGATGTTAGCTGTGGGTTTTTCATATATGGCCTTTATTATGTTGAGGTATGTTGCCTTTAACCCTACTTTCTTGAAAGATGACCTTATGATTTTTATCTTTTATTTTCTTAATGTTGTATATCACATTGATTTATTTGTGGATGTTGAACCATCTTTGTGTCCCGTAATAAATCCCACATCATTATGGTGTATGATCCTTTTCATGTATTGTTGAATTCAGTTTGCTAATATTTTGTTTAGGTTTTTTGCATCTATGTTCAGCAGGAATATTGTCCTGTAATTTTTTGTTCTTGTAACATCATTGTCAGCTTTGGTATGAGGATAATGCTGGCCTTATAATATGAGTTTGGAAATGTTCCCTCCTCTTCTATTTTTTTGGTAGAGTTTGAGAATGGTATTCTATTTCAGATGATTTGTAGAGGGGCGCCTGGGTGGCTCAGTTGTTGAAGCATCTGCCTTCAGCTCAGGTTATGATCCAGGGGTCCTAGGATCGAGCCCCGCATCGGGCTCCCTGCTCAGCAGGAAGCCTGCTTCTCCCTCTGCCTCTGACCCTCTGCTTGTGTTCTCTCTCTCTCTCTGTCCAATAAATGAATAAAATCCTTCAAATAAATAAATAAATAAATGATTTGTAGAATTCACCAGTGAAGCTGTTTGGTCCTGGACTTTATTTGCGGGGGGGGGCATTATTTTGGGGGAGGCTTTCGTTTGCTGATTGAGTTTCCTTACTATTTATTGGTCTGTTACAGATTTTTTATTTCATCATGATTCAGTCTTGGTAGGCTCTGTTTTTTTAAGAGATGTATGCACTTGTTCTAGATTGTCAAATTTGTTACAGTTCACAGTGCTCTCATAAAATCCTTTGTATTTCTTTGGTATTAATTTTAACATCTTTTTCATTTCTAATTTAACTTATTTGAGTCCTCTTTTTCTTGGTGAGCCTAATAAAAGTTTAATTAATTCTGTTTATCTTTTCAAAGAACAAGCTCTTAATTTTATTGATCTTTTCTGTTGGCTTTTTAGATAATATTTCATTTATTTCTGCTCTGATCATTATTATTTCCTTCCTTCTACTAATTTGGGCTTTATTTCTTCATCTTTTTCTAGTTCCTTGAGGTGTAAGGTTAGGTTTTTTTTTCTGGTTTCTTAATGTATTTATCACTCTGAACTTCCTTTTTAGAACTGCTTTTTGCTGTATCCTGTAAGTTTTGGTATATTGTATTTCCATTTAAGGTATGTTTTGATTTCTCTGTTGACTCATTGTTTGTTCGGGAGCATGTTTAATCTGCACATATCTGTGAATTTTCTAGTTTTCTTCTGGTAATTAATTTCTAGTTTCATACCATTGTTGTCAGAGAAGATACTTGATTGGGTTTGAATCTACTTAAATTTGGTAGGATTTGTTTTTTGTCCTAATGTATGATCAGTCCTTGAAAATTTTTCATGTGTATTGAGCATTTTTCTTTGTTTCTGGATGAAATGTTCTGTAAGTGTCTGTAAAGTCCATCTGGTCTAATGGGACATTTAAAGCCAATGCCAAATGTAAGTTGACAACATAAGATTGGACACATTCTAAAGCTCTGTGGTTTTACTCTCCCCTCCTTATTTTATGGTTTTGATGTTAAATCTTGTATCTTTTGATCTTATGTATCCCTTAACTAATAATTGTAGTTATGGCAATTTTTTTGTACATAAAAGTTTCATACTACAGGGGCGCCTGGGTGTCTCAGTCGTTAGGTCTCTGCCTTCGGCTCGGGTCATGATCTCAGGGTCCTGGGATCCAGCCGCACATCGGGCTCCCTGCTCCACGGGGAGTCTGCTCCCTCTGCCTCTGCCTCTTTTCCCTGCTTGTGCTCTCTCTCTGTGAAATAAAATCTTAAAAAAAAAAAAGGTTCATACTGTTTTTATAAGTGATCAACCCACTATCTTCACAATATTAGAATATTCTGAATTTTACTATATATTTATTTTTACCACTGTGATTTATACTTTTATATGTTTTCCTGTTACTAATTTGTGTTCTTTTGTTTCAGCTTAAAAATGTCCTTTTAACATTTCTTGTGAAGCTGTTCTAGTGTTGGTGGTTTCTAGCCTTTTTTTTTTTTTGGTCTGGAAAACTTTTTACTTGTCCTTCAATTCTGAATGACAGCTTTGCTGTATAGAGTATTCTTGGTTAGTAATTTTTTTTTTCTTTTCCAGCTCTTTGAATTTTTGAATATACCATGGCACTTGTCTTCTGGCCAGAAACATTTCTTCTGAAGAATTGGAATAACTAGTTGTGGGTTTTTTGGTTTTGTTTTTGTTTTGCTGCTTTTAAGATTCTCTCCTTGTCTTTAATCTTTGGCACTTTAATTATAATGTGTTTTGGTGTGGGTCTTTTGGATTTATTTTATATAGAAATCTCTGGACTTCCTGAATAGGGATTTCATTTTTTCCCCCAATTTGGGGAAGTTTTCAGCCATTATTTCTTTAAATAAGTTTTATGCCCCTTTCTTTTTCTTCTCTTTTTGTGACTTCTATAATGTGAGTGTTGGTCTGCTTTGTATGGTCTGATACATCCCCTTAAGCTATATCCCCCCTGCCCCCGCTCTAATGGAGTAAGTTCCACTGTCCTGTATTGCAGATCACTGATTTCTTATGCCTCATCTATTCTGCTGTTGAATCCCTCTGATGTATTTTTCAGTTCACCTATTGTATTTTCTGTTTGGTATTTTATTATATTATCTCTTTGTTAAAGTTCTCACTGTGTTCATCTATTCTTCTCCGGAGTTTGATGAGTATCTTTATGACCATTATTTTGAACTCCTTATCAGGTAAATCACTTACCTCCATTTCATTAAAGACTTATTCTGAGGTTTTATCCTGTTCTTTCATTTAGAACACATTTCTTTGTTTCTTTATTTTTCTTGATTCTCTGTGTGGGTTTCTGTGCATTAGATCAAACAGCCAACTCTCCTAGTATTGGAGGAATGGCCTCATGTAGGTGAAAACCTTATTGTTCAGCTCTGACTTAGCTCTTGGTTGTCTGTCAAATTTTGTGATTGTCTAACCAGTCTATTTTACTAGTAGTGGCTTTCAGTAGTTGAGGGTGTTTCAAGACCTGTCAGTGTCCCAGTGGGGGGATCTTGGTCAGCATCTAGATTCAGGCTGAAGAGAAGGGAGATCCTCAGGCAGTACCTCTTAAAGTACATAAATGTATACTGTTGTGTGAGACTGAAAGCAGGTCACCCTAGACACCAGAGCCTGGAAATCCAGAAAGTCGAAAAAGTGTGGTAGCAGTTGAGTATACAGACTCCTTTTCAGGAGATACTGGAGAGCGGGAGTGAGGCAGAGGGAGAAGGCAGAGAAGACGCCCTCCAGCTCTAGTAAGTTAGAGGAGGGAGAGTGCACTGTCGGTGCTCACTTGACGTTTTCAGACGGGATTGGGCGCGTTCCGCGTGGTATGGCCGTAGTCACTTACCATTTTCAAATGATAAACTAGCCTTGCATTAGTAGGATAAATCCCACAGGGCCTTTGTGTATAATCCTTTTTATATGTTACTATATAACATTTGCTTGCATTTTGGGGAGTATCTGTGGGTCTGTATTCAAAAGATGTTGATCTTAGTTTTTTATTGTCTTTTCTTATGTCTGATTTTAGTGCCAGTGTGGTATTAGTCTCATATAATGAGTTAGGAGGTCTTTTCTATTTTCTGGAGGAGTATTTGAATAATTAATGTTAATTATTATTTAAATGATTTTTAAAAATTCACTAGTGAAACCATCTGGATCTGGGCTTTTTTTTTTTTTAAGATTTTATTTATTTATTTGGCAGAGAGAGACACAGTGAGAGAGGGAACACAAGCAGGGGGAGTGGGAGAGGGAGAAGCAGGCTTCCTGCTGAGCAGGGAGCCCGATGCCGGGCTCAATCCCAGGACCCTGATCTTATTTTCATGTCAGCCTAAATACAGATTTGTCAGGTTTCTTGATCTTTTCAAAGAATCATTTTTTGCCTTTCTTTGCTGTTTTATTAATTTTTACTCATCTCATTTTCTATCCTTGCTTGCTTTGGATTGGTATTGCTTTTTTTTTCCATTGTTCTCAGGTGTGCAAGGCAGGTTATTGATTTGGAATCATTCTTTCTTTTTAAGATTTTATTTGAGAGAGAGAGAGCATGCATTTATATTTATTTGAGAGAGAAGGAGAGCCCATGCACCCGTGTGAGCTTGGTGGGTAGGGGCAGAGGGAGCGGGAGAGAGAGAATTCCAAGCAGACTCTGCACTGAGTGGGGCTCGACGTCATGACCCTGAGATCATGACCTGAGCCGAAATCAAGAGTCAAATGCTTGACTGACTGAGCCACCTAGGTGCCCTGGGATCCTTTTTTTTAGTATGGTTATTGTGGGTATAAATTATCTTCTTCTTCTTTTTTTTAATATTTTACTTATTTATTTGAGAGAGAGAGACCCACAGGGAGAGAGGGAACACAAGCGGGGGCAGTGGGAGAGGGAGAAGCAGGCTTCCTGCGGAGCAGGGAGCCCGATGTGGGGCTCGATCCCAGGACCCTGGGATCCTGACCTGAGCCAAAGGCAGACGCTTAACGACTGAGCCACCCAGGTGCCCCTATAAATTATCTTCTAAGTACTGTTTTGTGTGTATCTCATAAGTTTTGGTATGTTAAATCTACATTTTTACTTCAAGTATTTTCTAAGTTTCCTTGTTATTTTTTCCCTCTGTTTTATTCAGGAATGTGTTATTTAATCTTATATTTATGAATTCAAAATCCCTTTGTATCACTGATTTATAATTTTCTTCCATTGTGATAGGAGAACCTTTTAAAATCTATCCTGGAAAGGGGCGCCTGGGTGGCTCAGTCATTAAGCATCTGCCTTCGGCTCAGGTCATGGTCCCGGGGTCCTGGGATTGAGCCCCACATTGGACTCCCTGCTCCGCGGGAAGCCTGCTTCTCCCTCTCCCACTCCCCTTGCTTGTGTTCCCTCTCTTGTTGTCTCTCTCTCTGCCAAATAAATAAATAAAATCTTTTAAAAATAAAATCTATCCTAGGGAATGTTCCATCTTTTGAAGAATATGTATTCTGCTCTTTTCAAGTGGATTGTCTTAAATATGTATCTGTTAGGTCTAGCTTACTTTATGGTGTATTTTAACTTCCTTTTATTTATTTATTTATTTATTTGCTTTTTTGTATTCTCCCAGTTGTTTTGTCTATTACTTAAAGTGGGATATTAAAGTCTGTAATTATTGTTGACGTGTGTTTTTCCTTTGAATTCTGTCAGAATTTCCTTCATACACTTGAGACTTTTGTTTTTAGCAGCATATAATTGCTTGGATTAATGTCTCCTTTACTTATTGACCAGTTTCATTGCATGATATCCACTTTATCTCCAATAACACTTTTTTGTGTAAAAATAGATTTTTGCCTGATACTAATATAGCTCCTATAGCCTTTTTATAAATGTTGTGTACTTGATATATTTTTCTCTGTTTTTAAAATTTTCTACCTATTTGTGCTTTGAATCTTGTAGATAGCATGTGCTTGCATATACATGTTTCATACACCCTGACATTTGCTGATTTTTGATTGGATTTCTAGGTCCATTCCCGGTTTTCTGGTGTTGGTATGGTTGGATTTACTCTAGCTGTTTTACTTTTTGGTGTTTATCTGCCTTATGCCTTTTTGATCCTATCATTCTTTTATTACTGCCTTCTTTTTCATTAAGTATGTTTTAGCATAATATTTTAATTTCTTCAATGACGATTTCACTTAAAAATGATTTTCCTGGGGCGCCTGGGTGGCTCAGTTGGTTAAGCAACTGCCTTCGGCTCAGGTCATGATCCTGGAGTCTCTGGATCGAGTCCCCCATCGGGTTCCCTGCTCAGCGAGGAGCCTGCTTCTCCCTCTAACCCTCCCCCCTCTCATGTGCTCTCTCTCTCTCTCTCATTCTTGCTCTCTCAAATAAATAAATCTTAAAAAAAATGATTTTCCTAATGGTTCTAAGATTTTCCTAATAAATTTACATTTTCAGAATCTACTTCAGATATATACTCCCTTATCTACACTGAAATATAGAGATGCCATTCATATATAATTCTATTTATTCTACTCTATTTTTGTGATACTACTTTTGTGCATAGTAGATCTGTATATGTTTAAATTCCAACAATGCATTGTTGGATTTACAACTTTATATAATTTGATGTCTTTTAAAGAAACTGAGACAAGAAAGGATAGCAAGTATTTATTTATGGAGTTTGCTATATTAACGTTCTTATTCACCATTTCTGCTTCATTTCATTTGTTACTGTGAATTCAGGTTACCATCCAGGTTCATTTCCTCACTCTGGTATAACTTTGTTTTTCTGCCTGTGTTTGCTATTGTCAAACGTATTTAATTTCTATAGGTTACAGACCTAACAATATACTTGTATACATATTGGTTGTTGCATGGCCTGGGGCAGTGGTTAGGAGAAGAAATATGTCTTTATGCTGTCTTTTAAAATTACAGAGTTACTTTACCTGCAATCTTTGTGGATTTGAACTAATGACTGGAAATGTATGAGTTTATGTATTTCGCTTTCAGTTTTGAAAACAGTTCTATTTTGTTTTGTTTTTTTTTTCCTAGCTCACAGTATGTCACCCTACCTTCTGCTCTCTGTTGACTCTGTTGAAAAGTCAGGTGTTAATCTAACTGGAGTTCCCTTGTATGTGATGAGTTGTATTTCTCTTGATACTTAAGTTTTCTTTTTGTCTTTCTTTTTAAATAGTTTTACTATGATGCATCTTGGCATGGATCTCTGTTTATCTCATGTGGAGTTTATTTATCTTCTGGAATTTGCATATTATTTTTCTCTTAAGTTTGCAGGATTTCACCGTTCTGTTGAATAGTTTTTCTCCCCTTACTCTTCCTTCTTTTCTTTTGATATTCCCATTATGAATATGTTGGTGCAGATAACACTGTCTTTCATTTATTTGAGGCTTTGTTCAGTTGTCTTCATTCTTCTTTTGTTTAAGTTATATCTATTGATCTATCTTCAAGTTTACTAATTCTTCTTCTGTAAGCTTCAATTGTTGAGCCCATCTAATGAATTTACAGTGCAGGTAGTATAATTTTCAAATTTAGAATTTTTGTTTCATTCTTTTCTGTTTATTAATACTCTCTGTGTGATGAGGTGTCATCAGTACCTTCCTTCACTTCCTTAAACATGGTTGCCTTTTGGACATGTTTGTAATAGCTGCTTTGTGATCTGCTAAGTCCAATATCTGGACTCTTTCAAGGGCAGTTGGTTGCCTGCTGTTTCTCCCATATATGTGAAATTTACTGTTCGTCTTGTGAAACTTTTTTTTTGACAAAAGGTATCTTAGATATTTTGTTCCTAGTCTGATACTGATTCCTTCTTTCTCTAGGGTCCGTTATTATTTTTGCTTGCTTATTTGTTTAATGACTTGATTGGATTATTTGGCTGAAGTCCTTTGCTCCCACCGTGTACCATCTCTGATGTCTGTTGTCAGAGGGCGCTGCCTTGGGCACGCACACGGTTATTAGAATGACGATAGTGTTATGGGGGGGGTGCTCTGTGAGTGTCTTTTTGATGATTCATTCTGTGTGTCAACCTCAGTGGCCTAACTGATGCCCAGATAGCTGGTAAAACATTATTTCTGGGTGTGTCTTGGGGGATGTTTCTGGAAACAGCATTTGATTCAGTAGACTGAATAAAGAGATCCACCCTCACCTTTATGGTCAGATAGCATTTAATTATTTGAGGGCCTGAATGGAATAAAAAGGCAAAGAAGGGCAAATTTTCTTTCTCTTCTTGTGCTGGGATATCTAAGACAAAAATCAATGTTCCTGGTTCTCTGGCCTTTGGGCTCTGGGACTTCCACCACTGGCCCTCTAGTTTGCAGGCCTTCAATCTTTACTAAAAGTTAAACCATCACCTCCTGTAGTTGTCAGGCTTTTTGACTCAGACTGAATTATACCATTGGCTTTCCTGGTTCTCCAACTTTCAAACAGCAGATTGGGGGACTTCTTGGCCTCCATCACTGCATAAGTCAATTCCTTTAATAAACTTCTTCATCTCTCTGTCTCTCTCTCTCTCTCTCTCTCACACACACACACACACACACACGCATGTGTGTATATGTATGGTTACTGGCTCTGTTTCTCTGGCAAACCCTGATTAACACAGTTTCTTTCACTGGTCTCTGTGTTAACTTCTCTGCCTCTATTGGTGTCACATCCTGCTTTTAGCCTCTACTAATTATTGGCCCATTGGTCTGTTGTTTCCAACATTGTCCTGGGGTCATATATTGCTCTATGGATTGGTCCAATTTTGAGCCCTTTCAGACCATCTTTATATTGCCCTTCATGGCGAAATCATCTCCTAGAAAATTTATTTTTTTCTCAAAAAATAATTGAGAAAATTATTTCCGTAGAAAATCTTCTATTGTAAGTGTATTTGTGTGAATGTTTCTGGTAGATAGGATCAAATCTATAGCCTGGGTTGTTCTCCTTAATTGTCTCTTTCCCTTGTTCTTCTGGTATAATTTTAGTTGGTCTGTGATTTACCTTGTTGCCTTAATGGAGGCACCAGTCTCTTCTTAGTTGCTGAACACTGAAATTTCATTGTTTTTGAAGGTGGCGTTATTTTCATAAGAAGAACTTGATAGTTCTGTGTTCTGCCTGTGTCTCTGAATATAAGTACTACAATGTTGCTCTGGAGTTAGGAGCCAGAACAGTGCCCCGCTTCTCTCAGAGTGATGCTGTGGTTTACGATTAGTAGATGTGTGTATTTCTGTCTGAGTGTTTCTTAAAACTTGATATAAGCATAAGACACATAATATTCTTCTATAAGAAGTTTAAAATGGTATTGAAAAACTTAAAGAAGTTTTCTATATATGAATAGATTATGTTGTTGATTATTGGAAGGGCCAGCATCATAAAGATGTATTCCTCCCTAATTCACATGCAGATTCAATTAATTCTAATTAGAAATCCTATGAGGTTTGATGGTGTGTTTTTGTTTTCAAGAAGTCAAGTTACCCCTTTAATACTTAGAACCCACAAAATGATTGAGATATACAATGAGCCTGTGGTAATGTAAACCTGAGAAAGCAGAGATTTTTGCCTGTTTTCTTCACTACTTTACCCCCATTTAAAAGGCAGAGATTGCCAAGTGAGATAAATTAAAAGGGTAAGATTCAAACAGGTTGAACATAAAAAGGATGGAAAAAGATACACAGTGGTAAAATTATTCAAAAGGTTATATTCCTGTGTCAGTATTAGATGAAGTGGATTTCAAAGCCAAGAATATTGCCAGAGAAAGAGAAGGATTTTTTTTTCATATTGATAGAGATAAATTTATCAAGAAAACTTAATCCTTTCCTTTTATGGTACAGATAAGTTTTTCAAAGTATATGAAGGAAAACCTGATGGAACTTGAAGGAGAAATAGATGCACAGTTATAGTCTGATATTTCAACATCCCTCTCCCGATAATTAGTAGAAGAAGGAGATGGAAAATAAGCAAAGCTGTAGTAGACTTGAAGAACACCGAATAACCAAATGACCTAATTGACATTTATAAAATACCACCCCCCACACACAGGTAAACCAGTGGAATACACATTCTTTTCAGGAGCACATGAACATAAACCGAGGTAGATCCATATTCTAAGACCTAAAACAAATCTCAATTTAAAAGGAGTCAAGTCATATAAAATGTTTTCTCTTACCAGAGTGGAGATAAATCTAGCTAAATTAAAAATCAGTAACAGAAAGAGCTGTAAAATTCCTAAATAGTTAGAAACTTAATAGCACACTTTTACCTAACTTGATGGTTCAGAGAAGAATTCAGAGGGGAAATTAGAAACTATTTTGAACTGAATGTTCATGAAAACAGAATTTGTAGGAAATTTACATATAGGAAATTTTAATATAGGAAACAAAGTATGTATAATATTTCATTGATTTCATTGTTTTCCATTTGATCTTTATTCCTTCTCTTTTGGGTTTAATTTTCTCTTTTCTAGTGTTTTTTTTTCTTGTTTTTTAAGGTGAAAACAGCTGAGATAATTGAGACCTTTCTTATGCAACACAAGTAAATTTTTTGTGTGTGAATGTATCTAATGCACAAATGCATACATAAAATTCTTTTTATATGGAATATATATTATAAATAATATGTATTTATCATATGTGTAAATTTCATACATGTTGGATTTTGTGTTTGTATACACACATGTATATCTAACACGTGTGTGAAATTCATGCTGGATAAGAAGGAAGGTCACAATTTAATGGCTGCTTCCACCTTACAAATCTAGGGGGACAGGAGCAAATTAAATCCATAGTAAGGAGAAGAAACGAAGTAGTAAATAATAAAGTGTTTAAATAATGTAATTGAAAACAGAAAAATAGTTGAGAAAATTAGTGAAACCAAAAGCTGGTTCTTTAAGATCAGTAAAATTGACAGGCTTCTAGATGAGACAAATTATTGATATCAAGAATAGCAGTGGTGGTGCGCCTGGGTGGCTCAGTAGTTAAGCGTCTGCCTTCGGCTCAGGTCATGATCCCAGGGTCCTGGGATAGAGCCCCACATCGGGCTCCCTGCGGCATGGGAAGCCTGCTTCTCCCTCTCCCACTCCCTCTTTTGCTGTCTCTCTCTGTCAAAAAATAAATAAAATATTACAAAAAAAAAAAAGTATAGCAGTGGCAATATCACCAAAGATTCTACAGATATTACAAGAAAAATAAGGAAATGTTTTGCCTCTAGCTTTATAAATTCAGCCATTTAGATAAAATGGACAATTTCCTTCAACAGCTATCCCAGCTCACTTCAGGAGAAATAGATAACCATTCCATGAAGAAAACCCAAGTACAGGGACTTCATTAGTGAGTTCTACCACACATGGAATAATACCAGTTTTACCAAACTCTTCCAGAAAATCCAGAAGGTTATACTAATTCAGTCTCTGAGGCTAGCATTTTGCTAATACCAAAACTAGACAAAGATATTACAGGCATACCTCAGAGATACATTAACAAATTTCAGAACCTATGTGGAAAATCTTTAAAGACAATTTTGATTAAACCCATTTTCATGATACCTATACTCCTTGATGGTGGAGGACTTTGCAGTGAAGGAAGGGGATTTGTATAGTTGAAAAGCACATAGATATTTTCAAAGATACTGTTCTTCTTGAGTGGACTGTATGATGGATGATGTAGTATCAACGTACAGTGTTCTTGAGGGTGATCATGCCTTTAATTCATAGGAGATACATGCTGATACATTTGAAATAACAGGTCATGATGTTTGCATTTAACCCACAGAGTTAATGGTCAGGAAGACTTTATATAGAGAAAGATAAGGCAAGTATGGGAAAAATTTAACAATTTGTAAATGTAGGTGAAAAGCACAGAAATGCTTTATTTTATGGCTCACGCAAACTTGATACTTTGTTTCTTATGTGGAAATTATTCTGTTTACATTTTCTGTCTCTACCAAGTTTAATTTCGATAAGGTGTATTTTCTTAGGAAATTATTTGCTACTTTTCTTTCAAACATACCTGTATCATGTTGAGCAAAAATAGCCTTTTTGATTTTTTTCATACCTTGTTCCAGTGATTGTTTCCTCCTTACTGTTTCTCAGTTTGGGTAGTTGAGCTTTCTTTCCCTTGTTTTTGATTAGTGTAGTCAATGATTTGCTTCCTTTGTTAATCTTTTCAAAGAACCCGCTTTTTTGTTTCTTAAAGATTTTATGTATTTTTTAAGTAATCTCTACACCAAACGTGGGGATTGAACTCAAAACCCCAAGATCAAGAGTTGCATGCTCCACTAACTGAGCCAGCCAGGGGTTCCAAAGAACCAGCTTTTTTGACTTAACTCTTGTTCTACTGTTTTTCTGTTTCTGTTCCATTAACTTCTAATCTAAGTAAACTATCCAGAAGTGAAAGAAGACCTGATGCACATATTCAGAGACCACCAGGAACCTGGGAAAACTGATGTGGAATGGTTCACTAAAGACCGCCTTTAATAAAACTAGTAGACCTTAAAGATGAAGAGAAAGGTTTTTTGTTTTGTTTTAAGATTTTATTTATTTGACAGAGAGAGGCACAGTGAGAGAGGGAACACAAGCAGGGGGAGTGGGAGAGGGAGAAGCAGGCTTCCCCTGGAGCAGGGAGCCCGATGCGGGGCTCGATCCCAGGACCCTGGGATCATGACCTGAGCCGAAGGCAGATGCTTAACAACTGAGCCACCCAGGCGCCCTGAAGAGAAAGTTTTTGTCTGTATTATTTTAAATTTATTTTTGTGTTTATCTGTTTTTATCTTTATTATTTCCCTCTTTGTGCTTTCTACTCCATTCTTTTACATTACTATTGTTTTCTTCTATTTTTTTTTTATTTTTTGAGTCAAGGGTTTACTTATTTTTCATTCTTTGTCACTGATACAAAACATTTGATGCTATGAAATCTCTGATCAGTGTGTGTATCCCATATATACTCCTAAGTAATATTTTCACTATTTTGGTTTAGAACTTCACCTTTGGTTTGTTTCCTTTTTCATCAAAGAGCAGTTTTTATTAGAGAGTTGTTTGTTTTTGAAGTCCCAATGGAAGCTTATTCTTCCCTAATAATTTCTAGTTTTACTGTAGCATTACCTGAGCATTTTACCTGTATCATTTTTTTTTTTTAATGTTTCAGGCACCCTTGAGATGGAAGTGTCTTTTCTATTACAAGTTTTGACATTATAAAGATATATGTCTTCTTGGTTGTTGTCATTAAGTCTTCTACACCCCCAACTTTTTCCTTTTTGATCTTTATTGAAATACTCTTTTGAATAGTGTATTTCATTTTTTCCTTGCTTTTCTGAGTTCTGCTTCAAGGGTTTTTGGACTCTAGATATTCATAACTGTGATTTTCACATTGAAAGTTGAGGATTTTAGCCTTGTAAAGTGGGGTTTTTGGTTTTTTTTTTATCCTTACTGATAACAAGATTGCATCTCTGCTTCCTTATTGTTTCCCTTTGTCTGGAATAATATGGCCCATCCCTTTGGTTTTAGCTTTTTTGAGTCAGTTTTTATCATTATGTTTCCCCTTTATAGCATCAATTTGGATTTTGTTTGTGACACAGTTTGAAGTCATTTGTTAATTGATGAATTAAACCCATTCATATTTATTAATATGATTCATGTTTCGTCTCATTTCTGTCATTTTGTTACATTTAATGAGTGTATCACATTTACTGAATTATTCTGTTTGGTCTTTTTTTCTTTTTGGAGGGAGTCAGTTAAATTTTTATGGTTTTGTTCTTGTAGTTACTTTTACACTAATAATTTTTTATACTGGCCTTAGTTGCCCATTTCCTTATTTAACTCTATTTGATTTTTTAGCTTTTAGTGACATTCTTTAGGCTATTATTTATGTGGCTATCTCTGAGCTTATTCTTATTTCTTCTTTTCATTCCTGTTTCCTATAGGTTTTCTAATTGCATTATTTCTGCTTCACTAGAATATATAACATTTATGTATATATGTGTGTGTGTGTGTGTGTGTGTATACACACACACACATACACACACCCATATGTATGTATGTATTTAAAGATTTTATTTATTTGAGAGCAAGAACGTGAGAGGAAAGAGAGCACAAGTAGGGGGTGGTGCAGAGGGAGAGGGAGAAGCAGACTCCCTGCTGAGCAGGGAGCCCGATGTGGGACTCGATCCCAGGACCCCGAGATCATGACCTGAGCCGAAGGTAGACCCTTAGCCAACTGAGCCACCCAAGGGCCTCTAACATTTATATATTATTCTTCTATTCTTGTTCTCAACTTTCTTTTGGTCTTGGGCCTACAATTAAATTATCCACTGCTCAGTTTTTCTGCCAGTGTTCCCTATGAAATCCTTGATTCCCACTTTTTTTTTTAACTTGAAAATGTTCCTCCACTGAGCCTTGCTTTGTTTATTGGTGACAGAATCTATTGCCAAATCTACATTTTTATTTGTTTATTGAGATTTAGTCTTTTTGCCCCAAGGATGTTTCTTCATTTTTAAGGTCTAGTAGTTTTACTAGAGTGTGCCTTAGAGAAGACTGTTCCAGGTCAGCTTTGCCCAGGTTCGTGGTGGTTCTTTAGCCTGTGTGGATGAGGTCTCCTTTTCAGCAGTTTTCTTAGATTATGGCTTCTTTTTGTTTGTTTTGTTTTTAAAGATTTTATTTATTTGAGAAAGAGCGCGAGAGAGGAAACACAGGCAGGGAGAGTGTGAGAGGGAGAAGCAGACTTCTCGCTGAGCAGGGAGCCCGATGCGGGGCTCGATCCCAGAAGCCTGAGATAATTATCTGAGCCAAAGGCAGACGCTTAATGACTGAGCCACCCAGGCGCCCAATATTATGGCTTTTAATATTCATTGTTTTTTTTCCTCTGTAGAGAGTATAATCCTACATATATGCATACAATTTTATTTTTAAATTTTTATTTATTTTGCAGACTACCTTCTTTATCCTGGATATTCTTTGTGAACCAGTTCTTCTTTCTTTGGTTTTATTGTCATTCTTTCTGCTCTGTTGTCATGCCTTTTTTCAGGGCTATTTATTAAAATTTCAGTGAAATCTCTTTTCTTTTTGGACTCTCTGTTAGTCTGCCTGGACTGCTATAACAAAACACCACAGACTGGGTGACCTAAATAACCGAAATTTGTTTTCTCACACTTCTGGAGTTTATAAGGCCAAGGGGAAGGTGCCAGCAGGGTTGGTTTCTGGTGAGCCCTGTCTCTTCAGCTTGTAGACAGCACCTTCTTGCTGTAGCCTCGCATGGCTTTTTTTCTGTGCACACAGTGGGAAGAAGCAAGTTGGTGTCTCTTGTGCTTCTAATAAGGATGCTGTTCCTATCAGATTAGTGCTACACACTGATGACCTAATTCAACCTTAATTGCCTCTGTCTCCAGATATAGTCACATTGGGGATTAGGGCTTCACCATATGAATTTGGGAGAGGGACAGTTCAGTTCATAACTGGCTCCTTGTAATTTAAGTCTATTCTAAGATCACTTTGTCCTTCTTACGTTTTATTCCTCACCTGGATCAGTGCTTGCATCCTCAGTTCCCATTAACTACAAGTCCCTTCTGTTGGAGTTCCCAGTGGTCTGAGCTATCACGTATCAGAACTGAGATGTCATCTCAGTGTTTTCCCACTCGTAGTGGGGCTTCCCCTTTCTGGGAATGATTTCATTTGTATTTAATCATCTCTGAGTTCCCTGTCTCTTCTTTATGTATGGTTGCCACAGTCTCTAGCTGACTCTCAGTGGATCATTATCAGTTATTTTCTGTGTTTAAATGTTTCTTTCCTTAGTGGCAATTTGAAGTTAGTAGTATTTTGTATGTCCTGGTTATGCTGAAGTCATGGGTTGTTGTAGGTAATTTTATTTGCTCTCCTTATATTGATCCATACAGTTTTTTGGAGGCTAGATGGACACATTCAGATTTTAACGGGTGCTGTTATTCATCAGACACCAGAATGCAGATGTATGTGTTGTAATAGCCAGTTTCCGTTCCCTTTTCCCACTATGCCAGGCTTTTTGTTTCTAGTTTTCATTTTTTGTTTTTCATGTCAAAACTCAAGAATAAAAAGAATATGTACCTACAGTTATTTTCTTCTCTGGACTAGACAAGAAATCCAAATCAGCTCTAACTAACATAGGGCATTTGTATATACATTGCATTCCATAAAAAATGTGTTACTATTCATATGTAAGGTTAATTTTTCTTATTTTTAGAAATCTGGAAAACTGATCACAAGAAAGAAAGGAGCCACGAAAACCAGCCGAAACATGTGTGGGAAGTTGCATTCATCAATAATAAAATGCTAACTGAAGAACGAGGTAACATAGTAGGAAAACCACATAACTTGGACACAAATTCTTTTCCTTCCAGAAAAACCCTCTGTCAGTGTGACTCATGTGGAGTGAGTTTCAACTGTATTTCAGAATTGTTTATCAATAAGAAAAACTATTTAGGAAAAAAGACTGATGAATTTAATGCCTGTGGAAAATTGCTACTCAGTATTAAACACGAAAAAACTCATACTAGAGAGAAAAGTGAATTTTTTAAAAATGGGAAAACTTTCAGTCATGATGAGGACCCTATTCATCATGAGAAGATTCAAACTTTAGAGCAAAATTTTGATCATAACATTTATCAAGAAACCTTCCTTGAAAAGGCAATATTCAGTACATACAAGAAAGAGATTGCAGAAGGGAATGACTGTGAATGTAATGAATATGAGAGAAACTTCTTTGATAAATCCTTCTTATTCCATCAGATAAATTCCTCAAAGGAAAATCACTATGAATTTAGTGGTTGTGGAAAATCCTTACGTGTGAAGTCTACCCTTTTGAAACATCATGGGGCACATATGAAACACTATGACTGTAATGAAAGTGGGAATAATTTTAGGAGGAATTTATGCCTTTCACAACTTAAAACTCATAAAGGAGAAAAACACTTTGAATGTAATGAATGTGGGAGAGCGTTTTGGGAGAAATCCCACCTCACTCGACATCAGAGGATACACACAGGAGAGAAACGCTTTCAGTGTAATGAATGTGGAAAAACTTTCTGGGAGAAGTCAAACCTCACTAAACATCAGAGGTCACACACAGGGGAGAAACCCTATGTGTGCAGTGAATGTGGGAAAGCCTTCAGCCACAAGTCAGCCCTCACGTTACACCAGAGAACACATACAGGGGAGAAACCCTATCAGTGTAATGCATGTGGGAAAACGTTTTACCAGAAGTCAGACCTCACTAAACACCAGAGAACACACACAGGGCTGAAACCCTATGAATGCTATGAATGTGGGAAATCCTTCTGTATGAATTCACACCTTACAGTGCATCAGAGAACTCATACAGGTGAGAAACCCTTTGAATGTCCTGACTGTGGGAAATCTTTCTGTCAGAAGTCACACCTTACACAACATCAGAGAACTCACATAGGGGATAAACCCTACGAATGTAATGCATGTGGGAAAACTTTCTACCACAAGTCAGTACTCACCAGGCATCAGATCATTCATACAGGGTTGAAACCTTATGAATGTTATGAATGTGGGAAAACCTTCTGCTTGAAGTCTGACCTCACAGTACATCAGAGAACTCACACAGGGGAGAAGCCCTTTGCATGTCCTGAATGTGGGAAATTCTTCAGCCATAAGTCTACCCTCTCTCAACATTATAGGACTCATACAGGGGAGAAGCCCTTTGAATGTCACGAATGTGGGAAAATCTTCTATAATAAATCATACCTAACTAAACATAATAGAACACACACAGGGGAGAAACCCTATGAGTGTAACGAATGTGGGAAAACCTTCTGCCAGAAGTCTCAGCTCACTCAGCACCAGAGAATTCACATAGGTGAGAAACCCTATGAGTGTAATGAATGTGGAAAGGCTTTCTGTCATAAGTCAGCCTTAATTGTCCACCAGAGAACTCATACAGAAGAAAAGCCCTATAAATGTAATGAATGTGGAAAATCTTTCTGTGTGAAGTCAGGACTTATTTTACATCAGAGAAAACACACAGGGGAGAAACCCTATGAATGTAATGAATGTGGAAAATCCTTCAGTCACAAATCATCCCTCACAGTGCATCACAGGGCTCACACAGGAGAGAAATCTTGTCAATGTAATGAATGTGGGAAAATTTTTTACCGTAAATCGGACCTTGCTAAACATCAGAGATCACACACGGGGGAGAAGCCCTATGAATGTAACACATGTGGAAAAACCTTCTCTCAGAAGTCAAACCTCATTGTACATCAGAGAACACACGCAGGAGAAAAACCTTACGATTGAAGTGGATGTTAGGAATGTCGAGCTGCAGTTCAGCACCCATTATACAAGAATTCACACTGGCGGAAGCTCTGTTGACAGGATATCCTGAATGTTCGGGAACCTTCTTCCACACAAACTGGCCTTATTTTACTCCAAAGTAGACTGCAACAAATGCAGGACAGTCTTGTTAAGTAACATTCCATTGAATGTCACCAAGCAAATACTGGTATAAAATACTGCAGATTTTTTTATTTACAACAATTTTTTTTTTTTTAGCAAAAATACCAGGTTACGTCAGAATTTATATTAAAGAGAAAGCTTTCAATTTGAGGTATATAACTTAAAGATTATTTTTAGAAGTAATATAACATTAGAAGTCGTGTTTTGGGTTTTGATGCCATATTTATCTTTAGGAAACAAAAAGTTGTAATTTATAGATGTATATTGTGCCATGTGAAGCTTTAAAAACCAAAAAAAAAAAAAGTAGTAAAATGAAAAAATAGACAAATTGCAGTCAGACATAGAATTCTCACATGCCCTCCATCAAGCTTCCTCTAATGCTGTCTTCCACAACCACGGTATATTGTCAAGCACAGGAAATTGATGGTACCACAGTACTAAGTCACATACAGTCATTATTTCTACTTCAACAGTTTTTACAAGCACTTTGTACAGTGTAGTTCTGTGAAATTTTATCACTTAATAGTTTGAGTAACCATCAACACAGGTTACAAAATCAAAAAGGTATCTGGAGTCTCTGTTGCATTAGGATTACAAAGGAATCAGGATTTCATCACGAGAAGTTCCCTCGTGTTAATAATCATACTGTTTCTGCAGCCCTCATCCTGGCAATCATGAATGTGAAGCTTTTAAAAAGCAGAGATAAATTGAATAATTAGGGTCACAGCCTTAAATGCTTATGTGAAGTGTCCCTTAAGTTTACAGGACTTATGTATCCACATATGGTTCTTTATATAATAAACCATATGTGCTTCATTTGCATAATGCAACTTAATATAGTTGTGAGCAGAGAACAGACACTCCTAATTTAGCATTTGTTACTGTATCAGGCACATCTCCCATGTGTATAAGGGCTGAGCAGCCTTGTAAAAGGAGGCCCACAGAGGTAATACATAACCATTTAGAATGTATAAATCAAAATAACAAAGTGGCAAATAGAATGTGTTCAGTACAGAGGGATATCTAGTCCCTAGTCTCATTTTCCCTGTTCACCCATGGTCCATGTCAAGCCAGGAGGTGCCTTGAGTGTACATATGTGAGTTCTCTAGTCCTCAGCCTAAATTTTGTACAAACCTTCTGTAAGTAACTGCCCTCTAAGGCAGAGGCCAGTGTACCCAGAGACAGATCTGCACCCTTGGAGATTTTTGACTCTGAGGAGAAGGTGGGTTGAGACTGGAGCAGAGCCAGAGTGAAGCTAGAGTGGGGCTTTTATTGAGAGACAGGGTATAAAGGTGGTATACTAGATTACACCATCAGTCAGATTACATAAACCAGGTTACACAAATGAATGATCTTAACTTGCACAAAGAGTCTAAGCTTCCATCTTAGGAAACTAGGATAAGGAGCTGATTAAATCCGGAGTAAGTGAAACAAAAGAAATAATAATTAGAGCAGAAATCAGTGAAATCAAAAACAAAATAGAGGAAATCAGTAAAACCAAAAGTTAGTTATTTGGGAAGGTCAAACTGATAAAACATTAGCTAAATTAACTAAGAAAAAGAGAAGTACTAGGTGCTAATACCAGAAATGAAAGAAAGTCATAACTGATTTCATCCCATCAAAAGGATAATAATACTGTGCATGACCGTGTGTCCACAATTTTCATAACCTACATAAAATGGACCAGTTCCTTGAAAGACACAATCTGCCAAAACTCACAGAAAGATCTATCTGTTAAAGAAACTGAGTTAATACTTAATCTTCCAAATCAGAGTGTCAGGCCCAAATGTGTTTGCTGGTGAATTCTACCAAACACTTCAGGAAGAAATAACCAGTTCTCTACAATCTCTTCCAAAAAGTAAAAACAGAAGAAATACTTCCTAACTCATTCCGTGAGCCCAGTATTGCTGTAGTAGCAAAACCAGGCAGACATTACAAGAAAGGGAAACTGCAGACAGAACTCTATGTCTTGGAACATAGATGCAGAAATCCTCAACAAGTCATTAGCAAAGTGAATCCAACTGTATATAACTTCACACCGTGACCAAGTGGAGTTTATTCCAGGCATGCAGTCCTGGTTCAACATTTGATAATCAGTTCACGTAACTCATCACATCAACAGGCAAAAGGAAAATAGTCATATGATCATACTACTAGGTGCAGAAAAGCATTTCACAAAATCTTAACCCATATTCACAATAAGAAATCTCAGCATACTAGAAATACAGGGAACTTCTTTAACTTGTTAAAGCACATCTACAACGGCCCTATCACTAACATCGTACTTAATGGTGAGAAACTAGATGCTTTTCCAGTTAAGATAAAGAGGAAGGAGGCCCCTTTGACCATTCTTTTTCAGCCTCCTTCTGGAAGTCATCGCTAACACAGTATGACAAGTAAAGGAAATAAACTTGGATTTGGAAGGAAGAGATAAAACTGTCTATATTCACACATAACACGATTCTTTAGGTAGAAAATTCGGAGGAGTCAAAAATAGAATACCTTGACACTGGTAAGCAATTATAACAAGGTTACAAGGTACAGTGATTGGGTGGTAAAAAGAAGTGAGCTCTCTAACAGAAGATATGGAGGAACCTTACTTGTACATTGCTGAGTGAAAAAAGCCAATCTGAAAAGGCTTTACACTTTGGTTTCCATCTAAAATGGATTCTGATAACAGCACAAGTATATGGGGACAGTAAAAAGATCAGTGGTGGCCACGGGTTTGGGACAAGGCAGGGAAGGATGAATAGGTGGATTGTAGAGGATTTTTAGGACAGTGACACGATTCTGTAGGATATTATAATGGTAGATACATGTCATTCATTTGTCAAAGCCCATAAAGTGTAAAACACAAAGGGTAAACCGTAAGGTAGACTGTGGACTTTAGTTAGTCGTAATGTATCCGTATTGTCTCATCAGCTGTAACATATGTACCACACATAACGGGACTGTAGCAGTGGGTGGAAGCGAAGGGGTATGTAGGAACTCTACTTTCTGCTCAGTTCTTCTGTAACCTTAAAACTACTCTAAAAAATAAGGTGTATTAAATAAACAACCCTGCCTGCATATAGCAATGTAGGTGAATCTGTGAAGGTGCTTTCTTCTATACTTACAAAATTAAAAACTCACATTATTCGGTACCAGTTTTCCCATGGTGGGAGGCAGAATGCATTCTCAGAAATCTTACACTGACAACCACTAAACCTATTTTCAGTTACAGCTTTTCTGCTTTTGTAAGCCTTATTATCTTTTTTGGAAGTATCATAAATTTCTTACCTCTCTTCATAATATCTTGTTTCTATATTAAGGTCTTTGTTTCTGTTTCTGCACTGAAAATATAATCAACATTAGTGAACATTTGAGATGTTTTTATAGTCTTTGAAATATTTTAAATTATAGTAACTGTGGCCTGAAATTAAGGCCTAGTATAATGGACTCTTTTACCTCTGAAACCAAGATGGAATCCCACCACCAACTGAGTGAATAGGAGGCAGTTAATACAGTTGTCATAATGAACAGGATGGCCCATCCAAGAACAAGGTCACCATCTAAGATGTGGTTCATCTAGTTATTAACTAATTGTTCTTGCCTGACTAACTGGTTCTGTGATATGACAAAGGCCCTTTGGGACAGAGCTGTCAATCGCAGGCAGGCCTGCCTTTTGACCTGCACTGTACTGCCTTGGTTTTGGGGTGTCACTGTGTCTTCCCACCCTAAAAAGCTCCCTATGAGAGAATTGTTATTTGGCTACACCCCAGGTGACTTCCCTTTGGGTTCAGTTTGGCTGTGAGGCTTCTGCTTGTAAAGGCAGAGACAGCACTGTACCCCTACTGCATTTGTGCCCCACCTACCAAGGGTCTGGTTAGAACTCTCTGGTTACTGCATAGAGTCCGGCAACCATCCCTGGCTGCTCGGGGTGCCCATGCATACCATGGTTTGTTATTGTGCACCACTGGGGTGGGCATGCAGCTGGCCCTTTGTGAAATTTTGGAATGGTAGGACAACCAGCCCCAGGAGAATTAAGCATGGCATTCCAGTTGTCTAATGAGCTGTTGCTCAGGTCAGGGTAGCAGCCTTCCCCCCTCCTCTGCTGCTCCTTCCCTTGTTGCTGTTGCGCACACACCTGATGCCCAGCGGTGTGGAGCTGCACATTTGTGGTGTCCTATTGCCCAGATGCTGATGAGAAAAGGGACCCCTTCCAAATTACCAGAGGAAGCACCTCAAATGCTCTTCTAATGCAAAACCTTTAGCCAGTGAACCTGGGGTTTGCTTAGCACCGTTGTTTTCCAAGGGTCTAACCTTGGAATCATGGAGCTTAATGGCTCTGACCTGGGCTATAGACAAATGACCCTACTGTTTGTGAACCCTGACCGCAGGGAGATTGGCTGGCATTCCCTGGAGGAAGTGACAGCTGCTGATGAAGCCGACTGCTGGGCTTTGGTAGTTTCCCTTCTAACCATGCAGGTCCGTGCCATGGGTGACTGAGTAGAGACAAAAACTGAAAGTTGCGACTTGACATGGCGAGAAATCCAAAACATTCAGAGGGAATTTGTACAGAGAGGAATGAGGGAGAAGATGTGCATGGCAGAAAAGAGGCAGCCATACAGAAGATAATCAGTCAACTGCTGGGCTATTTGGCCAGGCATGCTGTGCTGCCTGTGTCTGTGTTGGAAGGAAACTCATCCTCGTGTGTGGAGGGGAAAACGCGCACTCTGTGCCTCAGCCAAGGGGATAATCCGGAAGCGACTTCAGCCCAGGATCTTTAATCTGTAAGAAGCACATACTGCCGTGGAGCGCGCCCGTGGCCCTGAAGATCCTGACTGGAGACTCCTCTGGCGAATGAAGTTTGTAAATCTGATCAGAGTAAAGAGAAGCCCCCTGAGGTATATCTAGTGACAACAGAAAGGAAAGAAGCGGCAAGACAGAATGAGGGAGAGGGAAGGACTTAGATATGGGAAGAAGAGACCACAAAATGACGGAAACCAAGGTCCACAGATTGACCCAATTGGGGGTACGGACTTAAAAAATTTATACAGCAAAAGACAAAAAGGGCACTGATTGGCTTTTGTACCTCTACTATTTTCTGAATTGACTTAAATATCTGCTGAAATGCACCATTGATGAAGTTTCATGGCCTTAAAACAGGGCTCAAGTTACAGCTATATCTGGGCATTCCACTAAATTTAATCGTTACTCCCTAAAACCTTGAATGAGTTTTTGAATATAAAAGAGAAGTGCTATCGATTAAATATTTGTGTTTCCTCAAAATTTGTATGTTGAAATCTGAACCCCAGCGTGATGGTGTTTGGAGGTGGGGCCTTTGGGAAAAGGTCAGGTTACGAGGAGGGAGTCCTCATGAGTGGGAGCAATGCCCTTATAAGACCCCAGGGACTCCCTTGGCTTTTTGCCACGTGAGGACAGAGCGAATGCACAGCCATCCGTGAACCAGGAAGCCGGCCCTCACCAGACCCCAGTACCGCCGGCGCCCTGGTCTTGCACTTCCCAGCCTGCTTAACTGTGAGAAATAAATTTCTGTTGTTTATAAGCCACCTGGTCTATGGTATTTCGTTTTAACAGCCTGAACAGTCTGGGATGGATGGATGGATGGATGGATGGATGGATGGATGGATGGATGGAGAAATAGATCGATCGATCTGCTGTACCCTGCTGTTGTTGGTTATATACTGGGTGCTCCAGTACACAGAGGCTCTCACAGACTGAGCCTGGGACCCTACATACACAACTGCCTATTATAGCTTGAATCATGGAAACAGGACCTCACACACATGGCTATGGAGGCTTCCTTGCTACAAGATGGAGGCAAACCTGGGTTCTCTGGCATATCCCACCTGCAAGAGGGGGTGGCCTCTTCTCTAGTCAGTCCCTTACCAGGTGCTGTGATGCTGGAAGAGGTCACTCCTCTCACAGATCCTGTTACTGGGGCAGCCCCTTGGGATTAAATGAACGAACAGTAATAGCAGTTCTTAGACTTTACAGATGACATCATCATCATTGTATGTGATGGAGCACAGTGGAATGTTGCTGGTTTTCATCCCTTATCCAGGATGTCCCTGATAAAGGGAAGGACCCAAGAATCCGCATAACTGGCCAAACATCAGGTAGTCATCTTAGCACTGGATGCCCTGGCCAACAAATGGTCCCATCGGCACAGTTTTACAAACTCTTGGGCTATTACCTAAGAATTGCCCCTTCTTGGGTAAAGAATTCTGGAAACCTTTTGTCTCACAGTATAGGCTGAATATAAATCAAGGTAACATGTTTCTACATGGACTATGGCTATAGGAACTAACCAGGACACTCCTACTACTTTAGGAGTTCCAGGCATTACTGATCATGATCAGGGCACTCCTGTCAATTCTCAGAGCACACAATCCTGCCTGGGCTCTTGAAAAAGGCATTCAGTAGAAGCTTCACTTAACCCTGTAAGTCCCAGGCAGTCCGTTTATTTGAGAGGCCACTTCTTGCATGTGGGACGTGCTATAGTATTTGAGTACACCTGTGCAAATTTGCTATTTAAAGTGTCTGCATAATGCTGAACTTAGACAAATGCTTATGATCTTTGCAGGAGTGCTCATGTATTTGCAGATTATAAAACCTACTCAAGTATTTTTTTTTTTCAACACCCCAACTCCCACACTCTCCTGGGGAAGATGAAAGAAGCTGCTCATTTTTTTTAGATTTTTTTTTTTTTTAATTAGCATGAGCAGTGGGGAGGGGGAGAGGGAGAAGCAGACTCCCTGCTGGGCAGGGAGCCCGACTTGGGGCTCCATCCTAGGAGCCTGAGATAGACCTGAACTGAAGGCAGACACGTAACTGACTGAGCCATCCAGGAGCCCTGAAAGAAGCCACTCTTAAGAGGTCTAAATGTGAAGGTTTTGAAACATATTTGCAAATCTTTTGACACTTATCCCATTGAAAGGGGAGTTCTGTGTCCCTTTTGAATGTAGGCACATTTGTGACTCTACTGAGCAACAGAATATGGTGGAAGTGATGCTGTATCTTAGTCATGAAAGGCTACAGAACTCACTGCCTTGGTCGCTATTAACACTTGTACTGGGAGACCTGAGCCTCCATGTGAGAAGTCCAACTATACTGAAGCTACCATATCATAAGGAAGCCAAACAACACAGGGAAGTTTTGCCTAGGAATTCTATTAGTCCAGTCTTTGTCTTCCCAAGTCTTATGTTGTGCATGGTAGCCAAGTAAGCCTTCAAATGACTGCAGCGCACCTCTGAGTCATCCCAGCTTTGCCTCAGACATCAAGGAGCAGGGACAAGTTGTGTCTACTATACCCTTTCTGTATTCCCCAGCATAACAACATGGTGAATGTTTTATGTTACTGTGTTTGGGTTGGTTAATATTACACAACAGTAGTAACCAGGACAGCCAGATCACTGGAATTTGGATGATCATCTTTAATCTGTTTGTATCCTTTTTTGTCATGTAAATCCCATTTCATATAGATTTTTCAGAAATGTGTTTATGACCCTGTTACAGGGCTATGAACCAAAAGCCCCATTAAATGCTTGCTTGTGTAGGTCAGGCCCTATCTGCTGATGCTGTTTGGGAGTAAGGAACATGATTGGTGGTGGTGGGGGGGGAGCTCAGGAATTCTCAGTCTGCTTGCATCCCTAGGGTATAGGACTCCTTTTCCATTGCAAGCTTGGGGCACACAGTTCATTAGGAGTTGAGCATGTACACAAAGTATGGGAAGACCTGTTCAAAACTGAGAATACCACTTTTAACTCCAGAAAAATGGTTCACAGGAAAATACAAAACTTTTTAGGCATGGGGAGGATAAACTGGAAGTCATTCTGAGGAGTACCTACCTATGAACCAGAAGTCATAATCTTGGTTATATTCACGATATCACGGGTTTTTAAACTGCATGATTAGAATGTAAATGTGAGTTCAATCAGAGAAGCAGAACCATTAGGAGACAGATGTAGACAGAGATTTGTTGCAGGGATTTGACCTTATGCAGTGTGGGAGCTGGTTAAGCAGTTTTCTAATGTACTCCTTCCAAGTCCTTGATCATCCAAACCATTAGCCCCTGTGCATGAATCAGTACAGAAACATAACTATGGCCATCTCTCCTCCCATGACAAATAAGTAACCAGGTGCCCTGCTCAAATTTGTGCCCAGTTGGATGATTTCCTTTCATCACTGACTTTCAGGACCATCTCAGAGTGAGGCTGAAGTTCTGCATACCGTGCAGAATTACCTAACTCAAGCCTGAGTTTTCTCTTTCTCCGTCAGCTGGTCATGAACTCCTCATGAGACACAGCTGTGGGCTGAAGAGGGTAAGACGGTAGAATATAGTATTAGTAGGGGTCATGGGCATACTTGTGTTTTCCAGGCCTGCTGGAGGCTAATCTTGTATATGTCGTTTCATGTAATGATGAAGTGCTGCTGTGAACACTCAATTTTATGGCTTGGTGGATCAGACAACATCTAATTCTTGATGGGCAGTTCAGGTTACCTGGTAACTTGGTAGCCTGTGGTTGTGTTCAGTCTCCCCTGTGGCCCATCAGGCATGCCAAAAGCTGTTTCTCAAAAGGAGAATAGTTGTTCACAGAGGATGGCATGGCTTTGCTTAAAGAGTCCTAAGGGTATGTGCTGTGATTCACATATAGGTGCCTGCAAAAAGCTCCAAGCCTGACCCTCCACTACTGATACTTCAGGCAACCTTAGATCTGCTGGGTAATACAGCCCAAGTGGCACAGCAGTTTGCTTGGCAGCTCGGATCTGTTGCAGAACAGTCTTCTGTTCTGGACCCAACTCAAAATTGATAGCTTTTCTGTTCTCTTAGTAAATGGCTTGGGGTAGCAGGCCCAAATGTGGTGTATATTGTCTTCAAAATCCGAGGTGGCCCAATAATGGTTGTACCTCTTTCCTATTGGTAGGAGAAGCAACTCATTCTTTACCTTAGAAGGAATATCTTGGCATGTCCTACACCACTGGATCCTTAGAAATCTTACCATGGTGGCAGCCCCCTGCATTTCTGTGGGATTAAATCCCACCCTCAGGCACACAAGTGTCTTACCATTGTGTCTTGAGTATTTGCTACTTCCTGCACAGTAGGTTCAACCAGCATTATATCATCAGTGCAATGAATCAGCAAGACATCTATCTGGTGGAAGAAAAAGACAATCCATCTGTCTGTAGACTGGACTATGATATGGGGCTGAAGAGTTGATATGCCCCTGAGGTAGAACAGTGAAGGTGTATTGCTGCCCTTGCCAGCAGAAAACAAACTGTTTATGATGATATTTACTAATAACTATAGAGGGGGGAAAAAGGCATTTGCTGCTAAATTGCTTCACACCAGGTGACAAGGGAAGTGTTGATTTGGTTGTTTTATCTTGTCTCCATAATTTTTCCTTTTCTGTAAACTATTCCCTTTCTACTATAATTTTTTTTATAGAGCTGTTATTTAGCAAATGAAATGTCTTATTTTCTTTATATTCCCTCATTGGAATATAAACTCCATCAAAACTGGGAGTTATATGCAAACAATGAATCATGGAACACTACATCAAAAACTAATGATGTAATGTATGGTGATTAACATAACATAGTAATAAAAAAATTAAAGTTAAAATTAAAAACTTAAAAAAGAAAAAAAAAACTGGGGGTTTTCTCCATTTTAGGTAGTACTATAATTCCAGTGCCTAGATTGTGGCACATTGTAAATACTCCATGAATAAATGTTAAATGAATGTTTGTGTTTATATTGGATCATGAATCAAAATGTATTTCTTACTATAAATTGAGGTTAAAAATATCTGCAAACTTCAGCAGTTTTTTACAAAGCTAAACATAGTCTTATATAATCCAACTGCTGCACTCCTAGGTAATTACTCAACTTACTTGAAAGCTTAACATTCATACAAAACCTGCATATGAATACTTATACCAGCTTTATTCATAATGTCCCAAATTGGAAGCAACCAAGATACCCTTCAATAGGTGCACGGATAAACAAACTGTGGTATATCCATACAATGAAATACTATTTGGTGATAAGAAAAAATGGTGTATTAAGCCACTAAAAGTCATGGAGCAATCTTAAATGCCTATTGGTTAGTGAGAGAAGTCAGTCTGAAAGAGCTACATGATGTATGATTGATTTTTTATGACCTTGGAAGAAGCAAAATTATAGAGAAAAGCATTTATTTAGGAAGCTTCAAGGGGAGGTTGAGAGGGCTGAACAGATGATTTCGCAGGAAATTTTTTAAGCGGTGAAGCTATTATTCTGTAGGATACCATAATGGTGGGTACATGACTTTATGCATTTGTTCAAACCTATAGGACTTTACAACATAAAGAAACTTAATGTAAGCAAATTTAAAAAGCCATTGATGGGTTCCGGGGATACCAGGAAGGATTGCAAACTATCTATGGGGCAACCTCATTGAAGGAGGTGGAGGGTGAAAGGTGCTGACTTAAGTAATTATGGAAGTGAGTGGAGACTATAATGCTCAAGACAAAGAACTGCACAAGCATTCTACTCTAGTTGATAAAGTTGTTTTCCATGGGGTACAGGTTAACAATTCTGGTACTGCTATACATTTACAGTGGGTACTGAGTAAATAGGTAGCAGATGGGAAGAGTCAGGTTTATCACTGTTGCATTGGGAGGTTACAGATCAGCAAGAAAAGGACACTAAAATGATGCACATGGTAATGGGTCAGAGCTGGAAATATCAATGTGGACTTATATTTAACTGAATATAGATACATGATTGCATATATAAGTTTTTATGTTTATATACACATGCTAGTATATACAAAATACATCTTTTCTGTCACCTGACAGGATATAGGTGCACCAACATCCTAGAAGCAACATGTACATGCAGTGCCCAGATCCTGGTTTCTAGTAACACATTCCATATTTAATCTCCAAATAAAGACAATAACAAAGTCATACTTCCTCCATCTAACATTACACAACTCTCCAGGGTACAACTGAAAAAAAATTAGCCATATCCCTGAAAGAGGATGCAGAGTCCTTGGGTGATGTTTATTTACTCTTCTCTTTGATAGCCCGTAACTTAAATAGTATGATTTAAGTTAACAATACTTAAACACTATGATATAAAATCAGTACACCATATACTATGGATATAGGGATAAGAGAAGGTAGTAAACAAAGATACCTACTTAATACATACACCAAGTATAAATTAAGTACATATATTATACTAAGTATAATATGTTAACTAAAAATTTAGTATATAAATATATATGTATTCAGTATATATATTTAATTGAAGATATATGCATATACCTATTAGCAAAATAAGGAAGAAATACTCCTCTGACAATTACAGTCCTTATTTCTGTAACTGGTCATACAGTCACAGTGGGTATTTATAATGATCTTCTTCCACTACCCTTTCTTACTCCCTTTGCCCTCTGCAAGCACTTCAGCTGGTCATGGTTCTTTACCTGGTGGGGTGATCCAAACCTTCCTTCCTGAAGGTTCTGGGACATTAGTAGTCTTTCCTGAATCGGGTTGTTGTAGATTTCCATTGATTTTAATCATAGGACATGCTAGTACTAAGAGATGCCCCAAGGGATCTCCTGTATGCTAGACATACTTTTCCTTACCTCCAATGTGTAGTAACAGTCTAGTTTCTTTAGTAGGATCAATCAACTCAACACAGTATCTCCCTTCTTTGCCTGTTGATTTGAAGGCATGGGGAGCCCAAAATGGCCAAGTTGACAGTCTTAACTTCCATTTCAGTTGAATCATGGTTGTGTCTCCTGATGGAGGCTTTCCTCCATTTGGAACTAATATTTCTATGCCAGCAGAAGAGAAGGTCATGGAGATAGCAAGCAAAAATTTTGCTACTGGTCACTAAAGGTAATAGTGAGTGGTGCCAGTGCCATTTCCACCCTTTGGTTCATGGACCTGTGAATCCGGATTATGGGGGAAATAGCACCATTTATTGGACACTGATTCAGAGCATATACAGCCTTCTGGAGAACTTGCCCCAGGTCTGTAAGGTATTGCCACCTACTTGGCACTGTCACTGAGTTTTCAAAAAGCTATTCTACCATTCGTTCAAGCCAGCTTCTTCAGGATGGTAGAGAAGATGGTGAGACTAGTGAATTCTATGAGCCTGGGTCTATTGCCTCACTTCATCTGCTGTGAAGTGATTTCCTTGATCAGAAGCAACACAGTGTGGAACACCATGACAGTGAATAAGACATTCTATAAGTCCACAGATGGTTGTTTTGGCAGAAGCATTGCATGCAAAGAAGACAAGACTGTGTCCAGAGTGTTCCAGTAAGGACAAAATGCTGCCCCTTCCATGAATTTTTGCTGGATTCATTTCCCACTCTTGGACACACAAATGTATTTCTCCTTTTTTCTTTGTCTTGTCCTTCTGGGACTCCCATAATGTGTATGTTGTTTTCTGGATAGTATTCCATAGGTCCTATAGGTTTTCTTCACTCTTTTTCTTTTTTTTTTTTTTTCTGTATGTTCCTCTGGATGATTTAAAATGACCTGTCTTTGTGTTCACTTATTTCTTTCTTCTTTTTTTTAAAATTTTTTTAAAAGATTTTATTTATTTATTTATTTGAGAGAGAAAGAATGAGAGGGGGGAGGGTCAGAGGGAGAACAGACTCCCCGCTGAGCAGGGAGCCCGACGCGGGACTCGATCCCGGGACTCCAGGATCATGACCTGAGCCGAAGGCAGTCGCTTAACCGACTGAGCCACCCAGGCGCCCTTATTTCTTTCTTCTTGATTGAGTCTATTGTTGAAGCTTTCTATTGAAATTTTCAATACAATCTTTGTACTCTTCAGCTCCAAGAATTTCAATTGGGTTCTTTTTTGTGGTTTCTTTTACTTTGTGGAAGTTCTCATTTTGTTCATTTGTTGTTTCCCTGATCTCATGTGGCTGTCTCTCTGTGTTCTCTTGTACTTAACTGAGCTTTTTTAAGATGATTATTTTGAATTCTTTCTCAGGCAGTGTATAGATTTCCATTTCTTTAGGGTTGGTCACTGGGGCTTACTTTGTTCCTATGGCGGTTGTATGTATAGCCTTGTGTTGGTGTCTACATTTGAAGAAGCAGTCACCTTTTCTAGTCCTTACGGACTTGAGCTGTCAGCGAAGCCCTATACAAGTCAGCCTGGCCAGGGACACTGGGGGCGCTGGTTGGCTGCGTCTGGCAGTGAATGGGCCCGGTGGTGGGTCTGCACTGAAGTTGCATACTCACTTTGCTCTCTTTTTTGCTACAGGAGAATTTACGGGCTGAGGGAATCTCTTTTGGTGCTACACTGTGGGTTTCCGGGAGGGGTGATGAGGGTATAGTGAGACTGTTATTCTCACCCTTTTCCATATGTTTGTTTGTTTCTGTGCTCCACCAATGTACTTTAACCTCTCACCTAGATTCTGAAGCTTGTCTGAAGGTATTTTTATCCATGGGTGGTTGTTAAATTGGTGTTTCTGTGAAGGAACAAGGACTGAAACTTCATTTTTGCCATCTTGCTGACATCACTCCTGATTTCCCATTTACTTAGATCCTTAAAATCTTTCACTGAAATTTTCATTATACAAATCTTGTAGAAGTCTTACAGTTTTCATTGTAGTAGTCTTACACTCCTGTTAAATTCATTTCTAAGAACTTTTTTATTTTTGGATTGCTGAATGCTAATGTATGCAAATTCATTTGATATTAATATATTGGGGTCATGTATCCTGTAAACTTGTTGCAGTCATTTATTAGTTCTGATGTTTTTTGTCAGTTTCCTAAGAATTTTCTACATATAAGATCACATCATCTGCAGATATAGTTTTACCACTTTATTTCCAATCTGGATGACTTTTATTCTATTTCATTGTCTAATTGCCCTTCTAGGACCTTCAGTACAATATTAACTATAAGTGGTAAGAATGGTGTAAGGACAAATACAAATTAAAAATAAGAGGCTTAATATTCCTCTAAAAATAAAGGAAGAGATATCTCTCTTTCTATTTTCTTTTGTAAGCTTGTAAATTCTTTTTCTGCCCCTTCGAGAATGAACATAAATCTTCTTAAATGTCTCTTGGCAGTTTTACAACCTAGAACGTCTTTCTCAAGGGCCTCAGAACCATCTCTTTGAAATGTAAACTTCAAGGGACCTAGCACTCAGGCTTCCCAGTTTCTGTGACAGAGTAGAAGCCTAACTTTGGTGGTGGGTGCCTTGATCCAAGTTGCAAAACTACCTCCTGTCATAAAGATATGAGAAGCTTGTTTTTTGTTTTTTTTGTTCTTTTTTTTTACTTTTTGAAAAACCAATAAACTAACACAGCCAGTCATTCCAATTACCAGGTAAATTAGGGCAAACAATGTGTGATAAATGACGCTCTCAAGTCCTCTTACTTGAGGACTAGTTAGTGTTTATCTTGACAACATGTATGTAATGGGTTGTATCTGCTTGGCTATAAAAAAGGGTGAGGGGTGCCTGAGTGGCTCAGTCGGTTAAGTGTCTTTTTTTTTTTTTTAAAGATTTTATTTATTTATTTGACAGAGAGAGACACAGTGAGAGAGAGAACACAAGTGAGGGAGAGGGAGAAGCAGGCTTCCCGCTGAGCAGAGAGCCCCGATGCGGGGCTCGATCCCAGGACCCCGGGATCATGACCTGAGCCAAAGGCAGACGCTGAACAACTGAGCCACCCAGGCGCTCCGCGTCTGACTCTTGATTTTGGCTCAGGTCATGATCTCAGGATTGTGAGATCAAGCCCTGTGTCAGGCTTTGCGCTGAGCGTGGAGCCTGCTTAAGATTCTCTCTCCTTCTTCCTCTGCCCTTCCCCCCACTCACTCTCTCTCAAAAAAAAGGGGGGGTACCAAAAAAAAAAAGCAGCTCTTTCTGCCCATGGGTCCTGTCCGCATGCTATAATAAAAACACCTTTTTGCACACACACACACAAAAAAAGTGGGGGAGGTGAGATTTCTTTCTGTCTTTGGATTGTCTGTGATATGTATCATGTCATTCAATAATAAAGTTGTTTTCTTTGTCTTCTGCGTGAGTGGATGTTTTCTAGGTTTGGAGAAGATGTTGTTTTAGATTATATTTCCTTAACAATTTTGGTGTTAAGGATGGGATGAGTTTGGCAATTCCTGACATGATCAGCTGAAGTTGTATGGTCATACGCTAATCAGATAAGAGACATTAAATTGTAAAATGTCCTCCTTCTAAAGTTCTACTTTTTTGGAATGCTAGCCAAACTAACCACCCTGTCCAAATTCAACATTTTACTTTCACTTAATCACCATTAAGTATGATGTTAGCTTGGGTTTTTTATAAATGGCCTTTATTAAGCTCAGGAGGTTGAGGTAGTTCCAGTCTATTCACAGTTTGTTGTGTGTTGTATCACAAAAGGGTGCTGGATTTTGTTGAGTTTTGTTGAGTGCTTTCCTGTGTCTATATGTAATTACATGAGATAACAATATGAGTTTATTCTATTAGTTTGATGTTTTACTGTAATAATCCCTCTTGAGAGTCTGTAACTGATGGTTTGGCATCTCAAAATCATCATCAAGCTGATGGCTAAAGTTGTTTATATTCATACCATCTCTCTGTTTCCACAGGGGCACAGAAATCATATTACAAACCCTCCAACCACAAACCCTAAATCTGTTTTGTTACCTGCCCAGTGGGGCACATCCTCACCTAAGAACTTCCTACACTATAGAAATAAAGGCTCTCATCCATGATTTTCTCTCACTTGTCTCCTCACTGACCTTGGTGCTTCCCTGGGTGGCCCTGCATGGTGTGGTGTGTTCTTTCCTCTTGAAAATTGTACATAATAAAGTTTTCCTTCAAAGGCAGTTATCTTCACGTCTGTCATCTTATCAGACCTGCTTATAACAAATCCTGGGTATATCTTGAGATAACTGGTACAGTGACCAGGGTGGTATGTCTCTAGAATGCTTTTGGCTTACTAACCAATCCCATGGACAGCAAATCCTGCCTGGGAGCACACTGCTGGATGTTGGCACACTTGTGCTTTAGTGGCCACCACATTGTGCGGTGTCTGTTGGGTTGCTCTGGTTACCCAGTTCAGTTGCGTTAGAGCTCAAGAAGAGAGATCATCTGCCTAGCTTAGGGTGCTGTAGTCTGGGCAGAGCAGTCCCCGGTTGGTCCGTGTGTGTTTGTGACAGACACACCTAGACTGGATGAGGTCTCCAGGGTGCTTAGGGTAAGTGGCCACCATACTGAGCAAAGGTCCTCTAAAGGGACTCGAACTGTTACCCTTCCACCCTCACCTGAAAGGCAGGCTTGATGTGTTGACCCTCCAGGCCAGTGTGCCCAGGGGCTGCTCCATTATTCGCCCTTATTTTCCTTGTATTCAAAAGACGCACCAGCTTGCCTCATCAGGTAGTAGGAAACTGCCTGGCTAGGCATTCTTACACTGAAAGGACCTACTGAATATTGGTTTGGGGATGCCTGTCCCATGGCGACCACAGCTCCCTGCAACTGTTATGTGGCTGCTGACTACTGCTATTGTGTGCCTTGGTGCTGTCAGTTTGACTCCAGACCCAGCAGGATGTAAGAGGGCCCGTCTCTGGAGACGAGCGGCTCAATGTTCGATGAAAAAGTTGAACGGAAAGGAATATCTAGTTCTGACTTTGCCCCAAACCCCAAGGATGTGGCCTAATTAATAAAAAATTCTAAAATACTTTATCAGTGTGTATGGGCTCTCTTAAGGGCTGCTGCTTATCAGCACACAAACGGTCTTCTACGCAAAACATGTGAAGCGAAAGCTGATCCCACTGTTGCTCTCTTGGACGTAAACCCCACACCCTTTGAGGTCAAGTGGGACACCCTGGAAGGCCACTAGGGGCCACCAGGAGTTTATCAGGGGAGCATCTAAAAGGGGGGAAAACATGATCAGGAACAGATGACAAAAACAAAAGAAAGGAAGGAAGGAAGAAAGAATGAGTGAATTTATCCACCTAGAGATACAAATCATTCTAAAAGATTTTATTTAAGTGGGGAAAGGCTCTCATTACACTGCAGACAGGGCTAATCTCACAGAGAAGCTCCTGCCTAAAGGCACCAGGGTGCTCCCTCCTCCTCCCCTTTTTCTTTCAGCAGACACATAATCTAAAAACCATGGCTTCAGGCAGATAAAAGCAAAAACAGAAACAAGTAAAAAGAAACAAAAGCCCTAGTTAGAGGGGAGAGAATAAAACACAACTAAATAAGTGACATATGATATTTTAATATAAATATATAGTAAATAAATTACATATGTGTATATATAACTATTAAAACAGAGGTCCTGTAAAAAAAACAAAAACAAAAAAAAAACAGAGGTCCCATGATTTGACCTAATTGAAAGTCCAAAATTTCTATACTAAAATGATTTATAAAATAAAAAGATAAAAAGGGTGCTGATTTTCTTTTGAATATAGGTTCTAAATTAACTTTAGTATTTGCTAAAATGCACCAACTGACAAAACTTTGTGGACTTCATCAACACTGGATCTCAAATTATTTGTTATAGGGGCGCCTGGGTGGCTTAGAGGTTGGGCGTCTGCCTTTGGCTCAGGTCATGGTCCCAGGGTCCTGGGATCAAGCCCCGCATCGGGCTCCCTGCTCCGCAGGAAGCCTGCTTCTCCCTCTCCCACTCCCCCTGCTTGTGTTCCCTCTCTCACTGTCTCTCTCTCTGTCAAATAAATAGATAAAATCTTTAAAAAATAAATAAATAAATAAAAAATGTGAGATTCAAACAATGAAGCTAATCTTTAAAAAAAAATTATTTGTTATACCTGGGGAGGCTGCTAAATGTAAGCATCATATCTACCATAATATTAGGATATTAACCAAATAATAGAGGAGAAATAGGTATGTTTCACTTTCACTGTAGCCTTGCCTAAATTTTCCACAGTTGTAGTACCCACTGCCCTAAAATATCCCATATTAGGCATATTAGGCATAGATACCCATAAAATCTTTGGGATTTACAAATTGGCTTGATAAAATGGGAACCCATGGACCCCGGTTAAAATCGTTAATATATCCTAATGTAAGCTAAAATGGCATTAGAGGATTAAAACTTATTATATAAAACCTAATTAATAAAGGACTGATAATCCCCACTACTTTTTTGTGTGACACCCCAATTTTGCCTGTTCTGAAACCTGGAAAATATAAGGGGTGCCTCATGATGAATCACTACAACCTGAATCCTGTGGTCCCATCCATTAGGGCCCCTGTATCAGTCTACTCAAGCTGTCATGACAAAATAGCATAGGCTGGGTGGCTTAACCAACAGAAATTTATTATCTCACAGTTCTGGAGGCTGGAAAGTCCAAGATCAAGGTCTGATAGGGTGCAGTCTCCAGTGAGGGCTCTCTTCTTGGCTTGCAGATAGCTGCTTTCCTGTTGTGTCCTTTCATGGCTTTCTTGGGTGTTGGCATGTGGACAGAAAAAGAGAAAGCTCACTGTCTGGTCTCTCTTCTTATAAGGTCACTAATTTTATTGGATCAGGACCCTACCGTTATGACCTCATTTAACTTTAATTACTTATTTCTTCAAATATAGCCACACTATGGATTAGGTCTTCAATATACATGTTTTGTGGGACACAAATATTCAGTCCATAACAGCCCTCACACTTACTATCCAATATTGTTAAAATTACTGATTCTATCCAATCAGCAGCTAATAGTTTGCTCTTGTAGACTTGGCCAGCATGTTCTATTCAGTGCCTATTTTAATAGTTTCTCAGTTGCAGTTTGCCTTCAGTTCCCAAGGGACACAACACACCTTTTTCAGACCACTCACAGCATACTTGAGTGGTTCTGCCATTGTGCTCAGTCTTTGCAGACAAGATATTAACTGCTTCACCCTTTCTCCAGGTGGCTGACATTGCAGCACAGGTCTGACATGACACTGATGACATCCTCCTACAAGGAGATTCTTTTGACACACTCATTAAAGACATACAAATCCAGTATCTTTTAGTCTTTTGGGGGGTTCTAGTGATGACATAGTCATCATCTATAAATTTTGCTTCCTCTCACTGCTGCTGCTTCTTACAAATCAACTCACTTCCAGTGGGGCTCTTTCCAGCCAAAAAACTCTAAAATCTGTCCATATTGAAATCAACGGCACTCTTGTGAATGCTCTCAGAAACTCCTTCACTAAAGAGACTTTGACAGCCTCATCTCATGCCTCCTAGAGTCTCTGGACCACTTATCATGGACATAAGTTAAGTTGCCCAAGAGCTTCTGATGGAAGAGACTGCACCTTTTAGCTTCATGCTATACACCATTAGAACAACAAATTACTGGCTATATCCTGGGGTATCTCAGAGATAAAGGCTCTCACAGACCCTAAGCCTATGGCCCTCCACACCCAGATGCCCATTATACTTGGGTCATGGAAACAAGACCTCACAAACTTCACTAGCTACCAATGCCTCTTTAATACAAGATGGAGCCAAACCTGGGATCTCTGGCATAATCCACCCGCAGTGGCCTCCCCTGTCCCCAATCCATTGCCAGATGCCATGGTGCTAGAAGAGGCCACCTCTCCTCAAGACCCCTGAGCTGCCTAGAGAGTCCCTTGGGATTAGCCAAATGAATAGCAATAGGAGTTTGTTGGCACTACCATTCATCATAAAAATAATATAACTCAGTGGGATATTGCTGTTTCCATCCCTTAGTCAGGAAGTCTTTGATAAAGGATGAGACCCCAAGGTCAACAAATTTGGCCAAACTTCAGGTAGTCATTTTAGCACTGGATGCTTTTGCCAAAAAATGGTCCCATCTTCACATTTATTATGAACTACTGAGACATTGCTTAAGAGTTAACCCCATCAAAGTAAAGAACTCTGGAAATCTCCTGCCCCCGGATATTCAAAATATAAATATAAATTAAAAAAATATAAATCAAAATCCTACATCTCAGGCTCCCTGAGAGGTGTAGTCTTAAGTGCCTGACTCTTGGTTTGGGGTCAGGTCTTGATCTCAAGGGTGTGAGATTGAGCCCCACACTGGGCTCTACAGTCAATGTGGAGTCGGCTTAAGACTCTCTCCCTCTCCTTCTGCCCCTCCCCAAAATAAATAAATAAACCTTAAAAAAATCATACGTCTCTATACATACTAACGCTATGATACAAGGATTTGCCAGGACATTCCTCTTTCCCTTCAAAGTACAAGACATTACTAGTAGTAACCAAAGCACACATTTTACTTCTCAAAATACACAATTCTGGACTCTTGGAAAAGGCATTCAATAGGACTTCCATGTCCCTGACATGTTCTGGATGGATAGTATACTGAGAGATGTAATTGTCTTCTCAAATAATTCCTCTTCAAATGCTGGTCCAGCAAATGGACCCCTAAATGGACTTCTAACTTACTCCTTGAGCAACTGGGATGGAAAACTAGTGGGGCATATAATTGAAGGCAACCCTGGGGCAATGGTGTTGTGAGTTGGAGTTGGCTGAAATTGAATATATCAGCAGAGTAAGCATGTAAGGTAGGGTACAGGCAATTGGAGACCAAATGACAAGTCCGGCAATTTCTGATTTCCACTGTGTGGGTAGCTTTATTGGCAATCAGTTTAACTAGAATCCTTCATTCTCCATAGCTGATCACTCTGGATATCTGCTCAGTTTTTCGTCCTCTACCATCCTCCAGGTGATGTCTGATCATCTTGGCCTGTCTTTAGCAAGATTCTTGTTAGGTTGGTTTAGCCTAAGTCCTCCTTAACCCTGATGTTTCCTCTTGGTAATTTTCCATCCACAGACCCCCACTCTGCTGCTTGACTATAAATTCCTACTGCCCATGCTGTATTTAGAATTGAGCCTGGTTGTATACTGAGATCCCTTTTTCCCTAACGCAATAGTCCCGAATAAAATCTGTTTGTTTGCTTGTTTGTTTTTGGCTTTACTGTCCAGCTGTTTTTTCCTTGATAATACAATAATTTAGCCATATTTCAGTCAGTCAGTGCTATTCTGTTCTAGATAATCCCGCTTCGGATGTCAATGGTTTTGGAGATCCCCAAGGCCATCCTTGGGTTCAGTGATTTGCTAGGAAGTTTTACAGGACTCAGCATATAGTCCTACTCATACCTAAAATTTATTCCAGCAAAATCATCAAGGGGAAAGGCTCTTGGGGCAATGTCCAGAGGAAACCAGACATAAGCTTCCAAGGGTTCTCTCCCTGTGGAGTCACATAGAATGTGTTTAACAACTCCAGCAATGAACTGTGATAGCACATGTGGAATGTTGTCTACCACGTAAGCTCATTAGAATCTCTGTGCTCCTGGTTTTTATGGGGGGCTGGTTATGTAGGCACCTTCTGCCTGGCACATACTAAAATTCCAGATTCTCAGAAGTACGTGTTCAGCATAAACCATATTGTTTGCACAAAGAAATTTAGGCACAGTAAGCCACTCTTATCAGGTAGACTGGTAGGAACACTTCAGGAGTCCAAGCCCCCAAGCCTTTCCAAACTCAAGTTCCCAGATACTAGCCACAGGCCAGCCTTACAAGTAGGCCTTCTAAGGACAGCTGTCTCCATCCACTTAAATGGTAACACTACTTCAATTTATTTTTAGTTTGCAAGTTTGCAGTGCTTTCAATGATTCAACCCGTTTGTGATCAGTTATGAGTTCCAACTTGTGACAGACACACTAATGCAGTCATGAGATTATCAATCATTTCAATTTTTGCAGTGGTTGCTATTATCTGTTTTTATCTGCATAAATTTGAATCCTAAAATGCCAAAATGCAAGTGTAAATTGTGTGATGAATTTTCTGAAAAGTGGACATTTATTAAGCAAGGAAAAGTTCCCTTTGAAGCTTTTTGTCCCATATGCAAAAATAGTAGTCGGTATAAACCAGCATATACTAACAGCTAAACATAAGAGATGTATTATTTCCTCAACTAGTACTACAGAAAGTGACAAAATAAATTTACTATTATGAGGAATTCAGATTGAGATAGTAATTTCAGCAGAAGTTGTGAGTACCCTGTATGCTTTATATCATCATCAGTCTCTCAACTCAAATAGATTGTTTGAACGTACTGCTGACAGAAGTGTTTTTCTGATTCTGAAGTTGCAATCAGAATATCAGGTGCCAGGATGAAATCATCACCCACAAAAATAGTAGCTCCATTTATGATTACAGAGATTATCAATGATCTAAATGCCCCACCTTTTTTCAGCATAGCCATGGATTCAAGTAATTACAATGCAGAAAACAAATATTTTCCCTTTGCTTCTGTGCTGCTTTTGGTGGAAGTTAATACAAATTTTGGTGGATGTTTGCATAAAGTTGCAGACATGTTTATTCCAAGTTGAAACAAAGCATGAATGATTCTACGGAAGATGTTGGCTGTCCTGCTTATAATACCTGCTGTTCGAATAGCTTTTGATATTCTTTCTATACAGGTTGAAATAATTGTCATGAAATTGTTCCCTTCGAATTTATGCTGTTTGGGTTGAGAGACAAAAGGATTTATGTGACTTTTCTTGGCATTCAGTATTTTTCACTTCTCTTGCATTCAGAACCCCATTGGTTCTCTTTAACAAACACAGTTGAGAGAGTTCTGTTTATATAAAGCACTGAAATCATATTTCAGTTCTCAAGGAAAGGTCCCAATATTCTTGTTGACTTTATTTTTTCTTGTTGTCTTTTTAAATAATCCATTGAGTGAAGCTAATTTGCTCATTTCTTTTTAGCAACATGATTTTGGAAATTGAAAGAAAAACAAAAAGAATTATTAAATATTCCAGTGTTCAAAGGGAACTTGAAAGCATCAAAGGAAGAACTGATGAAATCATCATAAGTGCCAAGCTTGTTCTTAAAAGGGAAAAACTTACTTATAAACAGGAAAATAAATTGACTTGTGGATAATCATTATTGTACGTTCCATCACTGTCTTTTGAAATGAGTTCCATCTCTTGTAGAATGTTTTTTTTTTTTAAATAAATGTTACTAAATGCTTTTCCAGCATGGGACCAAGTGAATTATCATGTGTAAGGTCAAAGAGGAAGGGAAAAATTGACAAAAAAAAAAAAAGTTCTCTTTTTGTCAGTGAACAACTTCTTTAAAAGTCACTAATCAAGAGATCCAACGTAATTCTGAAGAATGGGAAAGGCAAGTTATGCCATGAAAGATGGTATTATGTATTTCAACAAATCAAAATTTGAAGAGCAATTCCCAGTGTTAACTTCATGCCAGGATAACCACTCATAATGCGAAATTGAGTATGTTTTCTCATCAGTGAACGTCCAGAAGGACAAAGAACGAAATGAGAGAGAGCCGACTACTATTTAAGATATGTTACAATGTAAACGGATGTAAACGGAACACAGACTGTCTCTGGAAGAAATTCTGCAAGTGCATTCAGCAAAACAAGGAACTGCTAGGAGAGCCAATCCATCAGGGAAATATAATTAATGAAATAGGTATGTATTTAGATACTTAAAATTATTTCGGAATAACAACGAATACTGTACTATCAGTATGTCTCCTGCTTTTACCTTATCGAACAGTTCAGCCCAACGTCCCCCAAGTCTGAAGGCTGATTTCCAGCGACGTGGCGTCAGGGATCTGGGAAACGGCGTGCGCCGTGGAGGCGGACGCGGGACTCGCTCCGGGCCTTCTGCGCATGGGCGCTGCGCCCCTCCCGTCTAGTTCGCGTCGGCGGCTGAGGCCTCGCGAGAAGACGGTCCCGGATGCTCCCGCGGCTGACCGCCCGACCGCGGGCGGGGAGTGAGCAGCCGGGGAGCCGCGGGCGTTTGGGCGTGGGTGGCCCCTTAAGTAGGGGCTCCGCGCGGGAGGGGCGGGTGACGGAGTCGGCCTTGGTACCTGAGCTCGGGGTGAGTTCTGCTCCGTCTTATGCATCGAATGCGAACCAGCACGTCCCAGAGCTTGTTACCGAGCGAAGCTTGGTGTTTTCATCTCCGACGTGAGGGGTCGGCCGAGGCCTCGGTAAGACCGGCGGAAACCGGCCTTGGGGCGCTCGTGGCCTGGCGCTTCTCTCTTGGGGAGGGGGAACCTTGTTCTTCTCCACTCACGGTCCCTCTTCGTCCTCCCAGCCACCTGTGGTCAGTGTCGCGTCCCCATGGCAACCGCGTACCGGGCTCAGGGAAGAGACAGAGCCCCAGGTGATGAATGAGCAGGAGGGAGATGCCCTGCCTCATCCTGTCTCGCATCAAACCTGGGCTCGAGGTAGACCCAGCAGCTAGCCGCTGCAGGAGTCCTGACCTTGTTCCTGGAGAACCTGAGCCTGAAACCTGAGTGGAGCATCCAGATCCCGCTGACACCCTGCAGCCTTGCTGTGTCCTCAGTAGCAGCAAAGGTCCAGCGTGACAGGAAGGTCCAAGAGCTTTAGATCTCAGAAGGGGATTCTAACTGGCTATGCCCTTAGAATGTTCCTGGAACAAGGCAGCTCTTGTGAGGGACGAAGAGGGATCCCAGAAGCAGGGACCGCTCCTAGGACGCCAGTCAGTTGGCCCCAGACCTCAGTAGAGATAGATGGAAGGGGCAAAGACTCTTGCTCAGCCTGAAGCAGTTTGGGTCCTCCTGCCAGAACCACGGTCATAGCCAGATTCTCGAAGACTGGGGTGATGGTGGACGTTGTGGTCCAGCTTTCAGGAGGAATGTCAGCTGTGGCTGGGAGGGGACGGGACAGGAAGGCAAAAGGAACAGACGGTACTGCCTGTTGGGGAGCTGTGAGGCAGCGTGTGGGGAGAAGGGCTTACCAGCCACAGAGAAGGAAACTACCTCCTTCGTCCCTTCGCCTTTTCTCCACTCCCAGATTCTGAGTGGCTCGCTCACTACAGCACAACTAGCCCTATGCTGATGCCCCCTCTGATAGAATCCGAGATGGTACTGCAGGAAGGGTCCTTAAGTCTTACCTGTTCTCTGCTTAAAGATGGGAGTGGGATAGGGTGGGAAGGAAATGGTTCTTCTTTCACTTAACTTACCTGCTCCTAGTCACACATTTTGTTGTGGCAGAAACAAGAGCAGACATGGAATCTCTTGATGGTCCAAGCAGGTGTTTTCTGCTTTAACAACAGATAAGTCAGAACCCGTTTGTTGTTTTTAATCAAAAGATACGTTTGAGATACCTAAAACTGAGTTAAAGCAAACTTTTTTTTTTCCTTTCGAAAAAGACCAGCCCTTAAAAACCCCGTCCCTTTTTTCAGAACCTAGTGGGATTCTCTGCCTTATAATGAACATTACAACTTGATATATTTTTGCTCAGCATCAGTTTTAATGAAAGTGTTATGTTCCATTCCTTGGCTTTTCCTAATTTGTTTATTTAGTGTACTATGTTGCTTACATTTTTCTGTTTTAAAGCATACATTGTTAGTAAATCAGGAGAAAACAAACATTTTTTAAAGATTTTATTTTTAAGTAATTTCTGCACCCAACTTGGGGCTCGAACCTACAACCCCGAGATCAAGAGTCATGCGCCCCACCAGTTGAGCCAGCCAGATGCAAATGTTTTTACATTTAAAAACTAGTATGTCCAAGCACTCCGGATTTTTGCATGGGCTGCTCCCTCCTGTCATCCTTTCTGTCCCTTCTCAAGGCATCTCCACTTCAGAGGTGTTTTGCCATCAGCTGTGTGGAGTTTTTCAGGCTGGCGGCATCTCTCATGTTGGTTCTTTCCTTCTCAGCTGTACCCTCACGGTTATCCACACTCTTCCAGGGCCAACAGAAAATGATCACATCCCAGGTGAGTTGTTCATTTATTCACAGTTTTGCCTAACAGTGATTATGGGAGGTTCATAAAATGTCTGTACCTTCATGTGAAATAGTAGAAACGGATACGTTAACATCAGGGAAAATGCAGAGCGCAAGTCAACAAATTACAGTACGTGGGCCAAATACAGCCTGCTGCTTATTTTTCTATGGCCCACAAACTAAGAACTTTTAGGTGGTTGAGAAACAAATCAAGAGTAGTATTTTGTGATGGGAAATTGTATGGAATTCAGTGTCTATAAAGTTTTACTGGGCCATAGCCATGCTCGTTCATTTGTGGTTGTGGCTACTTTCATATCATAGGGGTAGAGTTGAGTGGTTGTGACAGAGACTGTGTGGCTTGGCAAGCCTAAGATATTTATTATGTGGCCATTTACCAAAAATGTTTGCAGTTCGCCGACATCCGATATAGTAGGGCAAAGATGCCTCGTAGATAAATGCACATCTTGTGATCTTACTGAGTTTTGAAACTGGAACATAAAACCTTTTTTGATAAGCCTCATCTGGTGGCATTGTGTACCTTCCAGTGACAGTCCTGCAGTTACACATAAAGAAGTGGTAGGCAGAGAATACTTCTCGTGAATTGTGTCAGCATTAGGACTCCTGGTTGTTCAAAGAAGGAGCAAGTTTGGGCAGACCACAGTGATTAGTGGTAGTCAGTAGGATGAGATAGGCTTTGTGACAGTCCTGGGGACTGCGCAGAATCTACATTTTTGCAGTCTGGTGAGGGATTCCACTCTTTGAATTGTGGTAAAATACATATAATGTGAAATTTGCATTTGAACCCTTTTAAAGTGTAGAATTCAGTTGCACTTAATACATTCACAATGTTGTACAACCATAACCACCCTCTCCTTCCAGAATAGTTTCATCACATCAAAAGGAAACCCCATACCTTTAATGAGCAGTGCCATGACTTAATGAGCAAATTACTCCCCAGTCTACCCAGCCCCTAGCAACCACTAACCTGCTTTCTGTTTATGGATTTGTCTATTCTGGATAGCTCATATAAATGGAATCATACAATATGTAGTCTTTAATGGGTGGCTTCTTTGACTTACCTTAATGTTTTGAAAACCCATCCATGTCGTAGCATGTACCACTACTTTTATGACTGAATGATATTCCACTGATGTATAGTCCACCTTTTGTGTATCTATCAGGTGATGGGCATTTGGAGTGATTCCCTGTTTGGCTGTTGAGAACAGTGCTGCTATGAGCATTCATGTACAAGTTTTTGTTTGAAGACCTATTTCACTTCTTTCCTGGGAGTAAAATTGATGGGTCATCCTACGTTTAACTTACTGCGAAACCACCAAACTATGTTCTACAGCAAGGTCCCTTGCAAGTCCATATGAATTTTAGGTTAGCCTTTCTATTTCTGCAAAGAAAAGGCTGTTGAGGTTTTGGTGAGGATTGCATTGAATCTCTGCATCACTTTGGGGAATATTGACATTTTAACAATATTAGGTTTTACAATCCATGAACGTGAGATTTTTTTCCACTTACTTAGGTCTTCTTTAATTTCTTTCAGCAATGTTTTGTAGTTTTTGGCGTGCAAATCTTACATATCCTTGCTCAAATTTATTCTTAAGTATTGTATTCTTTTATTTATTTTTATTTTTTTCAAGTCTGAGACCAGGAGAAGTCTGTTCTATTCTCTCTTTTTTTTATTAACATGTAATGTATTATTTGTTTCAGGGGACGGGTCTGTGATTCAACAGTCTTGCACAGTTCACAGCGCTCACCATAGCACATACCCTCCCCAGTGTCCATCACCCAGCCACCCCATCCCTCCCACCCCCCACCACTCCAGCAACCCTCAGTTTGTTTCCTGAGATTAAGAGTCTCTTATGGTTTGTCTCCCTCTCTGTTTTCATCTTGTTTCATTTTTCCCTCCCTTTCCCTATGATCCTATCTTGTTTCTCAAATTCCTCATATCAGTGAGGTCATAAGATAATTGTCTTTCTCTGATTGACTTATTTTGCTTAGCATATACCCTCTAGTTCCATTCATGTTGTTGCAAATGGCAAGATTTCTTTCTTTTTTTGATGGCTGCATAATATTCCATTGTATATATATATACCACATTTTATCCATTCATCTGTTGATGGCCACTCTGGAAAACAGTATGGAGGTTCCTCAAAAAGTTGAAAATAGAGCTACCCTATGACCCAGCAATTGCACTACTGGGTATTTACCCCAAAGATACAAATGTAGTGATCTGAAGAGACATGTGCACCCCAATGTTTATAGCAGCAATGTGCACAATAGCCAAACTATGGAAAGAGCCCAGATGTATTGTATTCTTTTAGATGCTATTGTAAATGAAACTGTTTTCTTAATACAACTCTAATTAATTTCTCTTTCAGCTTAGCTGAAAGCAAGTCACTGAAAACCACTTGACTTGTAAAGGAGATGTTATCCATTCTCACTCACCAATCATTCCCTCCTTTGATGTTCTGGAGGTTTTTGGGTCATGGGGGTATTGCACCTTAGTAAGATTTTCCGCTTTCTTTGTGAGTATATTTTTTTTGGTAAGGAACATGTAAGTAGACATTTTTAGCCTAATATGAAATGCTCTGTCCTTTATATTGAGAATTTGTTCTCATTTTGTTGCGGTTACTGTTATGTGGTTTTAACTCCTTCATCTTTCATTGTAATTTTATTCCCCACACTTTATGTTTTTAAAAAATTTATTGAGGTGAAATTCACATGCAAAATTAACTATTTTAAGGTGACCAAATCAATTCAGTGGCATTTAGAACATTCACAGTGTTATGCAACCACTACCTTAACTGAGTTTCAAAATACTCCCATCATTCTAAATAAAGCCCTTTACTCATTAAGGAGTTTCTCCCCATTCTCTTATTCACCCTATCCCTGGCAACCAGCAGTCTGTGTTCTGTCTCTATGGATTGATCTATTTTGTGTATTTCATACAAATGGAGTCATTCAGTATATGGCCATTTGTGTCTAGCTTCTTTCACTTAGCATGTTTTCAAGGTTCATCCATGTTGTAGTACATATCAGTGCATTTTTACTTTTTCTTTTTTATTGTGGTGAAATACAAATAACAAAATTTACCATCTTAAACATTTTTAAGTGTACGCTTCAGTGGTGTTAAATACATTAACATTGTTGTGCATCTGTCACTCCATTCATCCCCGTAGTCTTTCATCTTGTAAAACTGAAATTCTGTACCTATTAAACAATAACTCCCCACTGGAAAGTACCCTGATACTTCCTGTTTCTGTAATTTTGACTACCCTAACTACCTCATATAAGTGGAATCCTGTAGTATTTGTCGTTGTGTGACTGCCTTATTTCATTTAGCATAATGTTCTCAAGTTTCATCCATGTTATAGCATACTGCAGACTTTTTTTCCGTTTTTAAGGCTGAGTAATATCCCATTGTATGTGTATATACATTTTGTTTATCCATTCATCTGTCCATGGACACGAGTTGCTCTGAATTTTAGCTATTGTGAATAACAATGCTGCTGTGAAAATGAGTGTACAGACATCTTTTTGAGACCTTCTTTTGGATATTTACCTTGAAATAGAATTGCTGGGTCATATGGTAAATTCTGTTTTTAATTTTTTGAGGAATCTCCATAGTGTTTTTCACAGTGGTTGTACCATTTTACATTCCCGCCAACAGTGCATGGGAGTTCCATTTTCTTTACATCCACACCAACAGTTGTTTTCTGTGTTTTTGATAGTAGCAATCCTAATGGGTGTGAGGTGGTATCTTATTGTAGCTTTGATTTGTATTTCCCTAATGATTCATGATATTGAGCATCTTTTCTTGTGTTTATTGACCATTTGTATATCTTCTTTGGAGAAATATCTGTTCAAGTCCATTGCCCATTTTTTATTTGGGTTGTTTGGGGTTTTTATGTTACTGAATTTTAGGAGTTTATATATTCTGGATATTAATCCCTTATCAGCTATATGACTTACAGATATTTTCTCCTGTTCTGTGGATTGCCTTTTTACTCTGGATAGTAACTTTTGTTGTGAAAATATTTTCACTTTCATGAGAAATTTGTCAGTTTCTTCTTTTGTTACCCATGCCTTTGGTGTCTTATCCAAGAAATCATTGCCAAATCCAGTGTTGTGTAGCTTTTGTCCTATATTTTCTCCTAAGAGTTTTATAGTTTTAGGTCTTACATTAAGGTACTATATCTATTTTGAGTTGATTTTTGTATATGGTGTTAGGTAAGGGTCCAGCTTCATTCTTTTGCATGTGGCTATCCAGTTTCTCCAGTGCCATTTGATGAAAAGACTGTCATTTTCCCATTGAATGGTCTTATCAACCTTGTCAAAAATCATTTAACAGTATATGTGAGGGTTTATTTCTGGACTGTCTTTTCTATTCCATTGGTCTATATGTTTCTTTTTATGCTGGTACCATCCTTTTTTGATTACTGTGGCCTTGTATTAAGTTTTGAAATCAGGAAGTATGAGTCTTCTACTTTTGTTCTTTTTCAAGATTGTTGTGGATATTCAGGTTTCTTTAGATTCCGTATGAATTTTAGGATGAATTTTTTCATTTCTCCAAAAATATATCATTGGGATTTTGCTAGGGATTTCATTGAATCTGTAGATTGCTTTGAGTAATATTGACATTTTAACAGTAAGCTTTCTAATCCACGTACATGGGATGTGTTTCCGTTTATTTATGTTGTCTTTATTTATTTATTTTTAAAGATTTTATTTATTTATTTGACAGAGACACTGTGAGAGAGGGAACACAAGCAGAAGGAGTGGGAGAGGGAGAAACAGGCTTCCCGCTGAGCAGGGAGCCTGATGCAGGGCTCGATCCCAGGACCCTGGGATCATGACCTGAGCCAAAGGCAGATGCTTAACGACTGAGCCACCCAGGCACCCCTATTTATGTCTTCTTTTATGTCTTTCAGCACTGTTTTGTAGTTTTCATTGTGCAAATCTTTTACATCTTTGGTTACATTAATTTCTAAGATTTCTTTTGATGCTTTTGTAAATGGAATTGCTTTTGTAATTTCCTTTTCAGATTGTTCATTGTTCCTGTATAGAAGTGCAACTCATTTTTGTGTGTTGACATATCTTGCTACTTTGCTGAATTCATTTAGTTGATCTGACAGCATTTTTTGTGGAGTCTTTAGGTTTTTCTACATATAAGAGTCTATCATTTGCACAGATTATTTTACTTTTTCCTTTTCAATTTGAATACCTTTTATTTCTTTTTCTTGTCTAATGCTGTGACTAGAACTTCCGGTACTGTGTTGAATAGAAGTGGTGAAAGCAGGCAGCCTTGCCTTGCTCCTGATCTTAGAAGAATAGCTTTCAACCTTTCACCATTGAGTATAATTTTTCCTGTATTTTTTACATACATGGCTTTTATTATGTGGGGTTAGTTCACTTCTATTCCTATTTTGTTGAGTGTTGTTATCATGAAAGATTGTTGGACTTTGTCAGATGCTTTTTCTGCATCAATTAAGATGGTCATTTTGTTTTTTCCTTCATTGTGTTGATGTCGTGTATTATACTGATCGATTGTTGTATGTTGAACCATACTTGGATTCCAAGAATAGATCTACCTGGTCATGGTATATAATCCATTTTATTTTATTTTTCAATTGAAGTATAATTAACATAAAATTTTATATTAGTTTAAGGTGTACAACATACTGATTCAGCAATTCTATACATTAGTCAATACTTACCACAATAATACTTACCACAATACTTACCACTTGTGTAGTCACCAGCTGTTGCCATACATGATTACAATATTATTGACTTTATTTACTGCTCTGTACTTTTCTTTTTTTTTTAAGATTTTATTTATTTATTTGACAGAGAGAGACACAGCGAGAGAGGGAACACAAGCAGGGGGAGTGGAAGAGGGAGAAGCAGGCTTCCTGCCAAGCAGGGAGCCCCATGCAGGGCTCAATCCCAGGACCCCAGGATCATGACCTGAGCCGAAGGCAGCCGCTTAACGACTGAGCCACCCAGGCGCCCCTGCTCTGTACTTTTCATCTCCATAATTTATTTATTTTTTAACTGGAAGTTTGTAACTCTTAATCCTTTTTCTCAGCAATCTCCTACCCACCTCCCCTCTGACACCACCAGTTTGTTCTCTGTATTTATGGGTCTATTTTTTTTTTTAATTTGTTTTGTTTTTCAGATTCCACATGTAAGTGAAATCATACGGTATTTGTCTTTTTCTGTCTGACTTATTTCACTTAGCATAATGCCTTTTAGGTCCACCCATTTTGTCAGGAATGACAAGATCTCATTCTTTTTTATGGCTGAGTAATATTCTGTTGTGTCTGTATACCAAATCTTTCTTCATTCATCTATCAGTGGACATTTGGGTTGCTTCCATATCTTAGCTATTGTAAATAAAGCTGCATTAAAAGGTGCATATATCTTTACAAATTAGTTTTTTTTTTCCTTTGGGTAGATGCCCAAAGAAAGTGGAATTACTGGATCTTAAGATATTTCTATTTTAATATTTTGAGGAACCTCCATACTGTTTTCCACAGTGGCTGCACCAATTCCATTCCCACCCAGAATTCACAAGGCTCCCTTTTTCTCCACATCCTCACCGACACTTGTTATTTCTTTTTGATAGTTGGCACTCTGACTGGTGTGAGGTGATATCTCATTGTGGTTTTTAATTTGCATTTCCCTGATGATGAGTGATGTTGAGCATCTTTTCATGTGTCTGTTGGCCATCTGTATGTCTTCTTTAATCAGTGTTTTTGTGTTTTGTTTTGTTTTGATGTTCAGTTGTTTATGCCCTTTATATATTTTGGATGTTAATCCCTTATTGGATATATCATTTGCAGATTTTTTTTTCCATTTACTGGGTTGCTTTTTGTTTCATTGATGGGTGCCTTTGTGCAAAATCTTTTCATTTTGGTGTAGTTGCAATAGTTTATTTTTGCTTTGTTTCCCTTGCCTTAGAAGACATATCTAGAAAAACATTTCTATGGCCAATGTCAAAGAAATTACCGGCTATGTTTTCTAATGGTTTTATGGTTTCACGGCTCACATTTAGATGTCTAATCTCTTTTAAGTTTATTTTTGTGTATGGCATAAGAAAGTGGAGCAATTTCGTTATTTTGCATGTAGCTGTCTAGATTTCCTAGCATCACTTGTTGAAGAGACTTGTCTTTTTCTCAGTCTTTATTCTTGCTTCCTTTGTCGTAGATTAATTGTCCAAATAGGTATGGGTTTATTTCTGGGGTCTCTGTTCTGTTCCATTGATCTTTGTGTCTTGTTTTGTGCCAATACCATATATTTTGATTACTATAGCTTTGTAGTGTATTACAATCCTTTTACTATGCTGCAGAATTCTGTTTGATAATATTTTGTTGAGGATTTTTTACATCAATATTCATAAAGGATATTGGTCTCTAGGTTTCTTTTCTCTTTAAAACAATTTATTTAAACAAATAAAGAAGAATTTACCCATTTCCCCCACTCCACCCCCGCACCTCTGGCAATCACCGATTTGTTTTCTGTATGAACGTATTTTTTTTTAAGATTCCACATATCAGAGAGATCACACGGTACTTGTCTTTCTCTTTCTGACTTATTTCACTTAGCATAATGCCACAAAGTCCATCCATGTTGTTGTAAATGGCAAGGTTTCATTCTTTTTTATGGTTGAATAATATTCCATTGTGTGTGTGTGTGTGTGTGTGTGTGTGTGTGTGTGTGTATACACATACCACAATTTCTTTATGCTTTCATCTGTGGATGGACTATTAGGTTGTTTCCATATCTTGGATATTGTAAATAATGCTGCAGTAAACATGGGGGTGTATATAACCTTTTGAGTTAATGTTTTTATTTTCTTTGGATAAATACCCAGAAGTGGACTTGCTGGATCATATGATAGTTCTAGTTTTAGTTTTTTGAAGACCCTCTGTCCTGTTTTCCATAGCACCAGTTTAAATTCCCTCCAACAGTGCACACGGGTTCCTTTTCTTTACATCCTCGCCAACACCTGATGTTACTTCTTGTGTTTTTGAGAGCCATTCTAACAGGTGTAAGGTAATATGACTGTGGTCTTGATTTGCATCTCCCTAATAATTAATAATTTTGAGAATCTTTTTAATGAACCTATTAGCCATCTGTATGTCTTCTTTGAATAATGACTATTCAGATCTTTTGCCCATTTTTTAATCAGATTCTTTTTTCTTTCTTTTTTTTTTTTATAAATGAGTTGTATGAGTTCTTTATATATTTTGGATATCAGTCCCTTATTAGATATATTACTTGGAAATATTTTCTTCTATTTAGTAGGTTGCCTTTCCATTTTGTTGATGATTTTCTTCAGTGTGCAAAAATTTTTAGTTATGATGTAGTCCCACTTATTTATTCTTTCTTTTGTTGCTTTTGCTTGTGGTGTCAAATCTAAAATCATTGCCTAGACCTATGTCAAGGAGCTTACCACCTGTGTTTTTTTCTAGGCATTTTATGGTTTCATATTTTCCTGTTTCTTTGTATGCCTTGTGATTTTTTGAGTGAACATTGGGCATTTGAATCTAATAATGTGGTAACTCTGAAAATCAGATTCTCCCCATTCTGTAATGTTTGCTGTATTTTCTTATTGTTTTTGTTTATTTTTATTTATTTTTTGATTGTCGTAGGCTTTCTCTGTGCCAAGGACCAGCCTGATGTGTAAAGTTAATGTCTCCTTAGGTGTATTCTGAGCCTTTCCTTGGGTATGCACAGTTACTTTATAATTCTCCTAGTATATGCAGTTGTTTTTGAATGTCTTGGTCTTCAATGTCTGGTTCTTGAAGGGGGAAAAGCAAAGAATGAAGGAGGAGAAAATGAAAAGGGAAAAACACAAACTGAAGGGGACTTGCAGCATCTGGGGGAAATGCATCAACAGTGGCTGTGTGCCTCTTTGCATCTGTGTGATCAGAGGCACCGGTCACAGTCAGAGCATGGGAACTTGCACAGAACCCCTTTATGATTCCTGTCTGTGTTGCACATATTCGTGGTGTGGATTCTTTAAGTCTATGGTAGCTTTGTCTTCGTAGGTATTCTCTACCTACGAAGTCTCATAGGTTTCCTTATGAGAATAACTTCTTTGAGACCAGGAAGAGTATTTTATTCAACTTGGAATTCTCAGAAACTGGGGCAGTTCCAGGTACATGTGAGCACTCAAATTTTTTGTATTAAATAACAAAATAATTCACCAATGGTATTTCTTTTTTCTTTTTTTTTTTTTTACTCACAAAGTATAACACAAAATAAGGTGGTATATGGTAGAGGTCCATAGTAACATTTTCTGGCCAGTTTTCAACAGTAAAAAATGGTAAGAATTAGTCTTTGAACTTCTTTTTTTTTCATATCACCTGATTCTGATCACTTCAGACTGAGCAGAAATGTGCTTTTTCAGGAATCCTTGTCATTCAGGGATGTGACTGTGGGCTTCACCCAGGAGGAGTGGCAGCACCTGGACCCTGCTCAGAGAACCCTGTACAGGGATGTGATGCTGGAGAACTACAGTCACCTTGTCTCAGTGGGTAGGTAGTGTTTGTTTGTCACGGAGACCCCCGGTATGTGTGTCTTTTTTTATTTGCAGAAACTTGCAGAGTTTTTGTAGAATATAATAATATTTAGCTTTGGAATTTGGAGGTCAAGGATGACTTATCTCTTTTGGTTATCAGAAGGAATTTGTTTTCTTCTCCCTCATAACAGGGATTAAGTTAATTTTTTTTTTTTTTTATTGTATAGTCTTTGAGTTATTATGTCCTCCACTTTCAGAGGCCCTGAAGCTTATCCAGTTTGTCCCAAATCACACACCTCTCATTCACAGGGTGTTCCATTCCTAAACCAGAAGTGATCCTCAAGTTGGAGCAAGGAGAGGAGCCGTGGATTTTAGAGGAAGAGATCCCAAGCCAGAGTAACCCAGGTGAGTTAGTACGTATGAGCCAGATGGAGTTTAGGAGGAAATTAGATCACAAAGGGTTAGTTCAGAGCTTTAAAGCCATTGAAATGTCTTCAGGAATCACCTTTTAGAGGTTCTGGACCTTTGGAAGTAGCATGTTGACATGACTCAAATATTCAGTGTCACTGGATCATCCAGTATCTCCCAGTGTCACTTTTATACACAAATGTTATCTTTTTTCCCCCTTAGGAATAAATTATATAGCATTAAGTACACACATCTTAAGTGTACACATGTACTATGTATGCATGTATGTATTCTTACTATGCATATGTGTATATAGAGTATATATATATATATGTGTATATATATATACACACACACATATATATAGTATCTGGCTACTTTGGTTCAGTATTATGTCCATGAGAAACATCCACGTTGTGTATATCATTAGTTTATTGCTTTATATTGCTGTGTAGCATTCCACTGTGACTACCCCAGAGTTTATCTCTTTATTATATTATTAAAACATAGTTAGGATACATATTTGAAACATATTTGTTTTGAAACGTACTTGTTTTGAGTTTTGAGGTATTTGAAAAACATTTATAAATATTCTTGAGTGTGTCTTTTTGAGGAGGACGTAAACTCTTAACTTCCGTTAGATGTATGACCAGAAATGGACTTGCTGGGTAGAGTAATCACATATTCAGCTTTAACAATATTTTTTAGTTTAAGCAGTTTTCCAGAGAGGTTGTACTAAATTGTGTTGCCACTGGCAGTGTATGAGAGCTTTAAGTGCAGTTTGTTATTGTCAGCACTTGGTATCATCAATCTAATTTAGCCATTTTAGTCATTGTGTTGTGCTACCTCATTAGGTTTTCATTCCCATTTCTCTGATGACTGATGATGTTGAGCATCTTGTCATATGTTTGTTGGCTATTTGGAACTTCTTCAGCAAAGTTAACTGTTCAGGTCTTTTGCCTGTATTCTTTTATTGGATCATTAGTCTTTTTCTACTGAATTATAGAAGTTTTAAAATAGATTCCAAATACGAATCTTTGGCAGATGTATGTATTGAAAATACCGTTTCTCAATTATGGCTTGTCTTTCCATTCTCTTGAGGACTTCTGATAACAGTTAAAAAGACTGTCCTTTCTCCTGCTGAATTGTGGTTTTATCTTTGTTATTTATCAGGTGACCGTATATTTGTGGTTTTATTTCTGGGCTTTCTGTTTTGTTCCTTTGGGTGATTTATCCATCTTCTTGATAATACCATTGTCTTTTATCTTTATAGTTTAATTATTTATAAGTCATGACATCTGGCAGTGTTAGCCTTCTAGCTTTGCTATTTTCTTCAAGGTTGCCTGGTGATAGCATGAATACAGAATGTTGCCAAGAACATTTTAATCTACAAAATATATTAAAATAATTTCTTTGTTTCCAGATATTATGGACAATGCTATGATACTATGAGCTTTTGCATTTAAATATAAATTTTAGAATCAGCTTGTCAGTTTTCACAAATGCACACACACACACCCATATGCCTATACCTACTGTTTTAGGGCTTTTATTGGGATTGCATTGATCATTTTGGAGAGAATTGACATCTAATGCTAGTGTATAGAAAAACAGTTGGTATTTGCACACTGGCCGTGTATCCTGCAACCTTGCTAAGTTTACTTATTTTGGTAGTTGTTTTATAGATTTCTGAAAAATATTTAGGTCAATAATTGTGTTCTCTATGAATAAAGACAAGTTTACTTCTCCTTCCTAATGTTTATACCTTTTTTCTTTTCTTTGCCTATTGTACTGGCTGAGAATGCCAGTAACATGTTGTACAGAAGAGGTGAAGGTGAACATCTTTGTCTTGTTCTTGACTTCAGAGAGAAACTATTGAGTATTTTAGAATTAATTTTGATTTTAACTGAAGGATTTCTATAAATATGCCTTATCATTTTGAGGAAGTTCTCTTCTATTCCTAGTTTCCTAAGAGGGTTTTTGTTTTTAAAGATTTACTTATTTATTTTAGAGAGACAGAACCAGCATGTGCGTGATGGGGAGAGGGAGAGAGAGAGTGTGTGAAGCAGCCTCCGCGCTGAGCAGGGAGCCCAATGTGGCTCGATCTTACAACCCTGAGATCACAACCTGAGCCAAAACCAAGAGTAAGATGCTTAACTGACTGTGCTACCTGCCCCCCCTTTTTTGAATCATGAATGAGTATTGGATTTTGTCAAATACTTTTTATGCATGTATTGAGATAATCATGCTTTTTCATATTTATTCTGTTAATATGGTGAGTAATATATTGATTAATTTTCCAACGTTAAGCCAACCTGTTGTGTCTGAAATACATCCTCCATCATAATGTATTTTGCTCTTGTAATCACTGAATTTGGCTTTTCACTATTTTATGTAGGATTTTTCTGTGTGTGTGTGTTCATGAGAACTATTATCCTTAATTGTCCTTCACTGTAACGTTTTCAGGTTTGGTGTTGAAGACTGTACCACTTTCCTAAGATGAGTTGAGCAGTGCTTTATACTTTTCTATTCTATGGATGATATTATGTGAGATTATGTTATTTAACGTTTGATAGATTTCACTTGTGAAGCTTTTGGGGTCTGAAGTTATCTCTTGGTGGAGATTTTAAATTTCAGACTGTTAAATTTTTAGTTTATCTTTGGTAATTTTACCATAAATACAGCACACGAGGTTCCTGGAATAGAGAGCATGAATTAGTATTTGCTTAAAACTGAGTAACAACTTTGTGGCCCCAGTGTGCCTCAGTCTCTGACTCGGAGCAATGAGACAGAAACCAGGTGTTCCACACATACATACAAAGTTGGTATTTTGGGTGAAAAATACTGATAAAATGAATGTGGGTGTTTCTGTAGAAGAGAGAGGTAGCTGTCCCCCTACCCTTTTAAAAGGAGAGAGGAAAACCTTTCCTCCCTTGGGAAGGATTCTGAGTTCACACTCTAACCCTTTGGACTACGAGTACATTTCTTCAGGGGAGAAAGAAGACCCTTGTCTCCAGCCTTATACCCAGCATGTCACCAGGGCCCCCAGTTCCAATGCCCCCACTGAAATGTGAGTCTCTCTGGAGTCTGTCTCTATCTAATTAGTCATAAATTACTTTCCAAGCCTCATTCTTTTACCTTAAGCTCCAAGTTTTATTGAGATTTGCTCGAAAAGTCCTAGCTGTGCAGAAACAAAATTTATTTTCCCTACAGCCCCGCACAATCACTCATTTTATTTCTGACTTCTGGCCAGTTTTTCTGTGTGTGTGCCATTCCTTCATCATTTTGTTTTAGTCTTTAACCATCAAGGTCTGTCTTAGAAAGCTAGATGCTCTTCAGGTATTTCCATTCACTTTTTTTTTTTAACCTGGCCTGAGGCATCAAACCAGGGGCTGCAGTTTGTATTAGTATTTTGCCCTAACTTTGCCTTGACCTGCAAGAAAGAAGTCTGTGGCACATTCTGTTATCCATAGAGCTCTGGCCAGCCAGTTGAAGCTGACTTGAATGCCTTCCAGGCTGAGGCAGGGTCATGAAGCATTTCAGCTCAAGACAGGAACAGATTCTGTACCTCTTTCTAGCAGAATAACCACACTATAGGTAGTAAACCTGCTCCCAGAGGGCATATCTGAGGTCTGTTGCACCACCAGGTATTTCCTCAAATACTTGAATGTTTCTGATAACCACCCCTGTGTGGAGATCACACTTAGATTGCAAGTTAATGCCTTATTTTCACACATGCACACATGCAAGCACAGTCCCAGAGGGTACATGTGGAAATAATGATTTTGCAGTTGTTAGGCCCCCCAGCATGATTTCTCACTGTCTGGTAAGCTTTAGACTCCCCACCCCCAATGCCAGTCCAAATATTTGATTTTGTCCTCTTTTCAGAGGGACTGCCTGAAGGCAGTTCCAAACAGTCCCCTTTGTTCATGACACCATTTCACTTGCCCCCCCTTCTCTATGGTGTGCATGACACCTGGAGGTGTTCCACAGGGACAGTGTAGGAGCTGCTATTGATCAGAGCATCAAGCAGGGATGCTGAGAAGTGAGTTGCTTCTAAAATCATTTTTTTCTAGTTATCCTTCAGTTCTTGAGTTCTAATTTAATACAGAGAATTTCAGTTTCTTGAAATAAATTCAGTTGCTTGAAATTTGTTGATACTGTCTGTTTTCATAAATGTTCCATGCTCACTTGAAAAGAAGGTATAGTCTATAATTGTTTTGTATAATGTTCTACAATGGTATTTTTTCAGGTCTTCTGTATTCTGATTGTCTTTTGTCTGCTGTTCTGTCAGATACTAAGACGTTTTAAAATCTCCAACTGTGATATTTCTTGAAGCTGTATTAGTAGGCAGACAGAAATTGCGGATTGTTACATCTTACTTTTTAATGGACTCTTCAACCATTATGCAGTGCCTGTCTCCATATATGCAGTGATACTTTTGCCTCTAAGTCTGATTCTGGTGTTAGTGTTGCCATACCAGCTTTCTTTTCCATCCTTTACTGTCAGCCTCACCATGTTCTTATATTTAAAGTGTGTCTCTTACAAACTGAAAGCAGTAGTTGTTTGTTAAATCTAGTCTGACACTTAAAATTTTTTATTTATATTACTTAGTCCATTTATGTTTACTGGTATAATTGGACTTAAGCCTACAGTCTTGCTGTTTCTTTTCTTTATGTACCATGTCTTCTTTCTTCTCTTATTCCTCATTTCACAACTCCTTTTGGATTTAAAAAAATTTTTTTTAAACTTAATTCAATGCTTTATTTTTTTATTTTTTTTAAGATTTTATTTATTTACTGGAGAGAGAGAGAGCACAGTCAGGGGGAGCGGCAGGCAGAGGGGGAAGCAGGCTCCCCGCTGAGCAAGGAGCCTGATGTGGGACTCGATCCCAGGACCCTGGGATCATGACCTGAGCTGAAGGCAGACGCTTAACCAACTGAGCCACCCAGGTGTCCCTCCTTTTGGATTTTTAAATTTTTATATTCTTTTGCCTCTATTAGCTTTTAGTTATATATTCTTTCAGAAAATTACTAGTTTTTTGGAGGTTACACTATATGTAACAATATGTAAGTGTGGACGTCAGCAGTGTGAAGATGTTCAAAGTCATGGGAACTATATGAGATCTTCTTGCTCATGGGTATAAATAAAGGAGAGACATCGTCTCATGGCTGAATCCTGGGGCACCATGAGGTTTAGAGGTTTAGAAGTGATAAAGATGAAGATTGAGCAGTGGGGACTATAGGAGGAATCTGTGAGGATGGACTAAAGTTGAGAGAATATGATATTCTGGAGGCCAAGAGAAGTATGTATTTCAAGGAGAAGTAAATGAAACGACAGATGTTGACGGGGATGTGGAGAAAGAGGAACCCTCCTACACTGTTGGTGGGAATTCAAGCTGGTGCAACCACTCTGGAAAACAGTATGGAGGTTCCTCAAAAAGTTGAAAATAGAGCTACCATACGATCCAGCAATTGCACTACTGGGTATTTACCACAAAGATACAAATGTAGGGATCCGAAGGGGTACATGCACCCCAGTGTTTATAGCAGCAATGTCCACAATAGCCAAACTGTGGAAAGGGCCAAGATGTCCATCGACAGATGAATGGATAAAGAAGAGGTGGTATATATACACAATGGAATATTATGCAGCCATCAAAAGGAATGAGATTTTGCCATTTGCAACGACGTGGATGGAACCGGAGGGTGTTATGCTGAGTGAAATAAGTCAATCAGAGAAAGACATGTATCATATGACCTCACTGATATGAGGAGTTCTTAATCTCAGGAAACAAACTGAGGGTTGCTGGAGTGGTGGTGGGTGGGAGGGAGGGGGTGGCTGGGTGATAGACATGGGTGAGGGTATGTGCTATGGGGAGCGCTGTGAATTGTGCAATACCGTTGAATCACAGATCTGTACCTCAAACAAATAATGCAATACATGTTAAGAAAAAAAAGAAGAAGATAGCAGGAGGGGAAGAATGAAGGGGGGTAAGTCGGAGGGGGAGACGAACCATGAGAGACAATGGACTCTGAAAAACAAACTGAGGGTTCTAGAGGGGAGGGGGTGGGGGGATGGGGTTAGCCTGGTGATGGGTATTAAAGAGGGCATGTTCTGCGTGGAGCACTGGGTATTATGCAGAAACAATGAATCATGGAACACTACATCAAAAACTAATGATGTAATGTATATGGTGATTAACATAACACAAAATTTAAAGAGAAAAATACAAGGAGAAGTAAATGGAACTCAGGTTTGAAGATGGAAACAAAGTTGGCATTTTAACCTTGACTTCTTAGGAACAGGAATACAAGAAGAACTAACAGATGCAAATCAAACATCACTTTTGAAAGAACAAGCAGAAAGTTTAACTCTCAACAGCAAAACAAGGGGAAGGGGTTGCCAATAGCTGTGAAATACCAGGTAGAGGTGTGTGCTGAGCTGAAGATTTCAGAGCTGCTCCTTTTGAAGGTGGAACCTGAAATTGTCAAACCTAATCTTGTAGAACAGCAGGAAGGACTTTCAGAATGGTGCTAGATCTCTGTGCTGGGTTTCTTCATGAGAAACAAAGGGGTGGGGTAGAATGAGGACTCACAGGCACAAGCTGTGTTGGAAAGCTGCAGTCCATCTGTGAAGTAGTAGAAAATGAAAAAGACTTTATACTTGAAAAAACTAAAAAGACTTCATTCAGTTGAAGAATAGTAAAGACTGAGGAGAGCATGCAGTGCCCTTGTTAGGAAATATTCCTGCCAGTTTGGAATACGGTTCTCAGTTCACCCCCATGGGAAAGCTGGATCAGGAAATAGCTGGGTCAGGAAAAACCCATCTCCTTCAGTGCTCAGGAATTAAAAACAAAACAAAACAACAGCCATCACAAGATATATGCAAAGTTATTACAAGAAACAGGAGAAGACAGGACAAGCAAGTGGTAATTCACCTGAAAAATGTCATGCAATGCCTAAATATTATTCCTAGTTTTTAATATAAATTAACAATGAAATAATGGCTTTGGGTGTGCAAGAGCATAAAATAGGCAAATAAGAGGTTCCGAAAGAGATAGTAAGTCCGCAGGAAGATGTATTATGAGCTATGTTATATCACAGGAAATAATTGGAAAAAAAATAAAATCACTGCAGTAATCAAAACACAATTTGAAAAAACAGGTAGAAAAAATAATGCTGAAAGTATAGTAGGAAATATAGAGGTTATAAATGAGAAACCAAAACAACAAAGGGTATGGAAATAGTACCTGACATCAAGTAATGGCTTCTTGTTTTCATTACATATGTTTTATAATTTTTATCCCAAATTTCCTTTGCCAAGACAAGCTCATTGAATACTTCAGCTCAGTTCTCCTTCCGTGTCTGTCCATCAAGAAATTAATTCCTGGTCCTATAATTAGATAATTGTATTTTAGGAGACTTCTCTCCACACACCCCGCCCCCAGGATTTTGATCTTCCCAAGAGAAAGATCTTGGTTTCACTCTTTAATAATCCAGAATTGCACATTATTAACGATTTTGCTTGACCATGGAGTCACATAGAGCCAGATTTTCATAATAATTCAGAAAGTCATTACCATAAACTCTTTGTAAACATATATGCCAGGTCATCAGGCATTAGATTCTGATTTGTCAGGTATACATTGATATAGAGACTGAAAAATCATGCCTGTGTTACCATTCTTGTTTCTTCTGAACAGCATGTAGTAACACATGCTCATTTTAAAAGTTATCATGGAATATGAAAGCCAACTCCATGTCATCCTCCTCATACACACACACATCAAGTCCTAAGAGGAATAGGACACTTTTGATGGGGTTTATATAGATTTGTTAATAACATTTAAATATTTATTTTCATAATAAAACTAACATTTATTATTAATATCATAAATATATTATTCTATACATGCTTTTTTTGATCTTTCAGTAGCATTTTACCATATTTGCTGGTTTTTACAGAAGTATTTTTAAACGTACAGACATTAAACCACTAAATCTTTCAGTATGATGCCTAAAAGCTTGTGTTTGGTAAAGCTCTCCAATTAATTCTGATAAAAACCATTTGTTAAATACCACTGACTTAATATCTATTCAAAGTGTTGAAAGAAAATCATAGGTAGAGTTATGACTGCCAGAAACATAGTTGAATGAAAATCAGAGCTGTGTGAAATATTTAAAAATTCAGCATTTAACAAAGATGTTGTTATAGCAGCGTAGCTCATGTTTGTGTTAAAGTAAATGATACAAACAGGCTTTTTTTTTTTTAACTTTTTATTTTAATCACCCAGTGCTCATCACGACAATGTGCTACTTAATCCCCATCATCTGTTTCATCCATTCCCTCCACCTCCCTTCTGGTAACCATCTGTTTGTTCTCTATAGTTAAGAGTCTGTTTCTTGGTTTCTCTCTTTCTTTCTTTTTCCCTTTGCTCATTTGTTTTGCTTCTTAAATTCCACATATGAGTGAAATCATATGGTATTTGTCTTTCTCTGACTGGCTTATTTCACTTAGCATTATATTCTCTAGCTCCATCCATGCCCTGGTAAATGGCAAGATTTCATTCTTTTTTATGGCTGGGTAATATTGCAGTGTGTGTGTGTGTGTACACCACATCTTCTTTATCCATTTGTCAATTGATGGACACTTGGGCTGCCATCATAATTTCACTATTGTAAATAATGCTGTTATAAATACAGGAGTACATGTATCTCTTGAATTAGTGTGCTTGTATTCTTTGGGTAAATACTCAGTGGTGCAGTTGCTGGATCATAGGGTAGCTCTATTTTTAACTTTTTGAGGATCCTCCATATTGTTTTACACTGTAGCTACACCAGTTTGCATTCCCACCAACAGTACATGAGGGTTCCTTTTTCTCCGCATCCTTGCCAACATCTATTGTTTCCTGTGTTGTTGATTTTAGCCATTCTAACAGGTGTGAGGTGATACCTCATTGTGGTTTTGATTTGCATTTCCCTGATGAGTGATGTTGAGTATCTTTTCATGTGTCTGTTGGCCATCTATCTATATGTTTTCTTTGGAGAAATGTTTGTTCATGTTTTAGGCCTTTCATTTTTTTTTTCTTTTTAGCAAATGAAGCTGAAAGTGATGGGGAGATTTGGGAAGGCAACTTTTTAAAAACATTATTGGACTGTAAACTAAGAGAATGAAAGAATTTGAGTATAAGGTTATGGATGAGAATGAACAATTTATGGGGACAAACAGCTGGGCTTACAAGAATAAAATATATTCATTCTAGATTTGTAAATTGATGGCTTGGTTCTAATCTGAATCCAGATATAATGATATGTTTGGTTCATTGTGATACCTTTAAAAAAATATTGTCAGTTCTTAGGTTATTGGACTCAGTAGTATTAGTATTGGCATTCTATGGAATTGTATGATACATTATTAGAAATATAGTATTATAGCTAGCAGAGGAGTAAAGACAGATATGCATAATCAAAAAATATTAAGGTACAGGTAAATGAAAGTTCCAGGATTAGGTTTAGAGTTGTAGGTTTTCATGTTATGGGAGATATAAAAGCATTTATATATATATGTATGCAGGATTGAAGACTAATGTTAAATGAAGTGAGATTTGGTTGGGAGAAAGCCAGAAAACATTGCAAGAGGGTTTGATGGCCAGGAGAAGTCCACACTGTTGAACAACTCTGATGGAATAAAGGGAAAATACCATAAATCAAAAGAGCTGTAAATTGATCCTGTGGCAAGAAAGACTTTTTACCACTCATTGTTTTTGCTATTTTGTTGTGTGTTTTTATTCCCGGTGCATCAGAGCTAGAAACAGAATTAGAGATATTAGGGATAGGGTTATCGTACTGTTTCCTTTTGAATTAGAGGTCTTAGAAGTTTGATTTGTTGTTATTGTGTGGAATGGAAAAGAGAGATGAGACTGGAAGTGTGTATACTGTTGTTATAATCGAGACATGAGGAGATAATGAACTAAGCTTGTCCACTCCCCGAAACCTAATTAATTCTGTTTCTCCTAAATATACTTGTCAACTAATCTTCCTTGTTACTCTATTTATATTTCAGAATTAATTAATAACAGTAGAAACTATTCAAGAAAGAAGTTCAATGAGTTTAACAAAGGTAGAAATGGGCTCCGTAATGATAAATATGAAAGAATTCATTCTGAAGAGAAACCTTATGAATATAATAAAAATGGCTTCCACCGTAATGACGACTTTGTTCACCATCAGAAAATTCAAATTTTGGAGCAACCTTTTGAATACAGTGAATGTAGGAAAGCTTTCCATGAGAATTCACTCTTTGTTGTACATAAGAAAGCTTACACAGGGAAGAATACCTGTGAATACACTGAATATGGGAAGATCTTCTGTGATATGTCATCTCTTATTGCTCATCAGAGAACACATCCAAGAGAGAATCACTGTGAATTTAATGAATATGGAGAAAACTTCTTTGAGGAATCCATTCTCTTTGAGCATCAGAGTGTTCAGCCTTTCAGCCAGAAGTCAAACCTCATTCCAATTCAGAGAACCCACTCAATTGACAATATACTTGAATATAATGAATGTGGAACATTTTTTAGTGAAAAGTTAGTCTTTGGTGTACAGCAGAGAACACACACAGGAGAAAAACCTTATGAATGTCATGAATGTGGAAAAACCTTCAACCAGAAGTCAGCCCACACAAGACATCAGAGAACACACACGGGGCAAAAATCTTGTGAATGTCATGAATGTGGGAAAACTTTCTACAAGAATTCAGACCTCATTAAACACCAGAGAATTCACACAGGGGAGAAACCTTTTGAATGTCAGGAATGTGGGAAATCCTTCAGTGAAAAGTCTACCCTCACTCAACATCGGAGAACACACACAGGGGAGAAACCATATGAGTGTTGTGAATGTGGGAAAGCCTTCTCATTTAAGTCCGTCCTTACTGTACATCAAAAAACACACACAGGGGAGAAGCCCTATGAATGTTATGAATGTAGGAAGGCCTTTCTCAGAAAATCAGACCTCATTAAACATCAAAGAACTCACACAGGGGAAAAACCTTATGAATGTCATGAATGTGGGAAATCCTTCTCTGAGAAGTCAACTCTTACCAAACATCTGAGAACTCACACAGGTGAGAAACCCTATGAATGTATTGAATGTGGAAAATTTTTCTGCTACTACTCGGGTTTCACAGAACATCAGAGAAGACACACAGGGGAGAAACCTTTTGGATGTAATGAATGTGGGAAAAATTTCCGTCAGAAATCAGCCCTAATTGTTCATCAGAGAACTCACATAAGACAGAAACCTTATGAATGTAATGAATGTGGAAAATCATTCTGTGTAAAGTCAAAACTCATTGCACATCATAGAACACACACGGGGGAAAAACCCTATGAATGTAATGTTTGTGGAAAATCATTCTATGTGAAGTCTAAACTCACGGTACATCAACGAACACATTTGGGGAGAAACCCTATAAATGTAATAAATGAGGGAAATCACTCTGGGTGAAGTCAAGAGTTTATAGAAAAAGAACAAAAATGGGGAGAAAAATCCATTGGTAACAATGATTGTGAGAACATCTTTGGTCTAAAGTCAGTTCTCACAATATAGCAGAGAACTTCAGAGGGGAGAGAATGATATGAAGCTGTGGAATATAGAAAACTTCTGTGCTGGGATTGGACCCATACTCAGTGGAGAAAACCTATTGGTGAATGAATATAGGGAACCTTTTGCCCAAAGCCACACCTCACTAAACATCAAAGAAAACAAATAAGTTAGAAATATCTATCAGCATTTGTAGGGTAGAGAAGACTTTATCCACGGGCCTTAGAAAATGCACAAATTATAGGAAACTCTAGGAAAGCATTTAGTCTGAGGTGATGACTTGTGTGAAGTGCTTGAAGTAGTATCTGGTCGATGTTGGAAATCACTAGAGAAAATATTTTCAATATGTGGAAGCTTTAAGTTAAATCTAAGCTTATACATCAGAGGTTTTGAAGGGTTTCTAGCAATTTAGGAAATGTGGAGAACGTTTTCATTTAGAAATAGTGTTTTCTTTTTGTAAAGATACACTTTGGCCCCTTGCCAGTCCGTTGTTCCCCTCTGTTTAAGGTATTAGATGTGAAAACACACCACACTGGGAGCACAGTTGTAAGCACGTCAGAGGTTTATTGCTCAGGCATATGCAGAAAAAGAGAAGATTTTTAGCAAGAGGACCCACCAACAGGACTTTCTGATGTCCAGGTAAAAGAGAGACGTTTTGGATCTGGTGACACATGTAGGAGTAGCTTGCCAGCAGGATGTTTTAGTAATTCTGTGATAGACTGATTTTGAGTGGCTCATCCTGGAATAGTGGATCCAAGGGGAAAGGTGAGTTGCTATGCATGCAACATAGTGAATGTAGGAAAAGTGAGTGTGGAGCATAGGTGGTTTCTTTCCTGGCAAGTGTCATCCTGTTGTGAGTGACTTACTGTACCCAACTCTATTTCTCCACGTACTTAACACCTTTCATATGTGATGTAACAATTTCAAAAAAACATTTAGGGCGCCTGGGTGGCTCAGTTGGTTAAGCGACTGCCTTTGGCTCAGGTCATGATCCTGGAGTCCCAGGATCGAGTCCCACATTGGGCTCCCTGCTCGGCAGGGAGTCTGCTTCTCCCTCTGACCCTCCCCCCTCATGCTCTCTCTCTCTTTCTCTCTCTCAAATAAATAAAATCTTAAAAAAAATTTTATATATGAAAATGCATTCTTAAATATAGAGCTTTAAAAAAGCACAAGTAGATAATACTACCAGGTAGGTTATAGTAGCTTATAGCAGATCAGTGTACTAACTGAGAACAGCTAGAAAAATATCACAAAAAGCATCTATTTGAATGCAGCCTATTGCTGCAGAAGCAAAGAGGACTAGAGGTAACATGCAGGAGAGTGAATCCTAGAAAGTACACGGGCAGAATGCAGCTGTTTTACCTGGGAGCACTTGCCAGTTCTGGCCACAGGGAGGAGCCTGAGTATTGAGCGTGGCTCAGGTGGAGGCTGGAACTCTTCCGTAGGAGGGCAGAGACCAGAGCCAGCAGAACTTCTGGCCATCAAGGCTGGAGTGAAAAATTCTTAAACATTAGAGGTCAGACACATGACAGTTTTTGAAGAAATTTTTAGAAGACTGACTCAGCACAGAGCAGGAGCCTGAAAAGCAAAGCTGAAAGTAGATTTTTTTTTTCCAGTACTAAGAAAAAAATGATCAGAATTTGGGAACTGCCAGTAGGATGGGCCCTTGCTGAGCACAGCATGCTATCAGTAAAAGCAAGATCATATCAGAGGTAGAGTGTACCTTACTGCAATTGCAAACGATACCTGGTATTTAAAAAAAAAAAAAACAAAAAAACAGAAACCTGCCCAGGAAGAAAACTTTTAAGAACAGATGGCTTCACTGTAGTTACTCCAAATATTTAAGTAGGAAATGATACCAAGCTTTTATGAACTTTTCCAGAGAAAGGAAGATGGAACTTTTCTAATTCATTTTGTGAGCTCAGTATAACCTTGATACCAAAACCTGTAAAAGACATTTCAGGAAAGTAAAGTTACCAGTATTTTATTAATTAAGGTGCGTAATCCTAAATTTAAAAAAATCCAGTCATACCCATGGACCAAGTAATGTTTATTAGAGGAGCCAAGGGATTTAACATTTAAAATGAAATCAGTTTGGCCAGTTCTTCCTCTCACATTCTCCTTTCTCCCTTGTGCTTTCTGTATTTCTCTCTTGCCTTCCCTTCCTAGAGTGGACGTCAGAACAGGCCTGCGTTGGCAGATGAGAAAGGTATTGTGGTGAGGTGCACACCTGGATCAGAAGTGTTGAGGGCAGCTGGAAGAGACGATCAGCATGGCTGAAATCTTTAACATTGAGCAAATAAAATGTATTGAGGATGATGAGAGCCCAGACTAGAGAAGGCTTTCATAAAAATGGAGAAGGGGAAAGTTAGAAAACCCCAGAGTGCTGGATCGAAATAGATAACTTCTATGTAACTATGTAACTGTGTGTGTGTGTGTGTGTGTGTGTGTGTGTGTGTGTGTGTGTGTGTGTGTGTGTGTGTGTGTGTGTGTGTGTTTTATGGATCTATCTGCTGAGAGGGCCTGCATACAGTGATACCCCAGAAGCAGTGAGCACAGTTTACTAATTTCTTTACCAAGTGCCAGTTCACTAATTTCTAAATGCTGTCCTCCACCAAAAAAGAGACCAAGTCTCTGGAGTGATGGCAGATTCCAGGTCAGAGATAGGAAGAAGTATAAGATGAAGCTGAATCATCTTACCTACAAGACAGAAAATGTTCAAAGACTCTTGGAGACAAAAGAACCATCTTGGACAGGTTCCACTGGCCAAACTTGAGACAGTTCGGACAACAAAATAATGATAGCATCAGAATACAAGAGACTTAATAAAATGTGAATCCATTAATTTATAGTGATATGAATAAATGAGTAAATTTATGGAGGAGAAGGGAAAACTTTTTTTTTAAAGGTTTTTATTTATTTGACAGAGACACAGCTAGAGAGGGAACACAAGCAGGGGGAGTGAGAGAGGGAGAAGCAGGCTTCCTGCCAAGCAGGGAGCCCGATGGGCTCCATCCCAGGACCCCAGGATCATGACCTGAGCTGAAGGCAACGCTTAACGACTGAGCCACCCAGGCGCCCCGGGAAAACTTTTCTTTAGAGAAGATGCCAATTAATGTAGGGAGAATAATGGAAATAGGAAAACACCATGGCAGCCATCAGAGTGGTGGTTGATTTAGGTGGTAGTTGCCAACATAGGCTAGAGTTCGTGGGTAGAGGTTTGATGAAGAATATATTAACATAATCTTCAGATATTTCCCCACAAAATACTAATCAGCTGCAAAGGTGAAAGTGGTGATTTTATGATTAAACCCGGCAGACACCAACATGATGAGGTGATCACCTCACCATTGGAGTGGGACAGGTCAACATGATGTGTCCCCTGATGGGATGCCCTGAGAAGAGCCAGCATCATCTGTGTGGTATTTTTGCCAAGAAACATGACCTGTGTTTGCTTAGGAGGAGATATCAGGTGAACCCATTTGAAAGGTTGTTTTACTGAATGCAAAGCCTATTGTCTTTAAAAATGTGAAGGACATGAAAACTCCAGATTGGAGGGGACTGATCTATTTTAAAGATTTATTTATTTATTTTAGAGAGTGAGTGTTCGCGTGAGTAGGGGGAGGGGCAAAGGGAAAGAATCTTCAAGCAGACTTCCTGCTGAGTGGGGAGCCCTATGTGGCGCTTGATCTCATGACCCTGAGATCATGACCTGAGCCAAAACCAAGAGTTGGACTCTCAACCGACAGAGCCACCCAGGTACTCCGAGACTGGAGATATTTTAAAATAACAAAAAGGAAGACTAGACTTTGTTAGAACAGTTGGCAAAATTCAGCATATGGATTGGACGGTGGTATTTATCAGTGTTTATCTCCTGACTTGGATGATTGTTGGGTGCCTTTGTGGAAGATACACCCTGGAGTAGGTAGGGGTAATGGAGCCTCATGTCTGCAGCTTATTTTCAGATGCTTTAGAGAAAGTCTAGTAATTTGTGTGTGTGAGTGCAAGTATGCGAGGGACAGATGTAGGAGGTGCAGTGCAGTTAGGGGAATCGGAGTGAGGGGGATATGGGAGTCTTTTTGGTATTAAGCTTGTGACTTTTGTAAGTGTGAAATTATTTCAGAATAAATATTTAAAAGTTCAAGTTAATTGACATAACCTACCACATCAGTGGAAAAAGCAAGTAACGCCACTTGATTATTTCAATATATGCAGAAAACATTTGATAAAACTTTACACCCATTTGTGGTTAAAAAAACAGCAAAACTAGGAATGGAAGGAAAGCTCGTCAAAAACAAGGAAACCAACATACAGCAAACATCATACCAAGTAGACAAATACTGAGATATCTCTTCCTGATATGAATGAGATAAGAATGCTTATTACCGCTTCTGTTTAACATAGGACTGAAGCTCTAGCTTATCAGTAAGACAAAAAGGAAAAAGAAGTATAAGGCATAAAACTGAGGAGACTGAAGCACAACTCATTATTGGTAGGTGGTATCATTGCATAGAAATGTGAAAAAAATCTATGGAGACGTTATTAGAAGTAAGTGATTAAACAAACTCACTGTACAAAAATTGTTTCTATATATAAACTACAAATAGAAAATAAGTGATACCAGGGAAGTTTTATCCACCCAGGATAGGGTAGCAGAGACCAGATTTACCTGCCTGCCTAAAAACACGGGGAAAAGGGAAACATAAAATCTAGGAAATAATTGTTTTCATGTCAGTGGGCATTAGGCAGTGATCCCTGTGGGTGGATAGGTTCACTACATTGTGGTGATGCTTATACAGGTGTATTAAATTATATCAAGATGTACACTTTAACTACTGTTACATTGCTGTTAGGTTTACAATAGTCCTAAAACAGTAAGTTCTAGAAATCCAAAAACTTCATTGCCAAATTAAGGGATGTTAAAGACCAAAATAAATGGAAGGATATACTCACTGTGTTGATGACTTTGAAGACTCATTCCCCCCACTCCCCAAACTGAGTGGTAGATTCAGTGCAACCCTAAAACCATCTAGCAGCTAATTAGAAATTAGCAAGTCTGAATTTAAAATATATATGCAGATGCAATGACTAACCATATCTAAGGACAACCTGAAAATAGAAAAATAAATCTACAGGACTTAGAGTGCTGGATATCAAGACAGTGGTATAGGCAGAAGCATAAACAATGTCCAGAAACAGTCCCCGATATATTAATCTATGACAAAGGTGACAGTGTAATATTGTGGTAAAAAGATGGCATTTTTGATAAATGGTGCTGGGTTAATTGGCTCTCTGTATGTGTAAGAGAAACACTTTGTAGCCACCCACCATACACAGAAACTCGTTTCGTATAGATTGTACATCTAAATGTGAAAGGTAACACTTTTAGAAGAAAATACAGGTAGGCATCGTGGCTTTGGCTAAGACACCTTAAACAAGAAACAAAAACCATAGATGAATTCGACTACATTAGAATTAGAACTGCTGTTTGTTCAAAAACAAAACCCCCCCAAAAAACAGGAGTTAAGAGACTGGGAGAAGATAATTGCGATGCATATCTCAAACCAAGGACTCTTCTACAGAATATAGAAGGAATTCCAACAAATCAGCAAGAAAAAGAAAAATGAGCAGCAGATTGAACATAATTCACAGAGTATACTTAAATGATCAGTAAATGTGGAAAGTTGCTCAATTTCTTTAGTCATCAAGGAAAAGCAAATTCTAACAAAAATGCAATACCACTGCACACCAGAATAACTACAGTGATAAAACACCAACTGATAATGAAGATCTGAAGCAACTGGGACTAATACAAGTTTGGTGGGAATGTAAGTTGTGCCCTTTGGAAAAATGGACTCTTTCTACTAAAGCTGAACATACATGTAAATTTTGGCTGTGTAATTATACTTCTGGATGTATCTTGAACAGAAATATATGTTTCCTGAAAGAATGATCATGGTGGTAGTATTCTCAATAGCCCAGAAGTAGAAATAGCATGAATGGGCACCAACACTGAAATGCATGCATAAATTGTGCTCTTCGTTCAGTGCTGTATTCTACAGCAGTAGGAATGAATGAACCACAATTGTGTGCATGCAAAAGAAACAACACAGAAGAGTAAGTGCTGTGTTTTTTCATTCAAGAAGCAGGCGAATGTAATACATGGTATTAGAAGTTGGGATGGTGGTTGCCTGGATGGTGGCAGGTTGCAGAGATTGACTTAAGGGGGCTTCTCTGGTACTAATAGTATTCTTTTTATCTCAATATCGATTGTAGGTATATTCAATTTACAAAATTTATTGTGAATTATTTATATATATTCATGTTTGAGTGTAAATGTTCCTTAATAAAAGCAGGAAGTCTGACATTGTTCACTCTCTGCTAAGATTCCTCCAACAGCTTCCCATGTCGCTTAAAAACACAGCACAAGATGAATAATTAGGACAACAGCAGTGAGCATGTGTGTGAAGAATCCCTGTGTAATAAGTGCATATCTATGTGAGTTTACTACGTAAAATATTTTGTTCCCTTCACTATGTGACAGATAACAATGGTGTTCCTTATTAAAAGCTAACCAATTTATCTTATTCAATAAATATGTTAAGTGAAATATTCCACAATTTTACCATATCTCCTACGTGTTCTCTCACAGTTTCCTGGCATATAAAAGTGGATATGGCCAGTGTTTGTATTAATTCTTCAATAAAGAATTCAAACATTGTGTCTATGAAGTTTTTACCTGCCTCAGGGTCCACCAATAGGTGTAATGAAAATACTAATTACACAGAATAAGCAATATCGGGGTACCTGGGTGGCTCAGTCAGTTGGGCATCCAACTCTTGGTTTCGGCTCAGATCCTGATCTCAGGGGCCTGGGATTGAGCCCCGAGTCAGGTGCCGCACTCAGCCGGGGATTCTGCTTATGGATTCTCACTCTCTCCCTCCGCCCCTTCCCCTGCCCATGCGTGTTCTCTCTCTCTAAATCTTTAAAAAAATAAGCAATATCAAGTTAATTAGTGAAAGCAGATGTGGACAGTACTACTTGAGTTCAAACACTATGGGTTTCCATTATATGAAGAAAATATCCAGCTGAAATATTCCAATGAGAAATCTACTTAGGTATGAGTTGCATAGCACCAGTATAACAGGAACTATCTACATTTGTATTATGATGTATATACATATTTTCTCTTATTCATTTCTTCTCCAGTATAGGAGAGGCTGTAGAATTAGAGATCAGATTGCCTGGGTTCTTATGATGTGTCTGGCTCTATCACTTAATAGATTTGAGACAAATTACTGTCTGTACTCAGACTCTCATCTGTAAAATGGGGACATTTATAGTGTCTTGCTCATAGGGGCAATTTAATAAGAGCTGTGCATGTGTTAGCTGTTATTTCTTAAATTAACTTCCAAACAATTGATAGGTTCTTACAGACTCTTTATACCAAACACTCATTTTCTTTTGATGGCAGAGCATTAACTTGTTTTTCACCTTAGCCTGGGAAGGTTCAGAGGCAAAGGTTGACTGGAGTAAGCCAGTCACAAAAGACTCCTCTCAGAGAGTTGTTTGGGATCGGCACGTGTTCTGGTTCTCACCAGAGTTATTTGCAAAGTGTTCTGGAAACTTCTGGGAAAGGTTTCTTTCTTGCCCAGCTGAAATGTTTTATGTCTGGACTTGGCACTTAGTTCTGTCTTGCAACTCGCAGAGGTGGATGGTGGACTGAGGATGGTATGCTGAGTGTGAAGGGTTCCTGAGGAGGTTATTGAGCTGCCTGTTCTACCTTCTGCAGTGAGAATAGGTGGAGGTTGTATTCAGTGATAGGGCAGAGCAGGGGAGTAGCATCCCTGCCCAGGCAGGGCCTCCAGGCTGGCAAAACTCTTGTCTGGGGAGCTGGTCAGGCAGAACTGTGTCCCAGGTTCCTGGCCAGATGGAGCCAGCATCCTCACTGCAGATGTGCAGTGCTGCTGGCCATGATCTCCACTCAAGTGCCGTTGGGTAAGGCAGCTTCCCAGGTGCTCAGGTCAGGCTTTTTCATCAGGTGGGGTGGGCATCTACATTCAGGAGTAGGTGTGGGCTATACGTTAGCTCCCTTGACTGGGTGAAAGGGGGACCAGCTCCAAGCCCTGCAAGGCTCTTTTTTTGGTGTGTGTGTGTGATCTTAGGCTTATTCTGTGGTGGTACATACTTCCCTAACAATGCTAGTTTAAAAGTTAAAAAAAAAATAGTAAAAATAACCATGAATACAATAACCGTTTATTGGGTATGCAGTATAAAAATATGTAAACTCTAACATCAATAATGAGAATGTGTGAGAGAGGAGAAGTAAAAGTATAAAGCTTAAATCTGTTAAGTCAACATTTAAGTTAATTTAAGTCAGTTCAACAATCAAGTTGAGTTAAAGTTGTTATCAGTTGAACTTAAGTTGCTATCAGTTTAAAATAGACTTACCATTTTGAGATACTTTATATGTTTCATGGTAACCTCAAGGGAAAAACCTATGGCATTTATACTGAAGAACATCATAAAGAAGTCAAAACATACTGACCAAAAGACATCAAAACACAAATGGATAAGAAGCAAGGAACAGTCAGACTCTACAAGAGTCAGAAAATGATGAACAAAATGGCAATTGTAAGTCCCTACCTGTCAATACTACTTTAATGTAAAGACGGCGTCTTCGAAGACACGGAATGATTGAATGGATAAAACAATAAAATCTCACAATATGCTGCCTACAAGAGACTAGCATTAAGACACATACAGACTGAGAGTGAAGGGATGAAAAAGATATTTCATGCAAATGGTAACCAAAATAGCAGAGATAGCTATACTTACATCAGACAAAATCAACTTTAAAAATAGTAAAAAGAGAAAAGTTCATTATATAACACTAAAAGCATCAACCCATCAAGAAGATATAATATTTGTATATATCTATGCACCCAACATTAAAGCAACTAAATACATAAGGTAAAACTAACAGAGCTAAAAGGAAAAATAAACAGCAATACAATAATATTAGGGTACTTTAATACCCCCCTCTCAAAAAGGATAAATCATCCAGAGAGAGAATCAACCAGGAAACAGCAGGTTTGAACATCACTGTGGACCAAATGGACTTAATGGACATATACAGAGCATTCTATCCAACAATAGCGGAATACACATCCTTCTCAAGCCCACATGGAACACTTCCTAGGGTAGACCATATGTTAGTCCACAAAACAAGTCTTAGCAAATTCAAGGAGATTGAAATCATACCAAGTATTTTCTCTGACTACAATGGTATGAATTTAAAAAAATAACAGGAAGGTAACTGGAAAAACTCACAAATACATGGAAATTAAATAATACTCCCTCAAAAACCAGTGTATGAAAAAAATAAATTTAATGGGTAAAATAGTATCTTGAGACAAATGAAAATAGAAAGACAACATACCAAAGCATATGGGAATGTAGCAATACCTATTCTTTTCAAGCTAGTGCAAAAAACAGAAGAGGAAGGAATGCTTCCTAATTCATTCTCTGAGGCCAGCATTACCCTGACATCAAAGCCGCAAAAGGGCACTACAACAAAAGAAAACCATAGGCCAATAATTTCTGATGAATATAGATGCAAAAATTCTCAATAAAATACCAGGAGACCGAATTTAGTGGCACACTGAAAGGATTTTTTACCATGTTCAAGTGGGATTTATCCCTGGGATGGATGCAAGGATGATTTAGCATATGAATATCAAGAAGGGTGATGGAGCACATTAAAAGAACAAAAGAAAAAAGTCATATGATCATCTCAATAGATGTAGAAAGAGCATTTGACAAAATTTAACATCTGTTCCTGACAAAAACTCCTAACAAATTAATTATAGAAGGCTGGATATGACAAGCCCACAGCTAATATCATACTCAATGGTGAAAGTCTGAAAGCTTCCCTCCTAAGATCAGAAAGAAGATGGGGTGTCCCCTGTCACCACTCCTATTCAGCATAATACTGGAGGAGCACTTAGGCAAGGAAAAGAAATAAAAGGTGTCAGAATAGGATTGGAACAAGCAAAACTGTCTTATGTTTGCCGATGGCATGATTTTAAATAGAGAACATCCTATAGACTCCACCAAAATATTGTTAGAGCTAAGCAATGATTTCAGGAAAGTTGCAGGATACAAAATTAGCAGCATTTCAATACACTAAAAACACATTTTCAAAAAGAAAACTCTGCTATACATGGTAGCATGAAAAACAGTAAAATACCTAGGAATAAATTTAACCAAAGAGATGAGAGGTCTCTTCACTGAAAACTGTAAGACATTGATGAAAGAAATTGAAGAAAACACAAATGAATGGAAAGTCATTCCATATTCATTGATACAAGAATTAATATTTTTGAAATCTCGATATTAACCAAAGCCATCTATAGATTCAGTGCAATTCCTATGAAGATTCCAATGGAAATTTTTACAGAAGTAGAAAAAAAAATTATCCCAAAATTTTATATGGAATAACTGAAGACCCTGAATAGCAAAAGCAATCCTATGGGAGGTTCACATTTCCTGATTTCAAGCTATCTTATAAAGCTAAGGAGGGGGAGGCGGAGCAAGATGGCGGAGGAGTAGGAGACCTAGATTTCGTCTGGTCTCAGGAATTCAGCTGAATAGGGATCAAACCATTCTGAACACCTACGAACTCAATAGGAGATCGAACAGGAGAGTAGCAACAACTCTCTGAACAGAGAAGCGACCACTTACTGGAAGGTAGGGCTTGCGGAGAAGTGAATCCGAGGCGATATTCGGGAGGATAGACGGCGGGGGAGGGGCCTCCGCCGGCCGCTTCTGGCAAGTGCTAGAGCCGCGGAGCACAAAATCGGACCTTTTAGAAGTTGGCTCCGCGGGGGGACGTCGCTGCAGTGGCTAAGCGGGGGGTGGAATCCTCCCGGGACAGTGTGGTCTCAGGACCCTTGGGGTCACAGAGAGACCGGGGTGCCTGAGTGCAGCAGAGCTCCCAGGTATCAGAGCAGGGAAGCCGGCTGCAGAGAAGGAGCAGAGTCGCGGGCTCTCAGCTCGGGGTGGCCATAAACTGTGATCTGCGGCCCAGTCGGGGCACGGCTCCCCCAGCAGGGACCCAACAAGCAGCAGATCCGGGGAGACTCCCCTTCCTTCCCGGGGAGGAGCGGTGCGGGAACGCACTGCAGGGATCCGCTGGGTTTGGAGACTCCGCGCGGGGTCGGGTGCCAGAGATAGCAACGCTCGATCACAGGCCGGGTGAGCACGGAGTGCGGCCGGAGACCGGGGACACGGAAGTGACTGCTTTTCTCTGGGGGCGCACTGAGGAGCGGGGCCCCGAGTTCTCAGCTCCTCCAAGTGGAGATTGGGAGGCCACCATTTCTGCCCTGGTCCTCCAAAGCTGTACCGAGAGCTTGCAGGGAACAAAAGCTCCTGAGAGCAAACCGGAGCAGCTTCCTTAGCCCGGACCGACAAGGGCGGGGCAATTCCGCCTCCGGCAAAGACATTTGGAAACCACAGCAACAGGCCCCTCCCCCCGAAGATCAGCACAAACAGCCAGCAAGCCAAGACCAAGTTGATCGATCAAGGAGAATAGGAGAACTCCAGCGATAGGGGAATACTGCACATAGATTCATGGCTTTTTTTTTTTTTTTTTTACCATGATTCATTATTTCATCAAAGTTAATTTTTGTTGACTGTTTTTTTTTATTTTTCTTTTTCCCTTTTTCAACCAACATCTTATAAATCTCTTTTAAAAAAAAAAAAACATTTTTTATTTTTCATTCTTAGAGTCATATTTTATCCCTTCATAGTAGTTACCCTTATTTTTGGCATATATATATAAGTTGTTCTCTCTTTAAAATTTTGAGGTACAGTTTCTTCTAACAGATCAAAATATACCCTAAATCACTAGTGTATGGCTTTGTTCTAGTCTCCTGCCTGATCACATTCTCTCCCTTTTTCCTTTTTTTTCTTTTTTTTTTTTCTTAAATCTTCTTTCTTTTTTCAAACAACTTATCTTACCAAGTCCTTTTATAAAATCTTTTATAATTTTCATCTTTACAGTCATCTTCCATCCCTTCATTGTACCAACCCTTACTTTGTATATATATGTCTTTCTTCCTTTAAAATTTTAGGAGGCACTTTTTTCTAACAGACCAAAATACGCCCAAAATCTAGTGTGTGGCACTGATCTATGCACTAGCCTGATCATATTTGATCATATTCTGCCTTTTTTGTATTGTTTTGTTTTTGTTTTTATCTTTTTTTTTTCTTTTTTTTTCTTTTTCTCTTTCTTTTTTCTTTCTTTCCCTTTCTTTTCCCCTGGTTTCAGGTCTTTTCTGATTTGTATACAGTATATTTGCTGGGGACGTTGTAAACCTGTTAGCATTTTGTTCTCTCATTCATCTATTCTCCTCTGGACAAAATGACAAGACGAAAGAAATCACCTCAGCAAAAAGAACAAGAGGTAGTACCGTCAGCCAGGGACCTACTCAATACGGACATTAGTACGATGTCGGACCTCGAGTTCAGAATCATGACTTTAAAGATACTAGCTGGGCTTGAAAAAAGCGTGGAAGTTATTAGAGAAACCCTTTCTGGAGAAATAAAAGAACTAAAATCTAACCAAATCGAAATCAAAAAGGCTATTGATGAGGTGCAATCAAAAATGGGGGCACTAAATGCTAGGATAAATGAGGCAGAAGAGAGAATCAGCGATATAGAAGACCAAATGATGGAAAATAAAGAGGCTGAGAAAAAGAGAGAGAAACAACTACAGGATCACGAGGGCAGAATTCGAGAGATAAGTGATATGATAAGACGAAACAACATTAGAATAATTGGGATCCCAGAAGAAGAGAGAGAGAGAGGGGCAGAAGGTATATTGGAGCAAATTATAGCAGAGAACTTCCCTAATGTGAGGAAGGAAACAGGCATTAAAATCCAGGAGGCACACAGAACCCCTCTCAAAATCAATAATAATAGGTCAACACCCCGACATCTAATAGTAAAACTTACGAGTCTCAGAGACAAAGAGAAAATCCTGAAAGCAGCTCGGGAGAAGAGATATGTAACCTACAATGGTAGAAACATTAGATTGGCAACAGACCTATCCACAGAGACCTGGCAGGCCAGAAAGGACTGGCAAGATATCTTCAGAGCACTAAACGAGAAAAATATGCAGCCAAGAATACTATATCCAGCTAGGCTGTCATTGAAAATAGAAGGAGAGATAAAAAGCTTCCAGAACAAACAAAAACTAAAGGAATTTGCAAACACGAAACCAGCCCTCCAAGAAATATTGAGAGGGGTCCTCTAAGCAAAGAGAGAACCTAAAAGCAGCAAAGAGCAGAAACGAACACAGACAACAGACAGTTAACAGTCACCTTACAGGTAATACAATGACACTAAATTCATACCTTTCAATAGTTACCCTGAATGTAAATGGGCTGAATGCCCCAATCAAAAGACACAGGCTATCAGATTGGATTAAAAAACAAGACCCATCAATATGCTGTCTGCAAGAGACTCATTTTAGACCGAAAGACACCCCCAGATTGAAAGTGAGGGGGTGGAAAACCATTTACCATGCTAATGGACACCAAAAGAAAGCTGGGGTGGCAATCCTTATATCAGACAAATTAGATTTTAAAACAAAGACTGTAATAAGAGATGAGGAAGGACACTATATCCTACTTAAAGGGTCTATCCAACAAGAAGATCTAACAATTGTAAATATCTATGCCCCGAACATGGGAGCAGCCAATTATATAAGGCAATTAATAACAAAAGCAAAGAAACACATTGACAACAATACAATAATAGTGGGGGACTTTAACACCCCCCTGACTGAAATGGACAGATCATCTAAGCAAAAGATCAACAAGGAAATAAAGACTTTAAATGACACACTGGACCAAATGGACTTCACAGACATATTCAGAACATTCCATCCCAAAGCAAAGGAATACACATTCTTCTCTAGTGCCCATGGAACTTTCTCCAGAATTGATCACATCCTAGGTCACAAATCAGGTCTCAATCGGTACCAAAAGATAGGGATCATTCCCTGCATATTTTCAGACCACAATGCTTTGAAACTAGAACTCAACCACAAGAGGAAAGTCGGAAAGAACTCAAATACATGGAGGCTAAAGAGCATCCTACTAAAGAATGAATGGGTCAACCAAGAAATCAAAGAAGAATTTAAAAAATTCCTGGAAACCAATGAAAATGAAAACACAACTGTTCAAAATCTTTGGGATACAGCAAAGGCAGTCCTGAGAGGAAAGTATATAGCAATACAAGCCTTTCTCAAGAAACAAGAGGGGTCTCAAATACACAACCTAACCCTACACCTAAAGGAGCTGGAGAAAGAACAGCAAATAAAGCCTAAACCCAGCAGGAGAAGAGAAATCATAAAGATCAGAGCAGAAATCAATGAACTAGAAACCAAAAGAACAGTAGAACAGATCAACGAAACTAGGAGCTGGTTCTTTGAAAGAATTAACAAGATGGATAAACCCCTGGCCAGACTTATCAAAAAGAAAAGAGAAATGACCCAAATCAACAAAATCATGAATGAAAGAGGAGAGATCACAACCAACACCAAAGAAATAGAAACAATTATAAGAACATATTATGAGCAACTCTATGCCAACAAATTAGATAACCTGGAAGAAATGGGTGCATTCCTAGAGATGTATCAACTACCAAAATTGAACCAGGAAGAAATAGAAAACCTGAACAGACCTATAACCACTAAGGAAATTGAAACAGTCATCAAAAATCTCCCAAGAAACAAAAGCCCAGGGCCAGATGGCTTCCCAGGGGAATTCTATCAGACATTTCAAGAAGAATTAATACCTATTCTCCTGAAACTGTTCCAAAAAATAGAAATGGAAGGAAAACTTCCAAACTCATTTTATGAGGCCAGCATTACCTTGATCCCAAAACCAGACAAAGACCCCATCAAAAAAGAGAATTACAGACCAATATCCTTGATGAACATGGATGCAAAAATTCTCACCAAAATACTAGCCAATAGGATCCAACAGTACATTAAAAGGATTATTCACCACGACCAAGTGGGATTCATTCCTGGGCTGCAAGGCTGGTTCAACATCCGCAAATCAATCAATGTGATACAATACATTAACAAAAGAAAGAGCAAGAATCATATGATTCTCTCAATAGATGCAGAAAAAGCATTTGACAAAGTACAGCATCGCTTCTTGATCAAAACTCTTCAGAGTATAGGGATAGAGGGTACATACCTCAATATCATAAAAGCCATCTATGAAAAACCTACAGCGAATATCATTCTCAATGGGGAAAGGCTGAGAGCTTTTCCCCTAAGGTCAGGAACGCGGCAGGGATGTCCACTCTCACCACTGCTATTCAACATAGTATTAGAAGTCCTAGCCACAGCAATCAGACAACAAAAAGAAATCAAAGGCATCCAAATCGGCAAAGAGGAAGTCAAACTCTCACTCTTTGCAGATGATATGATACTGTATGTGGAAAACCCAAAAGACTCCACCCCAAAACTGCTAGAACTCATACAGGAATTCAGTAAAGTAGCAGGATATAAAATCAATGCACAGAAATCAGTGGCATTCCTATACACCAACAACAAGACAGAAGAGAGACAAATCAAGGAGTCGATCCCATTTACAATTGCACCCAAAACCATTAGATACCTAGGAATAAATCTAACCAAAGAGGCAAAGGATCTGTACTCAGAAAACTATAAAATACTCATGAAAGAAATTGAAGAAGACACAAAGAAATGGAAAAACGTTCCATGCTCATGGATTGGGAGAATCAACATTGTGAAGATGTCAATGCTACCTAGAGCAATCTATACATTCAATGCAATCCCCACCAAAATACCATCCACTTTTTTCAAAGAAATGGAACAAATAATCCTAAAATTTGTATGGAACCAGAAGAGACCCAGAATAGCCAGAGGAATACTGAAAAAGAAAAGCAAAGTTGGCGGCATCACAATTCCGGACTTCCAGCTCTATTACAAAGCTGTCATCATCAAGACAGTATGGTACTGGCACAAAAACAGACACATAGATCAATGGAACAGAATCGAGAGCCCAGAAATGGACCCTCAACTCTATGGTCAACTTATCTTTGACAAAGCAGGAAAGAATGTCCAATGGCAAAAAGACAGTCTCTTCAACAAATGGTGTTGGGAAAATTGGACAGCCACATGCAGAAGAATGAAACTGGACCATTTCCTTACACCACACACAAAAATAGACTCCAAATGGTTGAAAGACCTAAACGTGAGACAGGAGTCCATCAAAATCCTAAAGGAGAACACAGGTAGCAACCTTTTCGACCTTAGCCGCAGCAACTTCTTCCTAGAAACATCGCCAAAGGCAAGGGAAGCCAGGGCAAAAATGAACTATTGGGATTTCATCAAGATAAAAAGCTTTTGCACAGCAAAAGAAACAGTCCACAAAACCAAAAGACAACTGACAGAATGGGAGAAAATATTTGCAAATGACATATCAGATAAAGGGCTAGTATCCAAAATCTATAAAGAACTTATCAAACTCAACACCCAAAGAACAAATAATCCAATCAAGAAATGGGCAGAAGACATGAACAGACATTTCTCCAAAGAAGACATCCAAATGGCCAACAGGCACATGAAAAAGTGCTCCACATCGCTCGGCATCAGGGAAATCCAAATCAAAACCTCAATGAGATACCACCTCACACCCGTCAGAATGGCTAAAATTAACAAGTCAGGGAACGACAGATGTTGGCGGGGATGTGGAGAAAGGGGAACCCTCCTACACTGTTGGTGGGAATGCAAGCTGGTGCAACCCCTCTGGAAAACAGTATGGAGGTTCCTCAAACAGTTGAAATTAGAGCTACCGTTCAATCCAGCAATTGCACTACTGGGTATTTACCACAAAGACACAAATGTAGGGACCCGAAGGGGTACGTGTACCCCAATGTTTATAGCGGCAATGTCCACCATAGCCAAACTGTGGAAAGAGCCAAGATGCCCATCGACAGATGAATGGATAAAGAAGCAGTGGTATATATACACAATGGAATATTATGCAGCCATCAAAAGGAATGAGATCTTGCCATTTGCAACGACGTGGATGGAACTGGAGGGTGTTATGCTGAGTGAAATAAGTCAATCAGAGAAAGACATGTATCACATGACCTCACTGATATGAGGAATTCTTAATCTCAGGAAACAAACTGAGTGTTACTGGAGTGGTTGGGGGTGGGAGGGATGGGGTGGCTGGGTGATAGACATTGGGGAGGGTATGTGCTACGATGAGCGCTGTGAATTGTGCAAGACTTTGAATCACAGTTCTGTACTTCTGAAACAAATAACGCAACATATTTTAAGAAAAAAGAAAAAGAAGAAGATAACAGGAGAGGAAGAAAAGGGGAGTATGTCAGAGGGGGAGACAAACCATGAGAGATGATGGACTCTGAAAAACAAACTGAGGGTTCTAGAGGGGAGGGGGTGGGGGATGGGTTAGCCTGGTGATGGGTATTGAGGAGGGCACGTTCTGCATGGAGCACTGAGTGTTATGAACAAACAATGAATCATGGAACACTGCACCAAAAACTAATGATGTAATATATGGTGATTAATATAACAATAAAAAAACTAAAAAAAAAAAAAAAGCTAAGGAGATCACTGGGCGCCTGGGTGGCTCACTCATTAAGTGGCTGCCTTCGGCTCAGGTCATGATTCCAGGGTCCTGGGATTGAGCCCCACATTGGACTCCCTGCTCAGCGGCGAGTCTGCTTCTCCCTCGCCCACTGCCCCCTGCTTGTGTTCCCTCTCTCGCTGTGTCTCTCTCTCTGTCAAATAAATAAAATCTTAAAAAAAAAAAAAAGCTAGGGTGATCAAAACAGTATGGTACTGGCATAAAACAGACATATAGACTAATAGAAATAGATCGAGAGCCCAGAAATAAACCCATGCCTACACCGTCAACTAATATTTGACAAGGGAACCAAGAATACTCAATGGAGAAAAGACAGTCTCTTCAATAAATAGTGCTGGGAAAATTGGACATTCACATGTAAAAGAATGAAACAAACCCTATATTACACTGCTCACAAAAACGAACTCAAAATGGATGAAAGACTTAAATGCAAGACAAGAAACCATAGAATTCCTATGAGAAAACATAGATAAAAAGTTCTTTGACATGGGTCTTGGTGATGATTGTTTTTGGTAAAACAACCTAAAGCACAAGCAACAAAAAATAAACGAGCGGGACTATCTCGAACTGATAAGCTCTGCATAGCAAAAGAAATGATCAACAAAATGAAAAGACAATCTATGGAATGGGAAAAATATTTGTAAACCGTATATCTGATGAAGGGTCAATATCTGAAAGATACAAAGAACTCATGCAACTCAACAGTAAAAAAACAAAACCAATTTAAAAATGGGCAAAGGATCTGAACATTTTTCCAGAAAGATATTCAAATGGCTAACAGGTACATGAAAAAGGTGCTTAATATCACCAGTCACTAGAGGAATGCAAATGGAAACCACAGTGAGACATCTTTTGCTTGTTAGAATGATTAGAAGAGAAAAATGCTAGCAAGGGTGTGGGGAAAAGGGAAACTTTTTTATTGCTGGTGGGACTGTAACTTGGTACAGCCACTGTGGAAAATAGGTTGAAGGTTCCACAAGGATTAAAATGCAACTACCATATAATCAGGTCATTCCACTTCTGGGAACACATGTGAAGGAAACAGATTATCAATGAGATATCTGCACCCCCATGTCCAGTGCAGCATTATCTACAATAACTAGACATGGAAACAGTCCAAGTGTTTATTGACAGATGAATGGAAAGAGAAGATGTGGTACACACACACACACACACACACACACACACACACACACACACGGGAATAATCAGCCATAAAAAGAAGGAAATCCTGCCATTTGTGACAACTTAGACAGACTTTGAGGGCAGTATGCTAAGTGAAGTGAGTGAGACAGAGAAAGACCAATGCTGCATGATCTCACTTACATGTGGAACCTAAAAAACAAGCAAACAAACAAAAAACCGTACTCATAGAAGAAGAATTCAGATTTGTGGTTACCTGAGGTGGTGGGTGGGAGATGTGAGAACTGGATGACGGTGATCAAAATGTGTAAACTGTAAGTTATAAATAGGTACTGGGTATGTAATGTCCAATATGATGACTAGAATTAGCTTTGCTGTATGGTATGTATGGAAATTGTTAAGAGAGTAGATCCTAAGAGTTCTCATCACAAGGAACATTTTTTTCTTTTGTATCTATATGAGATGATGAATGTTAACTTACTGTGATAATGTTAACTTACTGTGATATGTTACACTTTGAACTTACACCGTACTGTGTATCAATTATATCTCATTAAAATTGGGGCAAAAATACATGGAATAAAGGTGTTTATAAGAGTGGAAACTGTTTTCTACCACAGAAGAGTGTTGTTTAATGGAAAGAATGTGATAGACATTCTGTAATGCATTTAGAGATGTGCCTAAAACTATGTAATTATGATGGTTTTCTGAGGGCACATGTAACCTACACTGCCAAGACTATTATTTAAGGGAATGGTATGATAGCTTTATCTGTGACACATAAAGAGAATTTTTTAAAAAGTAATAGAGATGGTTATAGTACTAGACGTACGTTACTTTGAGGAGCATGTTATTTCAAGGAACGGTTGTGATAATCTTTCAGAATGCATTTAGAGAAGTGTTTGAAACACATGTAATAAAAATGGTTATAAGAGGTAATGTGACTATGAGTACGATGTATTAGGAAATTGATATTTTAGCCATTCTGTAAATTATATAGAGAAGTGTTTGAACAGACATGCAGTGAAGAGCATTGTTAGAGTGATATATAAATCCATCATTGAGAGGATTGTTATTTCAGTGCGCGGATGTACTATCCATCCTGTAAGGCATTTTGAAGAGAATTTAAAACCACATGTAGTAAGAGTGGCTCTAAGAGTGCTGCTTGCATTCTACTTTGAGAAAAGTTATTTCAGGGAGTGGTTGTGATATCTTTTTTGTATTGAATGTAGAGAAGTGTTTAAAATCATATGTATTTGTAAGGGTGCTTGGAGCATAAGGCTGGACAGTTGGGTTTTCTCTGTTTGTAATGCAAGCACCTGACTTAGGCTTTGATTGCTGAGGGTCCACTCCAAAGAGGCATCCATTCCGAAGTGGCTCTCAAGTCTGGCCTGCACCCCACCCCCGAGGCTCCTGTGTTTATCACTGTTGGTTTGGTAACTGACCATTTGGGCCACTTGTTTTTTTCTCTTTCCATGCTTTAGATTTCCACTGTTATGTTTAGAATTTACCAATAAAAAGTGAGCCCACGAAACCCTAGGCCCCCACCCTGGACTCCAATAAAAGCAGAACTCTAGCTCCCCTCCCCCACCTGCAACCTTGAAGTGTGGCCTCAGGTGTACATGTAATTTCTAGGACTTGTAAGTAATAAACCTCACAGTTCTGAGATCATGATCTGAGCCAAAATCAAGAGTTAAAAGATTTAAAAGATTTAGTTAAAAAAGTTAAAAGATTTAAAAATCAAGAGTTGGACGCTCAACTGACTGAGCCACCGAGGCGCCCCCTGGGTACATACTAAATTTTTAATTGCCGAATCATATGGTAGTTCCAGTTTTAATTTTTTGAGGAATCTCGCTTATTTTTTCCTTTGTGACTGTACCATTTTATATTCCCACCAACAGTGCACACGGGTCTTTCCCCCCATCCTTACCAGCATCCGTTAGCTCTTGTCCTTTTGATGGTAGCCATTCTAGCAGATTGTGATTTTGATTTGCAGTTCCCTAATAAATAGTGAGGTTGACCTGTTAGCCATTTCTGTATCTTCTTTGTAAAAATGTTTATTCAGGTTATTTGCCAATTTTTACATTGATTTTTTTTTTGCTGTTGAATTGTGTTCTTTACATATTTTAAATATTAATCCCTTACTTATCAGATATGTGGTTTGCAAATAATTTCTCCAATTCTGTAGGTTTCATTTCCATTTTGTTGATTATTTCTTTCATTGTCCAGAGGCTTTTTAGTTTGTTATAGTCCTACTTGTTTATTTTTTGATTTTGTTGCTTCTGATATAGGTGTCATATAAAAGGTATCATTTCCAAGACCCATGGTAACAAGCTCTTCCATGTTTTCTTCTCAGAGTTTTATGGTTTCAGGCTTACATTTAAGTCTTTAATCCATTTTGAGTTAATTTTTTGAGTGGTTTAAGATAGAGATCTGAGGAGCACCTGGGTGGCTCAGTTGGTTAAGCGACTGCCTTCGGCTCAGGTCATGATCCCGGGGTCCTGGGATAGAGCCCCACATCGGGCTCCCTGCTCCGCGGGAAGCCTGCTTCTCCCTCTCGGACTCCCCCTGCTTGTGTTCCCTCTCACGCTGTCTCTCTCTCTGTCAATTAAATAAATAAATAAAATCTTTTTAAAAAAAGATAGAGATCTGGTTTAATTCTTTTGCATGTGACTATCCAATTTTCCCAGCACCATTAAATGCAGAGACTGTCTTCTCTCCATTGAGTGTTCTTGGCTGTCTTGTCAAATGTTACTTGACTGTGAGTATTAAGTTTATTTCTGGGTTCTCTTTTGTCCCACTGGTCTCTCTGTGTGTTTTATGGCAGTACCACAGTGCTGGGATTATTATAGCTGTGTATCCACCTTTGTTCTTCTTGGGATGGCCATGTATGGAATACTTTCTTAAGATCTTATGCATGTAATACTCTATTTTATGCTGGTGAGAATTTAACTTTGATAGCATTCCTAAACTTTCCACTTTTACTCCCCACCCTCCTCACATTTTAGGTTATTGATGTTACAATTTATATGTTTTTATATTATGCATCCAGTAGCAAATTATTGCAGTTATGTTTATTTATAATGCATTTTTTAAACTTTTAAAGTAGACTTATAAGTGAATTATGTACCATCACAGCATTGAAGAATATGACTTCTATTTATTTACTCTTAACAATGAATTTTACACACATATCCATATGTTTTATGATGTTAAATCATCCTTTTATTTCCACTTAAAGTACGCCTTTCATCATTTCTTGTAGGGCAGGTGCAATGGCAATGAACTCCCTCAACTTCTGTTTGTTTGGGAAAGTCTTTATTTCTCCTTGGTTTTGCCTCTCTGTAGGCCTCATTTTCCCAACTGTCCAATGATTAATTAGATTCAGAAACTGTGTAGGTGTGAACTCAGCATGTCAGTGACCGCAGCTCCCTCTGCCCCAGATGCTGTGTGGACAGGACTGCCAAATGCCCATCCAGGCTGCCGAGGGCCTCCCTCCCCCCATTTCTACTAACACAGTCTTTTCCAGAGTCCCCTGAGAAAGCCCGCGTGCAGCCAGGGCCCAACTTGGAGGACAGAGCTGGGTTCACACCTGGCTCCACCTTTTTCCTGGGGTTCTGGGCAAGGCACTGAACCTTTTGGGGCCTTCCCCTTCTCTGCCTCAGTGGCTCCCTGCGATCCCCACTTCCTCGTGGACACATCCCTTACGAAGTCCCTTCTCGTGAGCGTGGACTGGACTCAGTGACCTCTCTCCCATGCGCTGTCGCTTCCCAGAGTTGGAGGTGACTTTTGAGTTCTGTTTCGCTCACTCTTTCTCGTGTTCTCTCCTCTTTTCTCTCTCTCTCTCTCTCTCTCTCTCTCTCTCTCTCTCTCTCTCTCTCTCCTCACATCCCTCACTCTGAGGCAGAAGCAGACGTTTTACTGGCCGTGCTCGGAGAGGTTCCTGCAGTCCACAGCTGAGAGGCACCTCGGTCCACCCCGAGTCCTGCCGGCACCCCCAAGTGCGCGCGGCTGTCGTCCAGCCCCTTCGGAGCCTCTGCTGAGACCCGAGCCCCAGCCTCTTGAGATTTCTCAGGGGAGAGGCTCCCAGGGCCAGCGGGATTCCTGGCCCACGGAACCCGTCAATATACATGTCTGTCGTTGCCAGCCCCTGTATTTGGGGGAGCTTTTCCGCACAGAACTAGATCATCCATGCGGTGTGTCAGACCCCAGCCCTGCCCGCAGCCTCCCTCCCGCTCTCGTCTTCTCCCACTGACCAGCCAGCCACGCTGGTGCGCTTCTCGTGGCTTCTCTGGCCACACTCACTTCTGCACAGATGAGCCTTCTCCCAGCGCACCGTTCTCAGGCTTGTGCGGGGCCGGCTTCTTCGTCTCGTCACTCGCGGTCACAGCCTAAATGTCACTTCCCGTGTCACCTGTGGCGCCCAGCCTTCTCTCACCGCACCGTGCTTTACTTAAATACGGCTTTCGGTCTTTTTTTCTTTCGCGTGCATTTGTTTTTGTGGTGCAGTCCATTCCCCCCCCCCCCCCCCCCAGGATGTGAGCTCCCGGAGGGCAGGGCCCCGTCCGCCCTTTTCAGCATTTCAATCCGGGCTCAATCAGTTGCGGAAAGGAATAGCTGAGAGGATCTTGGAGCCCGCACCCCACCTCGGATCAGCTCGGATTGTGCACATGGATGCCCGTAACTCAAGGTGCCTGTTCGGCTGGGACCAGAGAATGGCCGGAATGACCTCCGGGTGCGGCTGCGCTGGCTTCAGTTACCCCCGAGTAGGGGTGGGGTTTGCGGGGGGCAGGGGGTGGGGAACGGGGACACCGCGTGCCCCCTGGTGGCCAACACTGGCATTGCCACCTCACGCAGGAAAACCTCTGTTGGGGTGTTCTGTCTGTGAATTTCAGAGGGCGAGAAGGAGGAAGAGGGAAGGATTAAGGGGTGCGTAGCTGTGTGAGCCTCCCCAAAGCCCCCCAGAATCCTTCTGCTCACATCAAATTGGCCTGGACTTCGCGTGGTCATTCTTAGCTGCAAGAGGTGGGGAACTAGAGGCTTTTCGCTTGGTGAATGGTTACCCTGAATGAAACTGAATCTCTGAGGTTAAGGAAAGAAGAATGGACACCGTGTGCACAAGGCCAGGGCTCTTTCCCTGCACCAAGCTCCAGGAGCAAGGCGGCACAGTGGAGCTCTTTCCAGATGCATTGGGCATTCATACCCACATTCTACCAAAGCCTCTCTCATTCCTTGGTTTTATTTGTATCCAGAGAGAGAAAGAAAAGTCTTGGTTTCAAACCAGGATATGTGAGTAGGAAACCTGCTTTCACACAATAAGGGGACTAGAATGGGAATACGGAACGGGACCTCCAGGGATGTGTGGTGATGGGTGATTCATTCATAAGGTGTGCCTAGAATTGAAATTGATGGGCAGCCTACCAAGAGCAGAGATCCAGACACAGTAGTTGCTCCAGTGAGAAGTCACCGTCTGTTACCTAAGCCAGCACCCCGTCCCCCACCAGGGGAAGTTAGAAACCACACCTCTTGACTAGCGGTCTCAGCTCCGCACATCATGACCTGCGGGAAGAGGTGCTCCCACTTCTGGACCCAAATCCCTTACCTCAGTTTGTGGTTGTCCTTTTCTGGAATTTTATGTCAGTATATTTTAAAATTTAAACAAAATCGATAAATTCCTTAGAGGGGGAAAAAAGTCTGACTGCTTTCTTGGTCAGTGAATTTTTCGTACTCAAAGAAATGTTCACAAAATGTCAGGCTCTTCTCCCTCTCCCATCAGAGCAAGATTAAGTGACTTCATTTTCACGATGCAAGTGCTCATTTTTATTTATTTTATTTTATTTTTAAATATTTATTTATTTGACAGATAGAGACATAGCAAGAGAGGGAACACAAGCAGGTGGCGGGGAGCGGCAGAGGGAGAAGCAGGCTTCCCGCGGAGCAGGGAGCCCGATGCGGGGCTCGATCCCAGGACCCGGGGATCACGACCTGAGCCAAAATCAAGAGTCATGCACCTAACCAACTGAACCACCCAGGTGCCCCTGGATTTATATCTTTTTAACTATATGTGACTAAGACCACTAGCTTCTCCCACTATTCACTGTTTTCTTCTTCAACAGTAATGAAATGCCTTACTTCAGCTAGGAGCCTGGTGGCTAAGAATAAGGATGAAATGTCCAGCTCCCATTGTGTGTCATGGGTGTGACCATGTGACTCATTCGGGCCAAGTGGCTAATTCTAGTTAATAGGATGTAAGCAGCAGCATCATGTAATAGCTGGTAGAATCCTTCCTTAAAAGAGAGATGTTTTATGCGGTGTGCCCTTTTCTTCTTGATTCCTTTTTCTGTTCTGCTCTCTGGAATGCAGACATGATGGCTGGAGCCCTGACTGCCCTCCTGAGTAATGAGGATGAGCACATGAAGGATGATAGAGTGTGGGGTAGAAGGAGCCTGGGCTATGCGGATCTCATGGATTACCTACATTCAGACCTACATATGAGAGAAAAAAATTTATTTTTGTATAAATCATTTATTTTGGGATCTCTATTATATGTAGCAGATGGAAACAGTGACAGAAAACTGTCACTGAATGGGGCGGGGGGGCGGACAGTGTCAGGGCCACAAAGGTGGCCCTTTGTCTGTCTGATAGTCAGGCTGGCTTCAAAACGTTCATGTGGGTATGAGGCAGATTTGGTATCGTGTATAGCTGTTTTCAAAGCTGAATTAAGGGTAGATGGAGCACTGTTTTAGGATTAACAGTTTGTTCAAAGTCTACCTTTCTTTTGGGGTACGTGTTGGTCTGCCCGGCTGGGTTCTACCAGTTTCTCTTCAATTTTCCATGACTTGGGTTAATAATGTCGGGCAGTCCCGGGCTTGGGGCCTCACCCTCTGTGTGCGTGCAGACTCCCTTGGGTGTGTGTATATATGCACACCGCTACAGAGGTGCGAAGTGAGGCCCAAACATAGCTGAAGAGCAGCCTCTAGGTGGGTCTGATGCTTGAGTGGTTTGGGGAACCCTAATTCCCTCGTGGCATTCAGAGTTAGCTAACACTTCCGAGAAATCAAAGGGATGTGAGCAGCCACTTTAAATTTGGCCACAGCGTCTGTCAGATAAGACACTGGTGATCTGAATCATGGAATCCTGTAATAATGAAGACCTTCTAAAGAACTGGGGGAAGAATAGTAAAAATTTACAGCAAAATATTCCTCTTCTGCTTATTTTAGTTCCCTTATCTTCTTTTCTTGGATTTCACTATAACTTCTTGAAACCCACAAGAGGAAATGCTGTTCTCATAGACAAGTCTATTAGGCTCTTGGAGAGGGAAGGAAAGAAGAGGAGAAAAAGGGATGAAAATTCATATTTAATTGGTACCAACTTCTATGCTGGGTGGTTTAAAAGTCACTGATTTATTGCAAAATAGTGATGACTATTTCAGCTTTAGGTAAACGGTGACAAAAGCTTAGAGTGGGTAAAAATGCAATTCTGGAAGACCTAGAAAACAAAAATACGTTTAAAAAGAACAAGGTTAGAGGATCACATTCCTCGATCTCACGACTACTGGAAAAATGTATGGTGATCGTGACGGTGCGGTATTGTTGTCTGAGAAATAGACCCGGAATAGAGCCCAGAAGTAGATCCACATTTGTACACCGATCGTTTCTTGACAAGAACACACAGACAAATTCACTGGTGGGAGGAGGGGTTATAATTAATGTACTTTTCTGTCTAATGTTTCCTGCATACCACGATGTTTTTAAAGGTTTTTCAATTTTATTGCCTTTATCAGTAGTTTCTTTTACTGTGGAGTAGTCTTGTACAATACTCCTTTTATATACTCACCATTCTCCTCTTGATGGATATCTGAGTTGTTTTCAGTTTGGAGCTGTTATGAATAAAATGGGTAGGAGCTTTGTGGCAGGCGTCTGTTTTGGGCCGTGTATTTTATTTATCTTGGTAAGTACTAAGGAGCATTATTGTTGGATTATAGAACGGGTACACACGTCCTTTGTAAGAAACGACCGTGGTGATTGTACCATTTTACACTCCACCAAGCAAGGTGGGAAAGTTCGGATGCTTCACATCCTCTCTAACATTTGGTGTCTTTAGTCTTTTTGAATTTTTAGCCCTTTAGAGTGCTGTGTGTTGGGCCTTCTTCACTGTGGTTTTAATTTGTGTTCCCTGATAACAAATCATGCTGAGACTGTGTCCCTATTTATTAACTATTTATATATTTTCCTTTGTGAAGCTTTGTACAAATATCAGGTTGTTTTCTTTACTATTGAAGTGTAGGAGTGTGTGTGTGTGTGTGTGTGTGTGTGTGTGTGTGTGTGTGTGTGTGTGTATAGTCTACCTTTTGGATTCAAGGCCTTTGACAGGCAAGGCCTTAAACAGGAAAAAGAAAAGGCTGTTTTTTTCTCATATACAGGTCTACTCAATTTTTGGAGCGGGTGGGATATCTATCTATCTATCTATCTATATGAAGATATTCTCTGAATTTTCCTTCTAAAAACTTTATAATTTTAGATTTCATAATTGGGTATATGGTCCATATAAAATTAATATTGGGGGTATGGTAAGTGGTGGGGGGGTTTCTTTCTTTATTTTTTCCCATACAGATGGTAAAACTAAATTAAAACTAAATATAAAAACTAAGTTTTTATAATCTGTAACCACTGCCCAAATGAAGATCTAGAACACTCCTGTTGCTCTAGAAATTACACATACATATATATTTATTTATTTATATTTATATTTACCTTTATATTTATGTATAAACATTAGCTCAGGCTGCTATAAAAAAATACCATAGACTGGGTGGTTTACAAACCTAACACTTATTTTTCACAGTTCTGAGGGCTGAGGAGTCCAAGGTCAAGGAACTGGAATATTTGGTGTGTGGTGACAGCAACTTTCTCATTCACAGATGCTGCTTGTCACCGGGCACTCAACTCATCCTAGTGGGATCTGCCTGGTTTTGGACTTCAGATAAATGGAATCATGGAATGTATTGTCTTGTGCCTGAGTTTGTCCTGGAATGTGTGATTATTTTGGCAAAGTGCAAACTGCAGCAGAGAAAGAATTTCGCTGAGGCAATGTGACTTGAAATCCTCCAATTTTGACCAATATGCTTGTTAGGGAAAAGGGAATGGAATGCAATAAAGAGGAATTGTGCCAATTTGTAAACTGTAGAATCATAGGTAAGGAACACGTGGAATCATTTGATAAAAATGTGGAGCCCAAATTACATAAATTATATTTTGCATTCAGTTGCATAACTTCTATGCATGTGGGTCACATTATAACCTATAATAATTGCACACAATCTTTAAAAAATAACATGTCTAGTTCTGTTATAGTCTACACTAGACAGAAAAGTCAAACACCAGACTGTGCAGTTCAAAATCAGACACCTGCAGCTAGTCCTGATTAGAAAGAAGTGCGCAGGTGGGGATTTATGCAGGAAACAGAAACCTAACCCGTGATTTGAACGGGGATACCTTAATATGATGAATTAACAACTGGCAAGGTGTATAACTACTATTTAATAGGGTTAAAAAAAAAATCTGAAGATAACAAGAATTGCAGCTAGGGTGCAGACTCCACCAATTAGACCTGAATTTTAATTCAAAAGTAAGGCACTTAAGGAAGGAAGCTCTGCATTTTGATGGCAAAAGTGGATGGATACACAAGCGTTTGGCTTCCGGAGCGTCGAGGCTGGAAGAACACTGGTCCCAGCGGGAGTAGCAGTTGAAGGAAAGTCTGGAGGTTTGGCGCCACCTTGTGGCCCTGAGGGAAAGGCCAGGAGAACCACTCGAATGCTGGACAAGACATTGTTGAGAAGCTTTCCCGTGTGTCCTCGTCTGTGTCGGCTGACCCTCTGGACCTGGTTCTTGCTCCAGCACTTCCTTCATCTCCATTTTGACCCCTGCCAATGCCTACCTTTTCTGTGTACTAGCCTTTTTTTTAAGTCATTTTTTAATTAGTTTTTCAAAGTACCAACTTTTGTTTGTTGATTTTCCCTAGCGCACGTTTGTCTTTTATTGATTAATTTCTGCTCTTGCATTTATAATTTAGTTGCTTCTCCCTTCTCTTGTTGAGTTTGCTATTCTTTCTCTGGCTTCTTGCTTGGTTAACTAATTTTCCAAAATTAACTAATTTTCAGTAATTCTTCCTTTCTAATATAAGCATTTGAAGCGATAGTTTTCTCTCAAAGCAACATCCACAAGTATTAATATATAGTATTTTTATTACCATCCAGTCCGAAACAGTTTATACGTTTTACTGCAACATCTTCTCTGGCGGGCGGGTCACGTGGAAGCACATCGCGTCGTTTCTGAACAGTAGGGCATGTTCTGGTGCTCTTTCTGCTGTTGATTTCCGGGGTCATTCCCCTGTTTTTCAGAACACATGCTCAGTGGGACTCCAGTCTTCTGAAATTTGTTAGGACTTGATCCACTGTTTCACATGCCGCCTATTTTGGTGAAGTTTCCATTCGCAATGGAAAAGGATGTCTGTCCTAACCACTGGTGTTCCATATCGTTCTTGCCCCCGGGTCCTGCCTTACTGTGGGGCTGTGCCTGCTCATTCCCACAGTGTGTGAGGTCCTCACCTCGGTTTCTGGACGTGTCCGTTTCCTCCTTTATCTTGAAGCTAGATTATTACATGCGACCACATTTAGGATGTTTATATTGTCCTGACGACCTGGCCTCTCCAATTACGAAATGCTCATCTTTATCTCTGCTAGTAATTCCTCACCTGAAGTCTGCTTTTTTTTTTTTTTTATAGTAATAGAGCAACACGGGTTTTTCACTGTGTTGTTTGCGTGGCCGTTATTATCATTCTCTCCTTTTGTGTTAGTCCGTGTGTGCTAAGTGTCAACAGCATAGACTTGAGTTTGGTTTTGTCTTTCAGTCTGACAATATTTATGCTAAATTTCCTTTTGATTAGTCCACTTAATTTAATGTTGGTGTAGTTGGATTTATGGTCACCGTTTTGCTACTCTGTTTCCATATTCTGCTCTTTGTTCCATGATTTCTCCTTCCTAGCTCTCTTTTGAATTATTTTAGCGATTCCATTTTCTCCTCTGTTAGCTTTTCAATGATATCCATGTCGTATCTCCCTGTTAATAATTTTAATTGCTATTATTTTTTTGGTGGCTACCCTTGAGATTTGGTACTTATTTTCTTTTGGATTAATTATTTTTTATAATTCCACTTTTCTACTAGCTTTTTAGTTTAGGTATATATATTTATATCTATTTCTATATACGTATACGTAGATACACATAATTACTTTAATTCAGTCTGTAGTTACTCTAGAGAGTCAATATTTACCCTATACCTAGAGTTGCCTGCTTATATTATCTTTACTACTTAATAAAACATATGAAGACTCTACATTCGTTTATCATCCTCTGCCATTGTTAGTATTGTTATGCTATGTTTCACTTCTAGGTGTTGCATATTATGATTGTTACTTTTTTTATCCTTATATATTTTATTTTATTTTATTTATTTTTTAAAAGATTTATTTTTTTATTATGTTATGCTGTGCTATGTTTCACTTCTAGGTGTTGCATATTATGATTGTTACTTTTTTATCCCTATATATTTTATTTTATTTTATTTATTTTTTAAAAGATTTATTTATTTTTTTATTATGTTATGCTGTGCTATGTTTCACTTCTAGGTGTTACATATTATGATTGTTACTTTTTTTATCCTTATATATTTTATTTTATTTTATTTATTTTTTAAAAGATTTATTTTTTTATTATGTTATGCTGTGCTATGTTTCACTTCTAGGTGTTGCATATTATGATTGTTACTTTTTTATCCCTATATATTTTATTTTATTTTATTTATTTTTTAAAAGATTTATTTATTTTTTTATTATGTTATGCTGTGCTATGTTTCACTTCTAGGTGTTGCATATTATGATTGTTACTTTTTTATCCCTATATATTTTATTTTATTTTATTTATTTTTTAAAAGATTTATTTATTTTTTTATTATGTTATGCTGTGCTATGTTTCACTTCTAGGTGTTACATATTATGATTGTTACTTTTTTTATCCTTATATATTTTATTTTATTTTATTTATTTTTTAAAAGATTTATTTTTTTTATGTTACGTTAATCACCATACATCACATCATTAGTTTTTGATGCAGTGTTCCATGATTCATTGTTTGTGCATGACACCCAGTGCTCCGTGCAGAACGTGCCCTCTTTAATACCCATCACCGGGCTAACCCATGCCCCCACCCCCCTCCCCTCTAGAACCCTCCGTTTGTTTCTCAGAGTCCTGAGTCTCTCATGGTTTGCCTCCCCCTCCGATTTCCCCCCTTCATTCTTCCCCTTTTTAAAATCAATGGTAAACATTTTCTTCTTTTCTATATACATATATATTTGCTCCTCTTCATATGTATGTATTTTACACACACACACACACACACACACACACACACACACACACACACACTCCTGCTCATTTCTGCTTCAAGTAGAAAACATTTTCTCCAGCTGGAAGAATTCCCTTTAGTATTTCTTGTAGTACAGCTCTTGTGATGAATTCTTTGGATTTTGTGGGACATAGTTTTCCACGGACTGCTACTTCAAAAACCTGGCCTTTAAACAATGAATGCGGGTCAAGGTAGACATTGTAGGCAAGCAAGGAAAATATTGGATAAGTATTTTGAATTATTTGGGACTTTGATTCTCAGATCACACTGGTATGGGCAACGAACCTCTTTCTTTGATCAGATGTCACGGCTTGTCTTAATGATTTCTGAATTAACAGTTCCGTGGAAGGTTTTATACATTTCACCCCATATAAATATTGACTCATTTCGCTGCCTTGGTTTGTTGGTCTTAACGTCAGAGTGCATGGCTTATGGTGAATACCCAATAAATATTTGCTAACTGGATGAACTTGAAAAGAGGTTTTTAAAAATAAAAGTCGGGCGCCTGGGTGGCTCAGTTGGTTAAGCGACTGCCTTCGGCTCGGGTCATGATCCTGGAGTCCCGGGATCGAGCCCCGCATCTCGTCCCATTCTCCGTCTGACCCTCCCCCCTCGTGTGCTCTCTCTCTCTCTCTCTCTCTGTCTCATTCTCTCTCTCAAATAAATAAATAAAATCTAAAAAAATAAAATAAATAAAAATCATTATATTTTAGACCCAAAGATAAATATAAGCACACTCTTACCACTTGTCAGCTTCTCAGACTCTATTCTGATCAGCAAGCATGCCTAATAAACATCAGTTACATAAGCCAAACGCTGAGCAAAGTGAAACATATGGCATCTAACAACAGATTTTCTGGTTACAACTGCAAGAGGGATATTTGAAGAAAAGCTTCGAACGTGCAAATTCTTTCTAACTGTATCATGGCAAAAGTCACACTCTTTCTGTTGGATTTGATGCAGCATTATATTAATATTACATGATTAGAAACATTATAAATCACAAACAGACTCCCATCCAGATGGAAACGAGTGTAATTATAGGAAATGATCATATAACATCATTAATTGAAATTTAGGTGGAACAAATTTTATATTTAGGAAATTGGTAATTATCAAAGACACTCTTCATTTATACCTGAATTACATTAAAAAGCAAATGACTCATACATATCAAGGTATGTCTCCTTTCATGAATGTGGGTAAATTCTCAAAATTCAACTCCTGTCAGATTTGCCTTATTTACGGTCAACACAAACATGAGACTTGTTAGTGTGGAGACACGAAACACAAAAACTCACCCACTAATGAACACATCACACTTTATTAACTTCAAATAGCTTTTTGTCTGTTAAGATAGTTTGGTTTTCTATTTGGTGCGAAAGTAGGCAAGGAGTCAGATTTTTTCCCTTTCCAGAAACGTTAGCATAAATTAAACTTTAAAAATCACTATCTCTTGTTTTAGGAAATTATTATCTGTCCACTCTAGTGGCAAAATGACACAAAATGAAATATAAAATTCTGTATTTCACTGAATCTAAGTAACCAATTGTGAGCACATTGCTTTTTTTATTTCTAAAATTTTTTTCCATGTAGGGAATATTTTTATTTTTTGTTTTTTTCTTTTCAAATTTTGTATTTGAATTTTGGTTTCTGGAGTAGAATTCAGTGATTCATCACTTACATACAACACCCAGTGCTCATCACAAGTGCCCTTCTTAATCCCCATCCCCCATCTAGCCCCCCCCACATCCTTCCATCAACCGTCAGTTTGTTCTCTATCCTTAAGAGTCTCTTAAGATTTGTTTCCCTCTCTCTACCCCCATATGTTCATCTGTTTTGTTTCTTATATTCCACATAAGAGTGAAATCATATGTGAGCCCATTGTTTTATATACCAGAAAACTTCATTTTACTGTTAACCAATGCTTTTTTTTTTAAAGAAATTTTTTATTTTAGAACAGTTTGAGGTTTACAGAACCCCGAGCTTTTTCGCCATTACTACTGTCATTGTACATGTAGTGACTGAGCTCTTGAAGACTTTAGGTATCGATTTAAATCATGTCTCTTTCTCATGCGTCTGTAAAGAAGGGACTCTAAGCAAAATAATTGTTTCATGTGTTCCCAAAGCTTCTTGATGTTCAGTGTTCCGCTTTTCTGAATCAAAGTCCCCGATGTCCGCTTTTTTTTTTTTTTCCTTACACTGTTGGCTCTCCGGAACCTTGGTGATGCCAGAGCTTCTGAAAGCATGCCCCCATCTGCTTGCTGGGATTTTCTTCCTGCTTTATGTTCCTTCTGCAAGTTTGACTTGTGGTCCCTTCTCTCTCTCTATCAGGTGTCAAAATGATTTCAGACAACCAGAACATGGACTCCTTTCCTTAACGGTCCTCCCATGGTTTTGTTGACTCAGATGACAAGGGGTGGTCATTGTCCAGACAGATCCCAAGCCTTAACCACCAAAGTCTCATATTTATGGGAAGCCACACCATGTCACAATCCCAACTGGACAACTGTGTTTTTATGATGCAGTCAATTTCAGATGCGTGCGAAACCAGGAAAAGCGTGTGAGTCATAGAACACATGCAATACGTGAATTCTTTTGTCATCTCCAGGAGCTCTCTCCCCACCCCTTACCCCAACCAGCCTGGGCAATATAACAAAACAAGGCAACATACCTGTAATTGTATTATCCCTATTTTCATGTGGGAGAGAGAAGTGGTTTAAATTAAAGGTTTGCCTACATTTTTAAATCATAGACTTGTTCTACACTAAAGAAAAAATACACTGTTCCGAACTTTACGTTTTATCATTCTTCTTGTTTAAAATACATTGTTGGCTCAAAGCCAGCACTCTTGGCAGCCGGGGGGCCTATGAGATAAGTGGCTGGGGCCTTGAAAGATAAACAGAAGCCACGGGCTATAGGGGGCAGCCAGCGGGGATGCCTGCATTTTAGCTGTCGTGTGGGGCCAGGAGCCAACAATGGGGATTATTCGGGCACAGTGCAAAGGGTCAGGGGCCCAGGGAGAAGTCGGCCCACCCAGGATCAGAGGCTGGACAAAGATACCAGGCAACAGTCATGGGACATACCAGGGACTCACTGGCAGACACGAAGTCCAAAGCCCATGGGAGCTGGGGCTCCTAGAAATCATCCTGGGGCAGAATCAGCTTCAGTTCGGTGACTCAGCCATGCTCACACCTGTCCATGTGCCCTGAGTCTTTGTGCTCACCAGATTTCACTCACAGACCCCGCCACCAGTCCCAGAAGTGGATTACGTTGGTCATGACTATGACCTACAGAGCACTGCACGGGAGAAGTAGAGGATGTGAGAAGAATGATGACAAAACGGGCTTAGGGAATGTGAAAGGACCGCACATGGAGTCCGTGGCATCCTCATGGAAGAGATGCTAAAAAGCCTGTAGAATCGGACAGGCCAATATCTGAATTCTAGCTTAGCCAGTTCATAAATGTATGACCTGAGGCAAATGACTTTTCTGAGACACAGTTTCCTTTTTGTGGTCTAAAGTTCTCCTAGGACTGTAGGCAGAATAAATAGGATGGAAATGTGTTAGCAGAGCGCCTTGCCCATCGCCGACGTCCAACACAACGGCGGCCACCCTATGTCATTAAGTAAAACATGTCTACAGAGTTTTGAGCATTCTTTTATGAAAAACTGGCAGATAGTGGTAAAAACAAACTCATAAGGATTCGGGAACCTCAATATGGCCTCTCAGAGTACACTGGCTCTCTTCAATCCTAATGTATGTTTTTCAGTGAACAGGAGAATTTACGTACCTTTCATGTTATAAATCATTACGGAACAGCCGTAGAACCTAGAACTTGTAATCCTCTGTCTGTACACAATACCACTGAGAAAGACATTTCCGAATCATTTTTAATACCCTGGGAGGATCCCACCCTCTCCTAAGTTCCTCTTTCACACCCAGATGATGGCACACCTTGGGTTCCAGTTTTTAGAAATCCATGTCGTAGGCTTCTCTTTTGAAGTACAAACTTCTGTCGTTCCTGGGGAGGGTGGGAGGGTGCATGCCACATTACCACTTTGGTTCGGCCGAAGAATGGCCCCCAAAGATGTCCATGTCCTCATTCCTGGAACCTATGAATGTTTTACTTTACATGGCAGAAGGGATTTTAAAGATGTGATTCAATTAAGGATCTTAAAATGGGGAGATTAATGTGGATTATCTGGGTGGCTCAATTTAATCACAAGAGTCCTTATCAGTGGAAAAGAGAGGCAGATAATCAGACTTGGAGAAACAGGCGTAGGAGTGGAAACAGAGGTGATGAGAATGTGGGCTTTGAAGGGGGAAGGCGCCACCAGCCGGGGAATGCGGGCAGCATCTAGCACTGGAGGAAGGCAAAGCCATGGAGTCTCCCTCAGCCCCTCTGGAAGACATGCAGCCCTGCTAACACCTTGACTTTAATCCAGGGAGGTTCATTTTGGTCTCTGACCTATAGAGCAATAAGAATAAATTTGTGTTGTCATAAGCCACTACGTTTGTGGTGATTTGGGACGCCAGAAATAGTAACTAATGCACTACTCATGTCTTGTTGTGAAGTAATTTAGGAGATGTTTCTTCTAGGTCAGTGCATACTTGGAACAAGAAGGAACTAGGGGAAAAAGACCAAAGAACCTCCCCAAAAAGGGCAATGAAAAGATGTTTGAATATAAGTTTATGTATTTTGCATTTCTTTTCCCTTGTCTGGAAATGACCACACAGAAACACCAGACGAAGTGAAACAAAAGAAACCAAAAATAAGCCTGAAAACAAACAAAGAAAACATTAAGGACTCATTTCAAATGTAAGGCTGGACCTGCCTCGTACCTGGACCGAGTCCGTGTGATGGGTTCATTGCACATACATACCCTTCTCATGCCATATCACTTTCCAGGTGTCTAAAGCTTTCTCTTTCTCTTGTAATGGCAAAGTACATTTAAGTAACTGGACTTTAGTTCTTCAGAAAGAAGAGAGAAATAGCTGATTCCCATGCATTCTCTGTAGCACAAAGGATTTGGGGAAGGGCGAGTCAGTGGCCATGAAATATAAGAAAAAGTCTCAGCCAGGGTGGGGAGCATGGGACACCCCAGATGATCAACCTGGGGGATTTAATTGGGACGTGCTTCTGGATTCTGCTGCTGGAGGTTTGGGGACTCTTGGTGGAAGGGACAGAGTTATTGTTTTTTTGTAGTAATAACCTACAAGCATAAGAAAAAAATGTGGGACATGAAGGCTGTTACAGAAATCACTATTGATTTTGATGTTGAACCAGTTTCAAGCTAGAATAACTGTAAGACAGGAGAAAGATATAACCATTTGGTGGCTTACTGAATAGTTTGAAGTTTAAAGGATGAAAGGAAAAGATGATAGTATCAAAATAGAGAAAGTCAGCTATATATATGTGTACATATTTAATATATTCATATTTTAATTAATATCAGATATTGTGTATGTTATATAATATTAATATTAAATATTTATATATTCATATTTTAATATATATACTTATGTATACATATCTATACATAAATCTATATCTATCTATATATGAAAAATCATCAATATATAAGTATACTATATAAACATTTTACATAGTCATGGAGAAATTTTCCAAATATGAGTCCATTTCAGTGTAAAATCTGGAAAGAAATGTAAAACATTATATTAAAGACCTGAAAATGTATCTAGACCATGTGAAAATTCATATCACCATCCAATAAGTGATATTAATTATTTCCTAAGCTTTTATTGCAATGAGCTCTTTGTTATTTCTAGAGCCTTAGAAATAAGAACAAAAACAGCAGAAATCATAGCACATCCTGCACAGAAAGGCCTCAACTGGGGAGCGGGGAGCATTGTTCATTTCACTGGCTGGCACAAAAGGCTGGAGATCTAATATATTTCTGCTTGAGGAATTATTGATTACACATTAGATAGGAAACTACGTATACTGAAAGAATAATTCCAATCAATTAAAATGTGGAAGTAGGAAGACAGGCTGTTAGATTTTAGTCTATTCATTCACCTAACAAATACAATTTAAGTGCCTGCCAAACTCTGGGCTGTATATACACATGGGATGGTGGCGAGACAGGAAAAACAAACAAAAACCCAGCTTCCGTGGAGCTTACATCCCAGTGAGGGGAGATAGGCAATAAATGCATTTAAAAATGTGTAAAGTGGGAGCACCTGGGTGGCTCAGTCGGTTGAGCATCTGACTCTTGATTTCGGCTCAGGTCGTGATTTCAGGGGTGTGGGATCGAGCCCCGCGTCGGGCTCCCTGCTGAGCGGGGAGTCTGCTGGAGATTCTCCCTCTCCCTCTCCCTCGGTCCCTCCCCCTGTTCCCCCCCTCAAATAAACAGATAAATCTTTTTAAAATGTGTAAAGTAATAAGTGCTGCGAAGAAGCATAGAGTGGGGGTAAATAAGTTGAGCATGGGGTGGGAAGGTGCTATTTTGGAGAGGCGGTGTAGGGAAGGCTGCTCCAAGTAGGTTATGTAAGAGCAGGGGTACTTGCTTTTCCATGAAGCAGCCACACAGGTAGCTGGGAGAGGCATGATCTGGTGGAAATGGCAGTAAGCTAAAGGCATGTGGCTGAAGTGAGCTGCACTTGAACCTCAGGAAACTCCTCTAGGCTCTTTCTCTCCTGTTGGTGGTCACTGTAGAATTCTGGGCAACTCAGTCCCCAACTTCAACTGCCACCCAAAACAGATCATCCTAAAGCCAGTTTGCTCTTTCTCCTGTTGCTCGACACGGGCACTCTGGCCTCGGGGACATTCCCACTGTGCTATTCCTTAAAGCCCCCACTGCGAAATACGAACATGGAGCATGTATAACCAACCCCTACAGTATGGCTTCAACTATGGACAGAAGCATTTGGGATGGTGAGAGTTCTGGAGACCTCCCCCTTTATTCTGAGCAGACTTAACCGTGCATCCTGTTCCACCATGTAAAATATGACACAGCATAAGAAATGCAATCATGGAGCTTTCAGAAAGCTCTGCGCTTCCTGGAGAAATACGCGAACACTCTGTCATCCGTGTCAACCTGAAGGGCCTGGGGCTGTGGATCCCTGAGCCAGGAGAGAAGACTGTTTGGGGGGCTTTCCTCTCTGCACTGACCTCTGCTCTGCAAAGCAGCGAGAAGCCTTTATCAGACAGGAAACAGAGACTTGTGGCTGAGCTGAAAATGAGCCAGAGTTTTGAGCCAGAAACGAACAAGCAAACAACAACAATGGTCAGCTATGAGCCGGAGAAGACAATACTAGATAGAGATGGCAGGAAAATGGGGCTCCTGTGGGCCCCGCGAAGGCTCAGCCATGATGCTGGTTGAGGGCCCCGGCTCAGCTGAAGGTGGGAGCCGGTGAGCCATGGCCTCATAGAAACTTCTGAGCAAGAGATGTGGGGGCTCAGAGGCAGATGTCCGTGGGCAGAAGCCCAGGGGAGGTTTTAGAATTTCCCAGAACATTTTCCTCTTTCTCTCTCTGTTACCTTGGATAGCTATGGCTTTGAAGACATCTTTTTCTCATACAGGTTGGTTAATCATCTCCATGGAAACTCAGAAGTTCAGATTTTTGACTCTTTGTCGCTTTGCCTTAGCCTTTGCCTTGAGAAGATGGATGGATGGATGGATGGAGGGACAGATGGACAAATGAATGGATGCACATGTGGATAGATAGATAGAAGCATGGAGCTTTAGCATAAGTTTGTTCTCTGGATAAAATAAGACAGAAACCTATAGGTTCATGAGCAAGATTTGGGCAGGAGTCGGGTGGGGAGTGCCGTGGGGGTGACAGAGAAAGTAAGGGATTGAAAGAAGCTAAGAACACAGCAGTCTTTACCCTTGCAGAATCATAACCCTCTCCATGTGTGATGTCACTGTATCTAAAATGCCACTGACTCTTAACCACATCATCAGTGGTCTTGCTTCTTGGTCCCGGCATCTCTGCGTCAGTGGACACACACCTCCCTTCAGCCTCCCTTCTTCACGGGCTCCTACTTTTTGGCTCTCTTCTGCAGTCCATTGTGCCTTGAGGCAGACCTGGCACCTCTGACTCACGAGATTCGCTGGAGTCAGGGAAGCGAACTGTGGTCAGTGTAAACTGATGCAGCAGGTCTTATCTTTGGTTGGCTGCTTTTCTGTGGACAGAAAAGTGAAGTTGGACCAGCTTCCTGCTGAGCCTGTTATCGGGAGGGCTGCGTGGGGGGGGGGGGTAAGCTGAGCCCCCAGGGATAGGGAGAGCTGGGACTTGCTGGGATCGCTCGTTCCTTCCCACCTCAGTGATGCCCTTGACCGTGAATTATGAGGGATGGCTCAGGCTGTCAGGGAGGTTTCAAGTGGAGAGTAAGTGGTGTGGGAGAAATGAGAGTTGTCTTTATATATTCAGGGATATGCCATATGGATGAGGGGGCTTCTTAGTCTGTCTTCTGTTTCACTGCCCCCCCCTCATTTACATAACATTTTAAAAGCTATATGTCTCTTGCATATTTTTGTCTGTAAAGAGTTGCAATATAAGTTCAAAGGATGTAATTTCCTGCATATGCCATATGATCTCTGTTCATTAAATATATATATATTTTAAAGATTTTATTTATTTATTTATTTGTCAGAGAGAGAGAGGGAGAGAGAGACAGAGAGAGAGCACAAGCAGTGGGGAGTAGCAGGCAGAGGGAGAAGCAGGCTCCCTGCCCCGATGCAGGGCTCGATCCCAGGACCCTGGGATCACGACCTGAGCAGAAGGAAGACGCTTAACCGACTGAGCCACCCAGGTGTCCCCATTAAATATATTTTTAATCAAAACTTTGAGGGCACCCGGGTGGCCCAGTTGGTTGAGCGGCTGACTCTTGATTTTGGTTCAGGTCATGATCTCAGTGTCATGAGATCCAGCCCCACCTCGGGCTCTCCGCTCAGTGGGGAGTCCGCTTGGGATTCTCCCTCTCCTTCTCCCCCTGCTTACACGCACTCTCTCTGTCTCTCAATAAATAAAATCTTAAAAAAAGAAACCCCAACTTTGTAGTATAGATTTTTTCCCTCCCCTATGGAAAATGTATACCTTATAGTCCAATTGGCAAAGGCAGCCCTCATTGCTAATCAACCAGATTCATTTCCTTTGTTAGAAAAAAGCCTTACGTAATTTTCCAATTTAGATAAATGTGGTCATACTTGTTCTTATGACAGCTACCTTACCTTTGAATTCTAATTCATGAATAGATGGATGGATGGATGGATGGATGGATGGATGGACGGATGGACGGATGAATGGATGCCCATGTGGATAGATAGATAGAAGCATGGAGCTTTAGCCTAAGTTTGTTCTCTGGCTAAAATAAGACAGCGCTCTCTTCAATATTTCTTTGAAGCTCTATTTGCCTTTCTGCTACAGGCTATTCTCTGAGGAACTGTGTGTTTTAATTCTGTCCTTTTGTTTGCTGTCCAGATTATTTGTGCACACAAGTGAGATTCAGGCCGGGTGAGAAGCATGTCAGGTAAAGGAGGGGAAAGGCAGGTGTAAAGGAGGAGATGATCTTCTAGGCAGGTCAGCTTTGAGGAGCACCTGTGACGGCTGAGGGTCTGGCAAATGATTCCTTGAACTGACCACATTCTAGTGCTGTCTGGAAAGTCCTCGTGTATCCACACCGATATCCATGTTGAGCGGAAGGTGGAAGATCAAGGCCCTAGAGGGAAAGGCTACAGCCAGTGGATAAAGTTAACCAAACAACTAAAACTCTCTAAATACAAAGTGGTCTGCTTTGCTTAATGAGTTTCTTGTCATTGGAATTATTTGCACAGAATCTGGGGTGGGGGGGTGGTGAGCCATCAAGTATGCTATAGAAGTAAGGACCCTTGCATCGAGTATAAATTTGACTGGACAATATTTAAAGAGTTATTTATTTATTTATTGGAAAGAGAGAGAGAGACAGCGAGAGAGGGAACACAAGCAGGGGGAGTGGGAGAGGGAGAAGCAGACTCCTGGCAGGGAGCCCGATGCGGGGCTCGATCCCAGGACCCTGGGACCATGACCTGAGCCAAAGGCAGACGCCTAACGCCTGAGCCACCCAGGCGCCCCTGACTGGAGAATATTTAAAGGGTCTCTTCCAACTAAAGGATTTATGATATTTCACCCAGGAGTGCTCAAACTTCGTAGTGCATTAAGATCCTAATCTTATTTTGGAATCCTGAAGGAAAACAGAGGACCCCATTATCTCTTGATAAACAGTGAGTGTTTGTTTTTGTTTTATTTATCTCTGTATCTCTGTTTTTACACATTGGTTCTGTCTTCTAAGTCAAAGTCACTTCTGTTTGCCAAGACTTACCTAACACGATGCGCTATCACTTGCTTGATAGTACACAAAATCATTTCTGTAGCTTCAGAGGCGGGAAGGTCTTCAGTCGAATTAATAAGTCGTATATGAAGTTTATTTATTTGATGTCAGCAAGGGGAGATTTAACTTCTGGGTAAAGGGACACATAAAGCATGAGGAAGGGACCTGGGGTTTGGCAGGGGGAGGGGGCGGGATAGCAAAGCATCAACAAAGGGTGGTATGTTAATGGAGTCTTCCCGCCTTGATAAGGACAGCTCAGGTGTGTATGGTTTTTTTCTGATACAACCAAAAAGGGAAGGCAGTGTTGGCAGGCAGCCTACGTGGCTTTTCCGGAAGTCTCCGGTGAGTCTGATCTTGAAGGTGGTGGACGTGTGGAGTGGTGGGGGAGGGGGAGGGTTGTGGGGGCCCTCACGAATCTGATCACCGCCCCCACACGTGCTCCCGATACTGCCGTGAACACCTAGAGCTGTGTCACTGGTTCCATGGCCGGGTGGGGATGATTTCATGCAAGGCTACTGGGAAAGTACTTAACTCCTGGCTCAGTGGCAAAGGAGCGGCCTTTCTCTATTGTTCTGAAGTTCGTTTCAGAAGAGGCCCTTCTCTGTGATGCCACAGTTAAGGGTACTCCCTGCAGCCGATGCGCAGTGTTGGCTCTCCTTAGTGATCTCTGCTAGTTATGACCTTCCTCTAGATCTAGCTGGAGCCTCTACTGACTCTTTCCATCTCAGGCTAACCTAGATAGCATGACACTGTAGTCCACCACTTCTAAATATAGCTGTCCTTGCTGGTGGAATCACTAACACGGTCAGATTTCTAAAGTCTCTTTGTGTTCTAGAAGCCAGGGTTGGGGGGTTGTGGCACTTAGAGATCTGTTTGTGTCCATGTGCCAACAATTTACTGAAATAGATTATTATTAAAATTTCGTTGGCCTTATCCAACTAAATGTCAAAGAATCATTCCTACGGTGAGCGTATGAATATACAATCACCACTGCTTTCTATCTCTTTTCCTGGCTTGTAAGTGGCTGTCTGCAGCAGAAGGACAAATTCCATATTTGTCATCTTTATGAATTAATTGTAGCTTCAGTGTTGGCCAGCCCATTCTACTTTTGGGGTGCCCGGGTGGCTCAGAGCACGTGCGCGGTGATGGGGTCCTGTACTCATCTTTACCTGTTCAGCATATTCAGGGCAACCTTTGGATCCTATAAAATATCTATCCTGTGGAAGCATGGATTATTTTTCCCCAACAGAGATATCTGATTGCTCAACTATTTTCCAGTAGCAAACGGGCAAGTAATTGGTGTCCGAATAGACAAAGTTGTGGCAATGAGGACGGAGTGATGAATGCAAATCTAAGGGGCATGTCTCTAGCTGCATGATCTGAAGTCAGCTCTCTTTCTGCTCTTTGCAAGATTAAGTTGGCATTTCTCTTATGAACCAAGGGTAGAATACTCTGTTTATAAAGCCCAGTGCTGAGGAGAGTGAGTTCCCACAATCTGAGACTCTCGTTTCCAACATGATTCTCATCAGCGTCCTCCTAGAACTCAAATGAGAATCCATCTTTGACAATGACTGCTTCTTGCTAATTACTTTTGCCCTTCAGTATTGTGAATGCTGTTGGTTAATTCTCATGGAGAATAACAAGTTCCACTGAAAGATACACGTGCCATCTCCAAAAAAACTGAAGTTGGAATCAGGATGAAGGGCGGTGTACAAAAATGCCCAGGAAGGACCACGATTAGACCAAGGAACTTCTGCTCCAAAGAGGAGCTGCCTGAATTCCCTTTACAACTCTGGCAGTGCTCAGGATGGTGGGATGTCTCTTCCAGATAAGCGCTATGTGCATCCTGTTCCAACACTTAACTCTATGAAGTGTAATTTTAATAAAAAATAATTCAAATGAAAATTTAACTAATTGTGGAATATTTAAATCAACCGAATGGTCAATTAAGCCCGAATGACCAATCCCATCTTCTCACTGAAACAATTTAAGATTTCACAAACATGTTTAGCTACAAGTAATAGATACTTAACCCAGTGCCTTTAAACTAAAACGTTTAATTTATTTGATGAATACCCGGGGCAGGCAAAATATATCCAAACAACCGCACTTGGGAGAAGTGTGGAGTTGCAGCTGGACCTTGGGGAAGTCAGGGGTAGATGGTGTCTTCCTCTTGTCTCTGTCGAATCTGATTCATCTCAGTTTTCTCCACATCGGTTTCTGATGTGTTCATGGTAAAACATGGCTGCTAGCTAGCGTTTCCCAATCCTGGCTGAATGAGAGGAGAGTGGCCCCAGAGTCTCTATCCCCCAAATTAAAAAATTCTGTGGGAAATTTTTTGGTCAGTCCCACCAGGTACCAGTCCTTGGATTAACTGAGGTCAAGAGAGCAGAGTTCTGTTTTACAAAATTGCTTCCCTTGTAACCATGCAGATTAAGAAGTAGCAAGTCTTCCCAAAAGCTATTTATCATTTCCCTCCAGTGTACCTCTCAGTTAAAAATCAACTCGTGCCTGGTTGATCTTTCCAACTTTAACATATCCTTATGCCTCATTAACTTTTCCATACTCTCAGTCATTGTTGTTTTTTTTTTTTCCCTGTAGTTACAGGTTATATCTAACAAAATTATGTAGCAAATTATGGAAGACTTCGGTACAACAGAAAAATCTCAGTATTAATTTCACATAAAACTGCCTGTTATCATAGGGTGTAAGAAAAGTAGTTCATTTTCTGGCAACTTCCATTGCTATCCTCAGGAATCATCATAAAATGGTACGTCAGATCAGACAGGGGTTGTCCTAGGGTCCAGAGAGCATGTGTCCAAATTGTAAACCCAAAATGAGGATTTAATTAATGACAAAGGAGAGAGACAGAGAGAGATTCAGAAAACATTTTCTTGCTTTTACTTGCAAGGTGAAAGGAAGTCTCCACACTGAAGAGGCAGTGTTTGGTTTCTATGGCATGTGCTATGCAGAATAGCCATAAATTAACCAAGCAAGACATTAAAAAAAAAAAAAAATTCACATCTCTTGCTAAGAGTAACTTCAGTTTGTACCTACACTTGTAATAATTTTAAAGGCAAAGTAATGAAATACAATGCTTGATTTTTATTTTTTGGTAAGAAAATATTTCTGATGGGTCCAAGGAAATGAACAAACAACTCTAAAAAAGGGAAAAAAAAAAAGATAAGGGGCGCCTGGGTGGCTCAGATGGTTAAGCGACTGGCTTCGGCTCAGGTCATGATCCTGGAGTCCCGGGATCGAGCCCCGCCTCGGGGGGTCCCTGCTCAGTGGGGAGCCTGCTTCTCCCTCTGACCCTCCCCCCTCTCATGCTCTCTGTCACTGTCTCTCTCTCAATAAATAAATAAAATCCTAAAAAAAAAAAATAAAAAAGGAAGATAAGCATTTCTTTTGAAAGGAGGGGAATAAAACTCCTTGTTAATGAATTTATCTAGAGAGAAGTATGTTTCCTCACCTACACTCTTGGAATAAGGACAGTGTGTGTAGAGACATTTTATCCATGCTTAATGCACACCCCTAGACACGTCATGGTGCACGTTTTGGGTTGTGACAACAGCAGTCTTGGTTGCTGAAGAAAATTCTAGTGTATATAAAAAAGAAAGAGTAGTCAGTGCAAATACCGGCCTCTTCAAGAATGAGCCCTTCTGCGTGTTCTCCCTTTCCCAGAATAAACAGCTCCTGCCGTGCAGAGTACAAAGCAAGCCAACCACATTCTTTGTTTATTAATAGTTTTATTTCCTTATTTTCACTGTTAAACTGGGGGGATAATATCACCACAAAGTTGCAGGCATCATTTTATAGTACAGACAATGGACGTATTTTCAGGAGAAAGAATGAGCGTGGCATGGGGGGGGGCACCTGAAATGCCTCCTGAGGAAGGGGAGGGGCCACCAGGTCATAAAAACGGGTAAAATTCAGTGCCTTTGGTAAAGATGTGGACACTATTTTGGATGCAACTATGATACATGCCTTTTGCTTACAAAGCAAATATAGAGCCATCATCTTTTTTTGGATAGTGGTTTCTCATTACATCCTCATGAACGAGAAGGGTGTGATCACCAGACGCATCATAGATGCTGCCCACAAAGCTTCCTGTCCACAGAAATCAACGAGCTCACTCCCCAACTTGGGGAGGCCCGTTTTCATTTAATTATCCCTCAGACCTGCAGCAACTTAGTTCCCGTGTGTTTAAAAAAAAAAGAAAAGGGGTGTCGCTCACAAGGTTGCCTTCCATGACTCCAAGCACAAGCCCCAAGGAAGTTTCTCAGGAGGGTCGTAGGTGGGAGGCTGAAGAGCCCGGATACTGGTTGAGGAAGGGATTAAGAAAGAACTTTTGTTTCATTGCTTGCAGAACAGAATGGATTCTCCCCTAACTTCCCACGCCACGCAGAACTGCATGTGGACCAGGTTTTACGCCCAACGACAGATCTTCACTTGCACAAACAGAAAACATATCTTCCTGGCCTCTGCAGGCCCTCTCAGTACTTCTCCTACTAGGACGGCCAGGGAGGACCACAGAAGTTCACCAGTCTGGTAAAAAGTTCCCGAGTTCTAGGGATAAAAGAGAGAGTTGATTTTTTTTTTTTTTCCCTTTCTGTATTCTTCATTATGTCAACGACTTCAAGTCTGTTTAAAATATTTCTCCTTGTTGCTTAGGAACACTGCATGAGCTAATAATCATCACATTTTCCCTTAAGTTACTTTCCCAGCTCGGTGACCCTTGACTACGGCAGCAGCGCGGGGCCGGGGTGCAAATAGTCCTGATAAATATGCATTCTATGGATCATAAGGGATTAAAATTAAACATTCAACATTTATTGAATGTGCACTCTTGGACAGACACTGGGCCAGCCACGGGAGGCAGACAGATGCCTAAGACGCGCTTTTTATCGTCCAAGAACTCACAGAATTGAGGATAAAAATAGTTTGGGGCTCAGTGTGCAAATCGCAGAATTGTTAAGCATTTTGGACTTCAAGAAGGAACAATAAGAGACTTTTATATTCTGGGTTTTTTTTTTTTTTTTTTTTTTTTTTAGGTTAAGATAGGGTTACCGGAGTCTGATTTGGGTGAGGAAAGTGTTATTAATAAGTTCTCTGTCACAGAGCCTACGACTTCCTTTTCCATTTGCCTTTTATGTAGGATGTCTCGTGCAACTCCAAGTGGGGGTGACCCCAGCCCGGACCAGAGCAGGAGGGTCCGGCCTCCATGCTGAGTCTCTGTGGTTCTGCTACGACTACCGTAGGCCTAATGTTCTGCTGAAGCATTGGTAACTACCCAAGCATTTGGGGTCCATGTCTACACATCCAAGTTCCCTGTCTATTTGTGTGTGTGAGGCTGTGAATGTAACTACGTCCACTCGACAACGTCAGGAACACCTGCCCCTGTTGGAGCCAGTATTGTGCAGGTGCAAACACCCACGGGGGAAAGTCGCTTTATTAACTTGTCTTTGTTCGATTTGTTTTTGTTTTTCGGTTTTGTTGGTCCCTCAGCAGCCTCCTTTTTCGGGCAGTAACACTAAAGCCGGACAAAGAAGACTGAAATCTCTGGTTCTAAGGAGGCCTGGGTTACTGTCCCCAGAGCCAGCCTCTTACATCTGGCGCATTAATCCTGGTGGAGGCTGAGCATCTACCAAATACAGTCGTGGGAGCCCAGGGAGAGAGAGCACACGGCTTCCGTCTGCAGAGGGAAGCCGAGAAACTGTCCTTGAACCTTAAATGCGGGCTGGATGGCTCATGGCTGAGCCGAGCCCGGTGCACACTGCAGTGGAGGGAATGCGCTCTTTTAGAGGAGGAGGTAGGAGGCTCCAAGGAAGGGTTAGTGTTTTGGGTACCGTGCTCTGCGGTTTCGGTCCCTTTAGGGGAGCTACAGTGGCTCTGTGTGCAAGGCCGTCAGGCCTCAGGTGGGTCCTGGGCTGCAGGGGCATTTCGAACAGTCCAACCCCGGGGCTCACCAACAAACTGTGAGTCCCTTAGACTCTCTTGTCTTGAAATGTAAGGAAATAACTGCTAGATCTCTGAAGTTTTCGGGTGTTCATCAGATACACCATTTTACACCTGTCCCCGGGCCTCAGCTTTGATCTGTTTGCTCTCAGAGGGCAAGTTCAGATGCTTTTGTGTTGTCGATTAGGACAAGCATCTGGAGACCACCCAGGGAGTGTAAGCCACGTGCATGGGTGCACAGCACAGGACACGTAAGTCCCTGGTGACAGATCTGGACCAAGAACTCAGCCCTGCACACCCCCCGCCATGCTAAGTCTAGTGCTTCTTTGTGCTACCTTCGTTCGTCCTCTGAAGGTGCTAGTGATGGACCGTCCGATTTCTCAGTAATATGTCCCTATCTGGTAAGTACGGGACACCCAGAGCGATCCCCAGTTTCGTGCGGTCTGTACCCGCCTCCTCCACCAGCGTGAGCCCTGGCGCCCCTCTTCCCTCCTGGGGCCACCCTCTGCATCGGACTCGGCCCTCCCGTTCCTCACAGGTGATGTCCGGGGGCTCTCATCCCTCTCCAGAGCCATGAACTTGCCCATCTTCTGCAAGGGCGGTTGACAGAGAAAGCAGGGATGCTTCTAGATCTTTACCTACTGCAGCCTCTAATGCATAATGATGCTTTCCTGTTTGTTTTCTCTGTCAGAGTGTAGAACTATTATATGTGAAAGAGTGAACAGAAATGGGCGTATTTTGAGTCAAGCCTGGATTTAAGGCAAGGATGATTCAGGATAATATGGAGAACTAGCAGAGAGACCACAGGTGGGGGATGGGCCAAGAACAGAGCCAAGGGCAATAGGGGACCAGGCAGGTCACTTCTCTTATCCATCTGGTAAGGCCTGGAGAACAGAGGACGGGGGAGTGGCTGTGCGTGCGCGCGCGCGTGTAAGTGTGTGTGCGTGCATGTGGGGGGGGCGTGTTCTTCACACGCGGCTTCTTTTAGGCTTAATTATTTTGCTCTTTCCATTAAAGTGAATAATCAGGAAAGCTCTGCAAACCTCATTCATGTGGAATAACACAAGTTGAAGATGAAGACATTTTGATCGTACCTAAATGCCAAATACCTTCTCTCATGACAAGCCCTTTGGGAAATGCACGCGCAGCTCTGTCCAGTTATAAACACTCCTACCTCTTTGATCACCCATATCCTAAACCCCCCATATTCAAGAATCTGTTTTTCTTATTTTTCTTCTCTGAAAACATCCTAAGAATTGGCCATATTTTTCCACAAACACAATCGGTAGTCAGCATGGAAAAGCAGCTTTCATTTAAAAACAGGAAAGGAGAGCTAGAGGCTGGGAGTAGTTTCTTTTCTGCCACCATCAGCATTATACAAAGACAGGGGACAGGGGAGGGTCAAGTTCAAGCAGAACTGCTACTGACCTTCGAGGTTAATGCCGAAGCTCTTGGGGGGGGGGGTTCTCCGTTTCTCAGAGGTAATGCTCTCCAATTTTGTCGGAAATACAGGAAACAGCCCTTTGGGAGAAAGGCAGGACAAAAGTTTCAAAAAGAAGGGGAATTCGGGCCGTCCTGGGACACTCCAATCAGCATCCACATGTTTATTCGCGCCCGGCCAACCAGGGTAGGACAATGCAGATGCTGTTGCTCACCAGACGTTTCACAGGTGGATCACAGAACATTCCGTAGTTTGCTCTATGTGTTAGAAAATAGTCTCTGGTTTTTCTTGTTCTTTGGTTGAATGTGGGCCAAAAAAAAAAAAAAATTCTTTTAATTATGCTGATCTGCCTTTTTTTTTTTTTTTTTTACCCTTGTCATGTGATTTCAAACACCACGGGGGGGGGGGGTTACTTCATTCATTTCCCATCAGGTTCAACGAAAGAGTGGTTTTCAACTTTTCCATCAGAGTTACAGTTGGCTTTTTATTCCCCAGGAGTCAGGGGCTTGCCGCCGCCAGCAGGATGGCCATGGCCTCCTCCTCAGCCTCGTCCGAAGCTCCACAGACTGCACGGCTTGCTCGGGGGGCGGGGGGGGACCCTGAAAGAATCCCTTTCGAGGGACGCCACGGCCGAAGACCGAAGAGTAATATTTGTCAACATTAAATAGACACTTGGTGAAGTATGCATAAATATTTCTTCATCTAAACAGAACACGAAATTAAATAGTTCAGAAACACAGACACTCTACTGAGTCTACTGTTGTCACCTGTAAACACCAGCTCACACTGAACACAGAAGCAGCTTCTACCCCGGCCCCGGGGCCATGCCAGGAGGCCCTGTACAGAGGTGAGGTTTCTTCTCGGCGCCCCCGCCCCCCGCCCCCCTCCCCTCCCGCTCCCCACACAGCCCCTGCGAAAGGAAAAGAAGGAACCCCAACAACCACAGCCATGACAAAAAGGACAAGCAATGGCGGCCCCCCTCCCCCACAGCCCCAATACAACATTGAGCTTTTGGATCAATTTCAAAGGAGATACAAAATCATTTTTTTCGAAACATAAGGAAATCAACTTGAAGCAATACTTTTCAAAGTGTTAATACTTTCTTCAGAGGACATGTGAGTTCCCAAACCCCACCCGTGACTGGGTGAGGGTCGCACAAGGAACCCCGGAAAGCACTGGCCACAGCTAGGTGACACAGGTGGAAGCCCTTTTGCGTTTGGAAGGGGCCAGGTGGCAAGACCTCCAACACCACGTTCTCCACTGGGGCGCTCTGCCATAGATATTGCTGCGTGTGACATTCAAGCGTGACACTATAAGTTTCAAGCAGTTGAGACAGCAGAAATTTTGCTGGGCAACATTCAGATTTGGATGATTAAATTCAACCCCGTGGACGCGGTTCGTGGTTGGAGCTCAGAGGGCGCCGGTTTGCTGGAGCTCTGTCGAGGACATCAGCAGAGCCCGGGGCTTACACCCGGAGTCTGGCCCAGCCTTGGGGCTGCACCAGCCTCCGGCGGCGGGGCGGGGCGGGGGGGGGGGGGGGCAGCTGCCCGCGCCTGCGTATTCCCCGGGGTGGTTTGTGTGTGTGGGGGGGAACAAAACCCTGGTTTCCCAAACGTTACACTGGGTTTATTTCACTTTTATGTTGTGTTAGGATCCTAAAGAACTTCAGTTATCAAAGTACTGAAAGCTTATATTGCAAGAAAAATTTGCCAGCTCAGTGATTCCCACTATATTATATACACTTGTGTATGTGTGTGTGTGTGTGCGCGTGTGCAGAAGTCTCTCTCTCTCTCTCACACACACACACACACACACTTATATATTTTTATTGGTACGAAACTGGAACTGCACAAAACAATACTTTGCAAGAATCAAGTCCACAAATAGAATTTAACAACACACCAAAGAAGACAGGGAAGCTCTACTGGGACAAGAAGGTTCAGCTTTACAGCGTATGAAATAATTTCCGAACCACAAATTCACTAGCTGACGTGTTCCACGTGGGATCTGGGTCGACCTGGGTAGACCCCTGTGGGTTCCTCGGGAGGAACGCGGCAGCCGGCTCTGCTGGTGACGCTCATCTGAGATTCCAGCGCTAATGGGAACTCAGAGAACCCAGCAGATCAATTTGGCTGTGGAATTGCTGTGAGACACATTTTATTTTTCCTCTTTGAGAAAAAAACCACCTAAAGTCTATTTCAGAAAAAATTTCTTTATATTCAGGAATATGCTTTTTTTTTTGTTTTTTTGCTGAATTGGTATCTGACTTTCTATATTAAAATGGATTTATTCAATGGGTCAGTAAACAGGCAGCTTCCTTCATCTCTGGGTGATAAAAAAAAAACCCCAACAACCCATTTTTATCACCACCGGGAATCACCCCTACCCTCCGCCAGCGCCCTCCTAAGGTTTGTGGGTGGATGTGTGCGTTTGGCCGCCGCGCGGGGCCGAGCCTCCCCCTACAGGGCCTGCTCGGGCGCGCGCTTGTGGAAAACGACCGACTGTCTCTGCTGGTACTGCTGTTTCCGCCGCCTGCGCCTGTCACACCGGCAAAGCAGCAGCATCTTGAAAGTGGTTCTGAATGTTTTGTTACACAGCGCGTAGCACACGGGGTTCACGGTGCTGTTGATGTAGCACAGCCAGTAGCCCAGATTCCAATAGGTTTTGGGTATGCAACTGTTACAGAAGGTGTTCACCAGAACCATGATATTGTAGGGGGTCCAGGTGATGATGAAGGCCAGCAAGATGGCGCTGAGCGTCTGGGCCGCCTTCTTCTCCTTGATGAGCGACATCCGTTTCCGCTTGGTGATCTGGCTTCGAGTCTTCAGAGCAAACCTCTTGGCCAGAGTGGCTTCCTTGAAGGACAGAGGTAGAGCAGCCGTGGTCTTGCCTGCCGAGGAGTTGGCCTCGGACGCCTTGGCTGTGTCCTCGGCTGACTCTAGCTGGATGGGAAGCTTGGAGAAGCTTTTCGGAAAGCCAGCCCCGTCGTCCATGCTCTTCTGGGTCTGCAGCTTGCTAGCTCTCCTCTGCAGGTCGGCTGCCCCCAGTGCCTCGTCGGGCACCTGCAGGTTGTCCGAGGAGGGCAGTTTGGTGGAGTTGAGGATGGTGCTGTGGCCAGGCAGCTTGAGCACGATGGAGTAGATGGCTCTGGTCTCGGAGCCGATGTCCTCCTCGTCGGAAGAGGCGGAGTTCTCCAGGGAGGCGGCAGCGTCGTTGTTATTCCAGCTGTCGCTGCTGCTCTGGTCAGGGTCCATCTGCTCCGCGCTGGCCTTCCAGCTCTTGGTGGCAAACCAGAAGTGGCAGCGACCGTACTTCCTCTGGGCCGAGCGTTTCAGGCTCTGCTGTTGCAGCTCGTAGCTGCTGCAGCTCCGAGAGCTACCCGTGGGGTGGACAAAGTTCTCGGCCTCCGCGTCCGTCCCTGAGGCCTGCAGCCCGGCGAGCTCTTTGGTACGTTTTTCCGTTTCCTTATAGATCCTCCAGTATAAAATAGTCATGATGGTGACAGGCATGTAGAAGGCAGCGATGGCCGTGCCGAACGTAATGGTGGGCTCGCTGAGGAACTGGATAAAACACTCGCCGGGCGGCACAGTCCTCTTCCCGACAAAGTACTGCCAGAAGAGGATGGCGGGGGCCCAGAGGACGAAGGAAATGACCCACGCCAGGCCTATCATCACGCCAGCTCGTTTGGTTGTTCGTTTGGCTCGGTATGTGAGCGGCCGCGTGATGGAGAAGTACCTGTCGAAGCTGATGACCAGAAGGTTCATGACGGAGGCATTGCTAGCGACGTAGTCAATGGACAGCCAGAGGTCGCAGGCCAGGTTTCCTAGAGCCCACCGATTCATGATGATGTAGGTGGTAAACAGATTCATGGAAATGACCCCGATAATCAGGTCGGCACAGGCCAGGCTTAAGAGGAAGTAGTTATTGACTGTCTTCAGCTGCTTGTTGACCTTGAAGGCCACGATCACCAGGATGTTGCCGATGATGGTCACCAAGGCCAGGACGCCCGTTAGGAAGGCGATGAAGACCACCTGCCAGATGGTGTGGCCTCCCAGCGGATCGCTGGTGGTGCCATTGGCAGAGGAGAAATTCCCAGCTGCCTGAGAGACGTTGTAGCTGCCGAAGTGAGGGGCCGTGCCCGGGGGCAGCCCGGCATCCAAGGGGCCGTGTACCCAGGACGAGCTGATATTTGGAAACAAAGGCGAGGTTGTATTGTTAGTGTGCCAGCTCATTGTGATTCTCGGACATAGTCTGGGGAGAGAAGAGAGAGAAGACGCTGTTAGGAGCACAGTCTGCCTTCGTTGGGTTGGTTCTTCGCATTGCACAGCTTTTAAAATACGTGGAGGACCTCTTATAGGATGCTGACTCTCAGGCCAGAAACACCCAGTTCTTTCTCTTACTCCAAGGGTGAGGAGCCTGGAGCCGGTAGAGAATGATCTGCTTGAGCACAGCTAGCTGGTGGCATGCACCGCCCATTGTTCTTTCCGCCCACATTCTCCTTATTCCTCAGTATATACCGCATACACTTCATGTCATGCGCTTATCCAACAAAATCTTCCTTCTCTTATTTTAAAGAGAAGGGGGGAAATGGGAGATGCGTCTACGCTACTTATGTGGCATAGCTTTATCCTCGTGCTACGCGATAGACTGATCTTATCCACCTGCATTTTATCCAGCCGGGCGCGTGCCTATCTCAGGCTGGAGGCGAACGCAGCGTTAAGGAGATGGCAAGCGTTTAAGCCTCCCCAGCATGAGCAACATCAACCTGGAACAAGGGAGGTAACAGGTGTAAATCACTTCACATTGTACCACCTCCTTAAGACGCGGATAGAAAAGCAGTGTATCGGTTCTGTGTAATGGTTGATAACGGCATACGAGGAAGGTGTCATATGCTTGATAATATGCAGGATCTCTACCAGAACATTCTGAACTGACCAAACCAGTGTTGCGTATTTCCAGTATTTAGGTAGTTTCACTTGGGCAACGAGAAAGTATTTCAGCACCCACATGCACACATTTGTGTACAAAGACTTGCAAAGCCGCAACTAGTTCTTTCGAACCCTTGTTAACCAAAATATGTAAATAACTATGAATCATTACAGTGAGTGCATCACCGGGAAGACCCCCCCAGGCTGTCTCGGAAAGCTTTGGGTGAGACCCGCCCCCTCCCCTCGGAGCCTCCACGGTTGTTGGCCTGCGGATGCTCACATCACCAGCCACGGTGGACTTGACCCAAAATCATTCCTCAACAAGTATCATTCTATGAATTCAAAGTTTGATAATCCTAGCAAAATACTATTGGGAACACTTGTGTTTAGGCTCTTGATCTAAAAAGCGTTCGACTATAAACTCTTACATACAAATATGTACACGTATCGCCTGGCAAGAGCCCCGCATCAAGCCTTTAGACATCGCCTGTCAGAGTCTCTCAACAGAGAGCCATCAGATTCACGCACAGCCTTCTGGAGTGGCCTCAGCGTGTGGCAGGAAGACTTTGCAGTCCCAAAGGCATAGGTTCAAATCTCAGGTGAGCCGCTTCCTGGGGATGGGATCTTGGGTATGACTTTAACTGTTTTGGAGTACCAGTTGCCTCACTGAGAAATAGGAATGAAACATTCTGTATAGTGGAATAAACTGTTGAGAAATATAACCTAGAATTCAATAGTAAGCGGTCAAAGAAACTTTGTTTCCCACTGAAATATTTTAATATATGTCCAGTGCTTAGTACAGAACTTGACACAGAGCTGTGTGCTACAGAAGCATAGGGTCTGTTGTTATTTTACTGTTCTTATTGAACAGTGAACTCACTTTGCTTTGGCTTTCAGGATGCTCAAAGCTCAACACAGTGCAATAATAAATGATCAACAGATGAATGGATAAAGAAGATGTGGTATACACACACACACACACACACACACACACACACAATGGAGTATTATGCAGCCATCAAAAAATGAAATCTTGCCATTTGCAACAATGTGAATGGAACTGGAGGGTATTATGCTGAGCGAAATAAGTCAATCAGAGAAAGACATGTATCATATGATCTCACTGATATGAGGAATTCTTAATCTCAGGAAACAAACTGAGGGTTGCTGGAGTGGTGGGGGGTGGGAGGGATGGGGGTGCTGGGTGATAGACATTGGGGAGGGTATGTGCTATGGTGAGCTCTGTGAATTGTGTAAGACTGTTGAATCATAGACTGTACCTCTGAAACAAATAATACATTATATGTTAAAAAAAAAAGAAGATAGTAGGAAAGGAAAAATGAAGTGGGGGAAATCGGAGGGGGAGATGAACCATGAGAGACGATGGACTCTGAGAAACAAGCTGAGGGTCCTGGAGGGGGTGGGGGGATGGGTTAGCCCGGTGATGGGTATTAAAGAGGGCATGTATTGCATGGAGCACTGGGTGTTATATGCAAACAATGAATCATGGAACACTACATGTAATGGTCGATGATTAACATAACATAATAAAATTTTTAAAGCAGAGAATATAGATTGGACACTTCCTACATGATAGATGTTGTGCAAATCACCATATACTTTATCTCATTTAATCCTTAAAATAATCACAGTTTATAAGAAACAGAGACACAGAGAGTTAAGTAATGTGTCCAAAGATCAAGCTAATGAGTGAGGGAGGAAGGGGGGAAGATTCACACCCAGATCATCTCAAGCCCACCACCTCCGCGTTGCACTATGATGTTTCTCTAACTGTCCACCAGCCTATCCAGATGCTGCATACAACTAGCCTCTCCCAACTGGCTAAAACTCGTTATACACCTCTTTAAAGTGGAATTAATGTGCATTTAAAATTAAATGAGATACTATTTGTCACGTAAAAGATAAGCAAAATATAAATGATCGGATGCAGGCAGTGTTGACAACAGTGTGAAGGGAAGAATTTCGTGGTCTTGGCTACAGTGTGCATTCGTCAACAATGTGGAGGGTAATTTAGCAGCATCTGTTAGAATAATGCACAAATTCCCAGATCCCAGGAGCTGATAGTGTGTATGTATAGTATGTATGTATTTTGGGTGCATGCATACATACACATAAAATACATAAATAGTTGGACATACACAAGCACACACATATAATTTTACATGCACTCACATACATATATATACCTATATATAATTACTTCAGCACTATTTGAAATAGTAAAAAAAAATCATCTAAATATTTTAACCTGTTTTTCTATTACAGAGAAGAATAGTTTAAGAACGTCTGTATAATCCATAGATGAAATCTCCTACAATGCGCTAATTTTCAATTATAGGTGATGGATGGGCTTTTCTTCCTTACTTCTTGTCACTCCTCTGGGTTTTGTTGGGTGTGGTCAACTCATCTTTATCTCTACCTTGCTCCCACTGAGCGATGTCCATATTTGGGAAGAGCTACATGCTGTTTGGGTACTCAATTGCATTTAGGGTTTCTTCCCAGATGCAAATGTGGAAGATCTATCTGCTCTTCCCTCCACCTGGTTCCCAGGTTCCCATAGTCCCTAAAGCATGTCTGCCCATCTTCCCCGCCACACCTGCACCCATATGGATAGATGAGAACAGACCTGTCTTGAACCAGACACCTCAGCTCGACGTCCTGTCTCTGAGTTAACAGCCACTTCCTCCTGGGGAGGCGCGGTGTCCCTCCGGTGTTCTCCCCAACATGTGCTCAGAGGAGTATTACTTTTTTCTTCACATGATCACCCTTAGTCCTGCATTTCTCTTTTACCTTCTACACACTCTGTGAACAGCTTTCTTTCCCCGACATCTTTCATTCCAAAGCTTCCTGGACATAGCGGCTAAGTTTCTTGTCCATGCCTGGGTTGGATGCAGCCCGTATTACATTCCTCCCTTCTTCCTGCTCCCCCTCCCCACCGCGGGCCCCACTGTGTGCTCTGAATCTCACATAACCTCCCACAGCACCTTTTAAAATTCTTAAAACACCTTCTAAGTCTCTGCTGTCATGTCTCATGGAGCTGATCATGCCCTGGGGACTTATTTTCTGCCTTCTTGATTTTCTTATAAGTAACTGTAATGGCCAGTAATCCCAGTACTTTGTATTTGTGTTGATGATACATCTGTCTCCTCTCATCTTTGTTTCTTCCTGTCAATGTCATGCAGTGGATATCTGCTCTTCGGGGCATCAGGCCCACGGTCCTGACCCCTACCTCAGCAATGGGTCCGAAGAACATGCAAACAGGAGCAGTAAGAGTAAATTAAAGGAGCTGATATGGATTCTGGAAAGAGAGAGGATAATTCTCTGTTCTCTGGGATTTCCAGGTGCTGGTGACCTAATTATATCCTCATGGAAAATCTGAGAAGCCAGCAAACATAGAGGAGAGAGATGGCAGGCAATGTGAAGCATGGAGACAGCATGATCATGATGTCTTCTCAAAAAACCTGGATCTAGCCACTCCTGAAGTCAACCCTTCCCCCTTGACCTTGCAGGTTATGGGAGCCAACCATTTCCTTTGTTGCCTATGCTAGTCAGATAGGTTATTTTCATCTGCAGCCAAACAGTCCCAATTAACATAACCGCCACCCTCAACATCAACACTTTTCATTGAACCGCTAGTAGCTTTAGGTCATTATGATTGGTGCCATTGAATTCAGTAAGTCAGGACTCCCCCCTCCACGGACTTATCCCCTAGATGAGGTATGGCATATTAATAAAATAGTTTTTAAAAAGCACCAAGTATTTTAGGCAATGTCAGATTGCTTCCTGCAGGTAATCATATTATGTTTGTAAAAAATCAAGAGCCAATTAATTTGCTCAGCTGACCAATGTTAGTGAAGAATATAAGTATGAATTTTAGAAATATGCCTTAGATCAATTCTTCTCTTTTGGTTCATTTCATCCTGTGATCTGGAGAGCACCACAAATTATATAATATTCCATTCCAATTATCTTTGTTGGAACACAGAATATAAAAGAAACCAGAATTGTGTCCTACCCATGGGTGGGACTAGCTCTCTGTATTGGGTTCATTAAATACCCATTCTGGGGCTCCTGAAGCCTAGCGGCTTCTTGGCTAATCACTAGAAACTCTGTGAATCACAAACTGTTAGACAGGTGATCTTTGACCTAAATTCTTTGGCATATCTACCGGTAGCCATTGTTCTCTTTATAATTCAACACCAATTCAATATCGAATGCCCCTTAAAAGTGTCAGATATGTGTTTTTCCTTATTTTAAAAATATTCTCATCTCTGTCCATCATACCATAGATATAGATTGTGAACTGAGCAAAAATTTTACCATTCCAAAAGGACCCTTCAAGGAGAGTACCCTGTTATCCCCCCACATGATGCAATATCCAAAGGACAATAAGAAGTCAATAGTTAATAATCACACATTCACTCCAAATAACTACACTTGTCTCCTTCTGATATCTTCATGCGGGAAAGCAAAAAGAAGGATGTTAATCTGGTAGGTGAACGTGTCATCGAGGAAAAGAAAGCCTTTTGAATAGGAAGTGGAAATTATGGGCAAAGCACATTATTAGAACCTGTTATGACCTATAGCTGTGAGGGGAGAACAGTCTAGGAAATCATGGGCACTCCTCTGAAGCTATAATACAATGAGATGCATGAACTGCACTTCTATTAATAAATACGATGCTGATGTTATCAGTAATAACTTTTCATTGGAAAGCAGCGAAGAGTAGTTGAAGAACCATGGTCTTCAGAGCCTGTTTGATTTGGGTTTGAGTTTTGTGTTGGCCGAGAAGGAGGGCAACCTTGGCCAAAGGCCTGACTTCTCTGGGACCACATTTCTTCTTCTGTAAAGATGAATTACCTCTGTGGAACCACAAAGGACCCCGAAGAACCAAAACAATCTTGAGAGAGAAGAACAAAGTAGAGACAACACAATGCCTGATTTAAAATATATATCACAAAGCTATCGTAATTAAAAGAGTATGATACTGGCCTAAAGACAGACATAGAGACCCGCGTAACCAGAAAGAGTGCTCAGAGATACATCCATGTATATATGGTCAACTGATCTCTGACAAGGGTGTCGAGAATACACAACGAAAAAAGGACAGCCTCTTCTACAAAAGACGTTGGGAAAACTGGACGGCCGCAGGCAAAGGAATGAGACTGGACCCCAATCTTATACCATACACAAAAGTCAACACAAAAACCAACGCAAAATGGATGCAAGACACTTACACGTAAGACCCGCAACTATAAAGGTCCTAGGAGAAAACACGGAGGATGAGCTTCATAACATTGTTCTTGGCAATGCTTCCTGGGTATTTACCCACAAGCACTGAAATCAACATCTTGAAGCGCCTTCAGCGCTCCCCTGTTCATCGTAGTGCTATTGACAGTAGCCAAGACAGAGAAACAAACTAAACATCTATGGACAGATGAATGGATGAAGGAAATACGGTGCGTGCATACGCGGAATACTTTTCAGCCTTAAAAAAGGCAAGAATGCAGTATGTGACAACATGCATGAACCATGAGGATGTTGTGCTGAGTGAGATGAGCCAGTCACACCAAGGACAAATGCAGCGTTATTTACCTAGCCCAAGCGTCTGAAATAGCAGACCGCATAGAAGCGGAGAGTAGCTTAGCGGTTGCTGAGTGTGGGGGCAACAAGGGAACAGGAAACTCCTTATTCAGGGGACAGACACCATGCAAGCTGAGTACGGGCTGGAGACGTCCCACGCGGCATTGGGTCTGCCGCTAACAGCACTGCAGTGTGTGCTTCCATTTATTTTTCAGGAGGTAGATCTCGTGTTACGTGTTCTTATCACCAGAAAACAAACCCAACCCACGGAATGCCACCACCTACTCTCTGTGGGTTATGAGGAGGCCACGAAACGTGGTGTGGTGAGCTAATTCTTGGGGGTCTTCACCGACCTGCTGCTCACCTTCCACCAAGGCCAACCTCTCGGGTCCTCTACATTGGGTTGTTACTGCAGGAACACAGGGAGACCATGCTCAAAGTCTAGTTTTTATTTTATTTATTTGAGAGACAGAGACAGAGACAGAGGGAGAAGCAGACTCCCCACTGAGCAGGGAGCCGGATGCAGGGCTCAATCCCACGGCCCTGAGATCATGACCTGAGCCCAAACCAGGAGTTGGATGCTCAAGTGACTGAGCCACTCAGGCGCCCCTCAAAGTTTAATTTTTAAAGTAGACTTGGAACACTCCAGTAGAGACAGAGCTTTAAACATTGCAGTCTTTAAACATCAAGGAATGGTGTACTGGCCGAAACATTAGGCAAATGCGACAGGTGCCTCCTGACCCCGTTAAAGTAAATACATCAATACGACTACTACGAAAAGATGATTCAGCTGGATCAATCCCATGGAAAAAGTCCACCACACCATGAGTCAGCAGTTTAATTTCTAGGTATCTGTCCTCTAGAAAGTCTTGCATATAGTAATACACAAGGGGACCTACATAGGTGTTTGCTGAAGCATGTGTTTTCATGACAAAAATTAGGACAAGTAGAAGAACATCAGTTTGACAGTGGATAAAAGAAATCTGGTAATAAGGGGGAATACGGCAGAAAAAAGTTGATCGATCGATCATCTATGTATGTATGTATGTATGTATGTATCATCTATTGACTTAAACATAAGGTCTGAAGTTATAATTCCAGATGAAAACACAGGGGATAAGCTTCATGACTTTGCTTTCATGGCAGTGCTTTCATGGCTGGATACACACATATATAGAAAGTTACAAATGTATACATAAATAGAGAAAGTTTTAAAAGCTCTAAAAGTGTATTGTTGAGTAAGAAAAAACAAGTTGTGGGGTGATGAATAGACATGATATGATTTAGGTAGCAACAAAACATACAAAAATAGTGTATATCTTATATAGATATTTGTATGTTTATTTTATTATTATTTTTAAAATTTTATTTATTTATTTGACAGAGAGAGAGACAGCACACGAGCAGGGGGATAAGGCAAGGGAGAAGCAAGGCTCCCCACTGAGCAGGGAGTCTGATGTGGGACTCGATCCCAGGACCCTGGGACCATGACCTGAGCCAAAGGCAGATGCGTAACCGACTGAGCCACCCAGGCGCCCTGATATTTGTATGTTTAAAAGTCTCATAAAAAGACAAAGATGCCAATCATACACGGGCAATGACATCTTGGATAGGGAAGACGATGAGGGTGAGGGTGACGGACAATACAGGTTTCAGCTTGATCTGTAATGTCCCTAATGAGAAAAATACCCATTTCCAAAGTCAGAGGGATGCAGGAAAGAGAGCTGAGGGGGAGATCCTGGAACCCTGCCCTCCACCCTGACGCTGGTTCTCCGTGAGGAGAGGGTCAGGAAGAACCACACCCAAGGACTGGCGATAGTAAATAGCAAACGAATGTTGTTGTAAGCTGCTAAGTGTGTGCTGATTCCTGATGTGGAATGGGGCCTGAAAATGGAGATTTAAATTGTTATATAAAAATAAAATTCCCGGGGCCCCTGGGTGGCTCAGTTGGTTGAGCATCTGACTCTTGATTTTGGCTCAGGTCATGATCTCAGGGTCGTGGGATCGAGCCCCATGTCCAGCTCTGTGCTGGGCGTGCAGCCTGCTTAAGACTCTCTCTCTCTCTCTCCCCCTCTCCCTCTGCCCCCCCTTGCAATTTCTCTCCCTCAAAAAAAAATAAGAAAGTAAAATTAAAAATAAAATTCCTTACTCCCTTATCAGAGTGTTAATGGATTGAAAAGATGATATTACACCTTATGCATAAATGGCTCATGTCCTATCTGACGCACAGTAAATCCTAATCCTTCTGTCAGTCATGCACCTTCTCTCCCTACCGTTGTGGGGAACTTTCTTCCTTTCATTCCTCAGAGGGGACCTTCAAAACAGCCATGTCTCTGCACAGCCCACATCTTCTATCCCCAGCCCGAGCGGGGTGCATTTCTGGTGCCCCCATTCTCTTCACAGCAAAGCTGGACCTAGTAAGGGGGTGTCTGTATGTAGCCAGGGAACAAGATCCCCTCTTCCTCCCAACTTTCACTCAGGTCCCATTACCTGAGACATTTTCCATAACCTTCTCCCTGCCTCTGTGCCAGACTCATCTTCTTAAAAGCATCCTCGTGCTCTGGAGGCTCAACAGTGGAAGTCTGGCCAGTACGACATCCGAGGAAAGTGATCAGAAGGTCATAACAGCTTCCATAAAGAATATCTAAAAATACTTATTGAACAAAAAAGTCACCTAATATCTTTCCTCACATACACCTGCCATTTTATAAATAGTATGCAATTTTTTTAAAAGATTTTATTTATTTATTTGACAGAGAGAGAGAAGCAGCGAGAGAGGGAACACAAGCAGGGGAAGTGGGAGAGGGAGAAGCAGACTCCCCGCCGAGCAGGGAGCCCGATGCGGGGCTTGATCCCAGGACCCCGGGATCATGACACGAGCCGAAGGCAGACGCTTAGCGACTGAGCCACCCAGGTGCCCCAGTATTCAATTTCCTAAGAACCAGGGGTCCTGGGTGAGATCCACATGAAATGATCAATGTGGGCCTTCTGTTTAAGAGGGGGCAGGACTTCCATGCACCATACTCTTCCTCATCCTGACTCAACAGCCTCCATGCTGTAGAGCTTGTCCGTTTCGAATCAAGGGAGTTCATAATCTTTGCTCACCGATTGACTTACACTGGTGAGGAGATCCAGTGGGTGTTGCCTTGAACACCTTCACTCCTGGATTCTGGGAGGAAGGCCCTCGCCCTCCATGTGGACTCCTCACATCTGTGCCCATATAGGTTGGTTCTTGACTTCATTTCCAACTATATATTTTTCCAGACCGTTTTCACTATGTTCTATTTACGAGCACCTACAGAACCAATTCACTGAGTTTTTCAGAAAAGAAGTCAGAAACCAATTAGTGGGCCAACAGGAGAACAGAAAAAGACAAGACACAGTGGAACAGGGCATGGTTCCGAAGACTTCTGTTGAAGACACACATATTCATATATGCGGTCATGATGTAAGATGGAATTTGTACTGTGGGTAATGGTCAGCAATGTTTGAAAGCCACCGCCGTGGGTGGCTTGGCATCTTTTATTAATATTTAAAATGAGAAAGTGGAACAAAATGTGAAGTAACTCTTTGAGGATACTAAGTGTAGAGGGAAGGGAAGAATCCCTCTGAGAAACATAGTCCCCCTTAGTTGTAGAAAACATTTTCTCGGATTATAAATCTGTACAATCTCTAGACAGTGTTTTAAAATTTTAAAATATGTAAATATCCAACGTGAGAACACAAGTGCCAGTGCTTAGAGAAACCTGAAAGGGCAGTGTAAGTGTGAGGCATGTTTTTAATGACGAGTTCCTAGAGACAAAAGTCCTCTTACTGTCTATAAGCCTTCCCGGCAGTACCTGGTCTGGAAAATGAAACAAAAACAAAACAAAACAAAAAAAGGATTGGGGACTGTCAATGTGTGAGCCTTCCGAAATGATGAAAAATGTGCAAATTAATTTCTTCCAGAAGTCCAAATTAATTCCACTTCTATTATTCTTATTGCTATTATAATCGTGACAAAGTGTGAAAAATCATGCAAAAACCCCAAAATACCTCTGCAGTTCACAACCACGCTTTTTTCCTCCGATCAATTATTTAGTGCTGCCTCCATATTCAGAACCCAGTACGCATCATTTTTCAGGGCTTGTTGTGGGTCTCCCTTCGCCTTCTTTGCTAAGAGGGTCTTTGTTGCCATCATCATTCACTACCATCTGCGGCCGCTAATAGGACTTTGCCCAAAGCTATGTGGGTCGGGGAGACGCAATACCAGAGCCAGCCACTAGGTGGCAAAGTCGACTCGGAGAAGAACCTCTGCGGGCAGGTGCCCAGAGGCAGCGCGTTTCCCGGGCTGGTGACCGGGAACCTCCGCTTAGCTCAGTCATGCAGTCCCTGGTGGATATCAAAGAGGGTCAACAAATCCCCTGCAATCAAACGTGTCTTTAAAGGGAATCCAACCTTTGCAGACTCGCACAGTCAGAACCAAACTTTGTGAACTGAGCTCTTGTTATTCATTTCGAGAGGCCAGGAGGAAAGATGTGCCCTAATATGGTGCAATTGCTCATGTCGCGAACAGAACATTCCGGAATGCCAAAATGGGAATCAAATTCCACTTAAAAAAGGACAAAGCTTGTTTTTAAAAAGTTGATGTATCATGATGCCTCCCTTGGTTGCTGCTTTTCAGAGGTTTTAGGCAATTTGACCACAAAAATGAAGGACGCTTGGCAAAGTATTTGCATCGCTACTGCTTATGCATGACAGTCGATGCTGAAATCACAGGGTTTTACCTCAAAAACAAAAGTCTACATTGGACTCATGATCTGCATCAGCACTCTCAAGCCCCAAACCTTTTGTTAATAGAATTTCTAGCCAAACAGCAAGAAATAGAAAACAAAGGAGTAGTTTTTTTAAACACACATCAGGCCCCTTTGCCCCGAGGGGCCAACTCCTCGCCCCTGGTCCTTACTCTTTTCTGAGGGAAAACGAGGAAAGGAGTGTGTCCTCCGGATCCTGCCCACTGCAGGCCTTCAGGATCTAAGATTCACTTACGAGTTCTTCAAACAACGGGTAACGAATGGTGCTTGTAAACTACTCAAAGCTAATACAATTGCAGAAATAATTCTGATGAAAAAATCTAGTGAAAACAGTCATTTGGACTCCGTATTTCTCACATGAACCCTGAAAGCACAGCTGACAAACTCTTTCGGCTTGATATTTATGTTTTAGGGTTGCTGAAGCTAGACTAGTTACGATTTCTTTTCAAGATCTGTATTTATCAGAGTACTTATTTTTGTATCTGGACATATTTCATGTATCTGATTTCCTTTTAACCTTCAGCCTATTTGCACTCCCCCTTCTGCCCCCCAATTCCCACAGGTACTGAAGGGAGCAGGAGTCACTTGGAAGGCATGCAGCCAAGGGTGGCGCCAAGCCTTGCCAGAGCACGTTAGGGTCAGGAAACATCCCCCTTCTGCCCCACGAGCAATTGCCTGAGCACTCTGATCCTGCCTCCTCATCTATAAAATGAGGATTATCCTACTTGAGGATTAGCTAGAATGTGTAGAAAACACTCAGCATAGCCTGACTGGTCCGTAGCAGTTCCTCAACACCCGGTAAGACTAGTTAAGTTTCTGTGGTTGTTTGTTCGATTTTATAGAATGGCTTTTTCAAGGCTAAACAAGAGCCAAGCTTTGTTGAGCTCTAAACCCAGGGCGACTGTGCCCCCAAGAGACACTTGGCAATGTCTGGAGACATTTTTCTTGTCGCCAGTTGGCGAGAATGTGCTACCGGTGCCTAGGGGGTGGGAGGGAGGTCAGGGATGCCGCTCAACATCCTACAAGGCACCGGACAACCCCCTACAACCGAGGAGAATTACCCGGCCCAAGAGGCCAGTAGTGATAACAGAGATCCTGAAAACTGTAGCATCCCATTTTCCAGGAAAATCTGGACCATGTCCTGGCACTCTTCAAGAATCAGCTCACTTTTAATCCCTCTGGAAATCACATTCTCCACCCTCCCCGCCTGCTGGAATCCACCTCGTCCTACTTTGTTCAGCTCTTCCGCCGTGATTTGAGATAGTCCACGTGTTTGAGTGCTTACCGCGTCTCGGACTGGGGAGACGGTTCTTGCTCCTCAGAAACCACTGGTTGGAGACACCATCAACTATGCTAAATCAGTGCGATAGAAGGACTTAGCGTCAATAATCAGCTTTCCCTGAGTCAGTGAGGAGGTGGCAAAGGAGAGGGAGGGTATTTGGTGAATCTCGAGAAAGAAAACGCCAGGCTGCCAAGCAGGAAAGAAAGAGCACAGCGTTCTGAGTAGAGGGAACAGCCTATGCAAAGTGTTGCAGGCACATCCTACATAGGCTCCCATCAGAGCACACAGTGTTACGATTTTTCTCTCTCAGTACACCGCAGGTGCCTTGAGGGAAGGTTCCACCTTCTCCCACTCAACGTTTTACTCTGAGATCTGCCACAATTTCTTTCCCCTAGCCGACCCAGAAGTGTTGCCTCTGCTCCAGCATAACTGGGATGAACGCAGTTACACTTAGGGCAGGGACATTGATGACAGGAGGGCTCGAGGAGGAGATGCAGGTGCAGGGAGGGTAAACAGGCGGCAGGAAGGCAGAAACTGAGGCTGCATTTGGTGAGCCGCAACTCAAAGGGAAGGCGAGCGGTGGGCTCCGGAGGTGACGGCGGGGAAGGTGGAGAAACCACCCTGGTCTCTCATGACCACTTCAGATCCTGTGCCACTTGGCGGGGGTGACCCCACAAGATACAGAATCTGTGCAATCCGGTTTTTGGGACAGGAAGGAGATGTGGCTGGGAAAGAGGAATCCCCATCGTCAAGAGGCTGAGCCTCTTCCACTGCAGAGAAAGACAGATGAGTTCTCAGCCACCCCGTCCCTTCAACTGTCCGTCTGTGATGGGCACAAGGCAAATTCAGTCTCCTGGGAAAGCAAGCACCACAGATTATTTTGTGATCATTCTTTGCTGCCCCTGACCGAACTCTGGACCTCACACCGGTGACACTCGCCGCATCCCCTGAAGGAGCGGGGATGGAGGTGACTGTCTGGGTTTGGGTCCTGCCTTGTCCTTTCTGAGCAGTGGGACCTCTGAACCCCGAGGATCAAGCACCGGAAAATTAAGAATAATAACACCGTGTGGTTATTAAACACATTCAAGGAGATAGAAGGTAAAGCAAGGGACACAACTGCCACTGCTCAGCAGGTGTGTAACAAGGGGTCCTCTCTCTCTGGCTACGTGATCACACCCAGAGCTGACGCCGCTGGTTTGTGCTGGTTCCTGGGTGTCCGTGAGGGCTGCGCTCTTCCCGCTCAAACATTTGACGCATCGCTTCTTGTATCTACGCATCTTCATTTTACTATTAGGTTGTAAATTCTTGGGGGCAACGTGAAAAGACATTTTTACTTTTTTTTTTTGGAGTTTCCAAGTCTGTCATAACCACGAGAGAAGTAAAGCAGCTCCTCTGTAGTTAACATGTTCTGTGGATCGATATTTGATGTATATATAATATGGGAATATGAATAATATTCACTTTTTATCTTTTTTTAATATTTTATTTTATTAGAGAGAGAGAGAGAGAGAGAGCACGCGAGCCGGGGGAGGGACAGAGGGAGAGAGAAAGAGAGAGAGAAGCCGACTCCACTGAGCACAGAGCCCGATGCGGGGCTCAATCTCACGACCCTGAGATCAGGACCCAAGCCAAAATCAAGAGTTGGACGTTCAACCGAATGAGGCACCCAGGCGCCCCTCACTTTTTTCTTATAAAAGCAAATGAGGCAAGAAAAAGACATAGCGAAACTGTGATTCTTCTCAATGACTTGAAAGCAAAAAAAAAAAAAAAAACCCTTAGGATCAAATGAATTCTACTGAAGAAGAGAAAGAAATGGAGAACGGGAAGAGTTCATTTCCAGGCACAGGAAAAAAAGCAAACATGCTGGCAAGACGGCTCTGGGATGCTCCCGAAGAATTTATGTGTGGCCAAGACATTCACAGGCGTTGCGCGGGAGGGAGGGAAACCATGGAAAGGAACACAAGACCCCACGATTGTCGGTTGAGATCTATTGTCCTTTCAGGGACATGCCCTTTAAGTTCTTCCTTCATGACTTTAAAGACAACCGTCGTGATGACCCAGGGGCTGTGGGTTTTGGTCTCCGTTTCCCTCCCACCACTGCCGTGGGTAACGTCTCTTCTCCAGGGAGCCAGGCGCTCCTCCAAGTACCGTGTATGAACTCGTGTATTCTTCACAGTCCTCCCACGAGGGGGCGGGGGGGACCTGAAGCTCCAGGAAGCAGGTGCACTAGCCGGTGCAAAGACTTGCCCGGGTCCCCCTGCTAAGTGCAAGATGCAGATGCGGCTGGATCCCGTCTTTTCCTAACCTCCACCCTCTTAGTGGGTCGGCTACGAACTAGCAATGTCCAAATAATACCTAAATGTATAAAGCATAAATTCGGTCCTCCTGCCCTTGTCTCTCCCACTCCCCGTCCCTAGAGGTAACCGCTTAGGTAACAGTTTATTTAGTAAGTAAATCTGTTAGATGAATGGATATGTCCTTCCAAAACCTGTGCGCTTGTGACATTACAGACGTATGTTTTTAAGCGCTCACAATGTGCCAGGCACTCCTCTCCGTGTTTGTACATATACGAAGCCATTTCATCCTCACAAGAATCCTGTGAGTTAATAAGAGTCTTTTATTTAATGGCCAGATGAGAAAACGAGTGGCACAGAGAAGTGAAGTGACTGGGACAGGGTCACACAGCTTCTAGGTGACAGGGTTAAGATTTAAACCAAGGCAGTCTAACCCAAGATATTGCTCCCAACCGCCCAATGGGTATTATGTTGTCTGTCTGGCTCTTCTTTTTCCTTTAACAATATATCGTGGACATCTTTCTCGTTCAGTGCAAATGTATCTATGTCACCCATGCTTAAAAGAAGCCCAAGAACATAAAGAGGGACCCATCTGGGATCCATTTGCCCCTATCACCTTGACTCAAAAAGAGTTTTCAGGGCAGGAAAGTGCACGAGACACAGTGTCCACTGAAGATTCTAACTCCTCTTAAGTGAAATGTTGCCGAGCACAGTGTGACTGTGGCCAGTGCAAATCTCTACAATAGCCCGGGAAAAGAAAATGGCTGGTTTCCAGACTCATTTTCCCCAGTTGCTCCCCTGGAATCCTAGTAAGAAGGCAAAGGGCCATGTGTCCACGTTCACGGCAGCTGGCCTCTGACCGTCCAGCCCACGTCACAAGGCCGAGCAGAAAATCACTTAAATGAACAGACACGGAAGGACCCTGATGACAAAGAAGATGCATGGGGGCTCGAAAACACTAACCTCCAAGAACAGCGACAGAGTTTGATGAAAGAAAATGGAAATTAAATTCTTCAAGTATGATAAGGTGTAGGAAAGGGACTGCTGTGTTGAAAGTACTACCTTTCTGCTAAAATGAAACAATGGGAACAGAAACTGTGAGAATTAAATAAAATAGTAAAATGTATATTTTGGCACAGCCTGGACAATTAAATATTAGAAAACAATGATCTCTTGTTTTGGATTTCCTGAAACCAAATGGAAAGTAGAGCTCACATCACTATTAATTCTGGCTCCATGGGATTAAAAACAAAGGGGCAAAGGAATAAGGTTGAACCAGTTCAACAAAACAGGGCGAATCTTTATTCTAAAACTCGAGAGGAATATGGATGGGAAAAATTAAATACCAGAAGTATGAAATCAATAAAATGAAAAGATGTATTTAGGCAGAAAAGAAGAAATTATACTAAGGATTTGGAATACAAGCAAAACAAAATATAACTTCGGGGTGAGTGCTGAGGTTTGGTGCCCAGAATTACTGTTAGAAATCCCCATCAAACCACTTCCTCTGAGCAATCTGGCACTTGCTGTCCAGGCCTGCCTCAGGGGTCAAGGCATGGAGGGTTCCCGGCTCCAATAGGTTCAGAAGCATCATGTCTCCCACCTGCCCCTGCGATCCGGGGGGCAAGGAGTGGCACCCACATGCATGTGTAACCCAGCAGGGGCGTGATTCGGAGCCAGACCCACCTGATCGTCCAGTGTGCACACCTGTGGGACCTGGGCAGGTGACCTCCCCTCTGAGGCTTGTGTTTCTCTTTCCTCAGGTAATACCCATAAAGCATATGCTTCTGTGGCCTCGATGTGAAGTCTCTATCTGTGGTCCCTGTGAACCACATCTTACTGTTGACCTACAAAGTGTCGAATGCTTTATAGAATTAATATACCACCGTGGAGTGGCCATGCTTCTCGGAAGGACGAAATCAAGGTCATAAGGTGAGAATGAATCCCGGACGGTCCCGCTTTCTGTTCTTGGGCTCCTTTTAAGCATGCATGACATAGGGTCGCCTGGGTGGCTCAGTCGTTAAGCGTCTGCCTTCGGCTCAGGTCATGATCTCGGGGTCCTGGGATCGAGCCCCGCATCGGGCTCCCCGCTCTGCGGGAAGACTGCTTCTCCCTCTCCCACTCCCCCTGCTTGTGTTCCTGCTCTCACTATCTCTCCCTCTGTCACATAAATAAAATCTTTTTTTTTTTTAAAGCATGGGTGACATAGATACATTTGCCCTGAATGAGAAAGATGTCCACGATATATTGTTAAAGGAAAAAAAAAATCTTGCCAACTCCCGGACCCAAATGAATTTAAAGTCTTTATGATACCGGTGCTTCCACATGTCACATCACATTAATACTGGAGACTGAACGGCCGTGTTGCACAGAGCCATGTATCGTGCCGGACTGTTCTCTTCCCGCGTGTACAACAGGACCTGTGATATAACCACTTCTCTAATAACGGGTCATACAACCATCTACTGAGCACCTACTCCCTATGTGGCATATTTGTTATATATATATATTCTACGTATGTATTTATTCACTAGGGTAAGTCCTCGTAATAACTCCGTAAGACGGATATTCTCAGGATTTTATGTTTGAGAAAACAGGCTCGGAGGTTAAGACTTTGCCCAAGGGCTAGCGGACTAGTTAAGCAGCAGTGCCGGGGTTACGCACTGTGCTTTCTTTAACCTACACTACCCATGGGGTCTTCTTGCAACTGGCATTAACCGCATGGTTAACGCTGTGTTCATACACTGCTAGCTCGAGGATCAGCACGTTTGATTCCTCTTCCTCTGCAATCGATGAAGCAGGTCAAGGTTCACGGGAGAATTACAGAATTTTAGGTTTAAGTCCCCCCCGAGTTTAAATTTGTTTTCTTTGATACAAACCTGTCTTATTTGTTCTGACCCCCCTCGTTATGCATGCTGTCCTCTGGCAGGACCCTCGTTTGGCTAATTGGTTAAATCTCTGATTCCTTCCCTGACCTGGCAAATTAGGCAACCTGACTCTGGAAACTCCTGATGAAAGTTCATTATTCAGGGAAGCTGATGAACACATGGCTGGGCTTCTCCGTGAAGGCACGGAATAGAGAGAGCTGCTTCCAGTCTATTTCTCATTGCCATTCCTACTGACACACGAGTACTGGTGTCAGGATGCATTTGTCTCCAGAGAAGAACACCACAGTGACCATGAGCTACCACCACCTCAGTAGGAAGAAACCCTTTCAACTATGAAAACAGGCGGTGAAAGAAAAGGCTTTCTATAGGAGTTAATATTTCAGTATACTGCAGTCAGGGGCAGATACGGGCTCTGTGGAGACTGGAGCTTCTATAACTTTATGGTCCCCCTTTAACAAAATGAATACGGGGCACCTGGGGGGCTCGGTCGGTTAAGCGACTGACTCTTGACTTCGGCTCAGGTCCTGATCTCAGGGACCGCACTGAGCGTGGAGTCTGCTTGAGATTCTCTCTTTCCCTCTCCTTCTGCCCCTCCCCCTGCTTTCTGTCTCTCAAATAAATAAATAAAACCTTAAAAAATGAATACAAAATTATGAGTATAAAATACCATCACTCCACTTTCCCCCAGGGGCTTTGTAAAGGGACAGAATTTGAAGTTTTCGCTTTATTAGCTTCACAGTAAATTTTTTCCTAACTCCAATAAAAATTGAGATGATCTGGTTACGATTGAGGAACTGAAAGTTTTTAAAACTCTGCATCTAACTAACTCAATATGTGTATCTGTATATCTAGAGGTAATGAAATTCTCTTCAAAAATATCTCAACAAACCATCATACATATACAATGGCTGGAAATTCTGATGCTGTGGGGAAGGAAATTTAAGTTGCCCAGGTATGATGTATCCCAAAGAATTAGGTTTCTGAAAGTTTAATTAGCTTCCAGAATGAAGACCCCATGAGTCTCCCCTGCATGCCACCAAATGATCAGGTTCAAAAAGGAGGGGGGGCGGGGATGGATTATAAGGGAAAAAAAAAAAAAAAAAGGAAGAGTGAGCTCCCTCTGCTGGCGAGCTGGTGTCAACGCAGAGCCCGAAGTAAAGGGACCCATCTGTCAACACGGGGATCGCCAAGGAATCGTGAGTCACATAAGCGGTCCTTTAATGATGACAAAAGGGCAAATCAGGACATGCAAAGCTCACATTTGATTTAGTTTTTCTAAGAATGATAAAGAATAACAAAGAGGAAGTCACTTTCATACGATCATATGTCAGAGACACGTTTATGGGAAAATGTCCTCCACGTATTTGGTACTATGTGGCTCACACCACAAGGCCCAGCAATGCTTATTGGAACCAGGCTGGAATACAATTAGCAAATGTGTGACAAACGGTACCCTATCCAGCTGTAAGCAGGTGTCTACTGTGGTTCCTGAAGGAATGTTAGGTTCAGCCAACTTAACATTCTTAATGAGAGATCAAGAAATGAATGCTAATGACATCTTCACGCGATATTAAACTTGCAACTATTGAAAGCACAAGCAGACATACGGAAAACCATGGAACTGCCTACAATTTTGCAGTTTATTTAAAGAAAACCTCTGACCAGATGTTATGCTATCCATGGCCACTGAAGATGGAAGACCTACAGAAGGAATTAAGTGGAAACTGACTCCAGGAAATATTTAAATAAGATATGATAATGAGACAGAAGAGCTGGCCCTGAGAAAATGTTTCCATGGGAACGTCTATTTTTTTCTTCCCTGTGATATTTTAAATTAGAATACATATCCATCAGGGTTGGAAACCCTCATGCACATACCCCCAAATCATTGGACTGCAGCACATCTCCCGTCCCGTTCTGCTGGCAGTCCATCGCTCGGGAGCTGCTGTGCGCCCCCTACAGTTCCAACCGAAGACTCTCTTCTGTGCTTTCACCAAGGTTTGGGCACCAGAGAAGATGAAGTCAAGGCTTAGATTCTGCCTCAGCAAGCACCAGGAACCATCCCTATCTTGCTTCCTTCAAAATGTCACTGTTACGTGACCAGCTTGTAGTAACAAAAGACACCTAATGAGAGATTAGGGGAGCAGCTTATGCGGTACTCGATATCTTAACAGAATTTTGTTAATCAATTAAAATAACTAGAAATCGCTGTGAGAGCCTTTTGATTAGCATTCCCCTCAACTCTCTAGTGAGGCATCCGAGAGAGGTTAGCTTCCATGGGACAGATCAGAGAAGGAGAGAGGGGCACCTGGGTGGCTCAGTCGTTGAGCTTCTGCCTTCGGCTCAGGTCACGATCCTGGGGTCCTGGGATCGAACCCCGCATCGGGCTCCCCGCTCGGCAGGAAGCCTGCTTCTCCCTCTCCCACTCCCCCTGCTTGTGTTCCCTCTCTCGCTGTGTCTCTCTCTGTCAAATAAATAAATAAAATCTTAAAAAAAAAGAGAGAGAGAGAGAGAGAGAAGGAGAGAGACTGAGGAATGATTTTTAAACCAGTGCGCTTGGACCAGTTAGCTGTTTAGCTGAACTGCCTTGCACTTCATTGAAATGGGCCTCGGAGGAGCTCAAGATGCCCTTGGTGGCTTGTGAGGGAAAAGCCCCTGCAGGTGGCATGGCTTAGTCCCAGTATGTATGTGGGAAGCAGGGAGCAGGTGTGCCCTCTCCTTGATGTGGCTGCTGGAGTTCCCATCACATAGTCATTGTTTGGTACCAGAGTTATCACCAAATAAACAGATCTGCTGCGAAAAATAGACCGAGGGCTTCAGCACAAAACCATGCAGTGCTATTTCTCTCAGGGTATAAGAAGTGATCCCAAATAATTGCAATAAGCCGACCAATTTTATTAGGTGAGTGTATACGTCCCTCAAATGAGTTTCCTATACCAGCGCTTCTTAAAGTGTGGTCCCCAGACCGCCAGCATCAGCATCAACCGGTTACTTGCTAGACGTGCAAATTTTTGGACCCCCTGCAGACCTCCTGTATCAGAAATTCTGGAGCAATCCGTGTTTTAACAAGCCTTGCAGGTATTTCTAATGCATGTGAAGGTTTGAGAACTGATGTCCTGCATGATTGGCATGTGTCTTCTACGTCACCTATTAGCAGAATCAAGACACCCACTGGGGAGTGTGGGGGTATTTCAAGGACATCAATTATTTCCCATCTCTTCTAAGATGCCTGCCTGTTATAATTTCTCCAGCGATCTCTAAACATCCTCCTCAGGCATTGGTCCTGGTCGCCTCTCCAGGCCCAATTCTTACCAATCAGATTCTAAACAGACAACGGATTGCAAGGCAGTGAGAAGGAATCAAGACCAGCAGTATGATTCACGTCTTCTATCTGGTAAGACATCTGCTGCTGGTGGCTAAGCATAGTTCCCTTGTTTTCTACGAGCCACTCAGCAAAGATTCACTCTGCACCTACGAATATAGCCTCCCAAGGCTTTGAGGGATATTTAACAAACTTCGTGGCATGTTTTTAAACTCAAGGAATTACAGTCCAGCTGAACAGAAGGAAACAATTAAAAGCATCAAAATTACAGACAGGCTTCCGGCTCTACTTCCCCTCTGCAACGCCCAGTACAGTGAGGGGCCAGGGCAGAACTTCTGTACGGACCTGCTCCATGCTAACCCAGGAAGAGAAATACTTAAAACTTAGTAGCGGGGCGCCTGGGTGGCTCAGTCAGTTAAACGTCTGCCTTCGGCTCAGGTCATGATCCGGGGTCCTGGGATCGAGCCCTGCATTGGGCTCATTGCTCAGCGGGGAGCCTACTTCTCCCTCTCCCACTCCCCCTGCTTGTGTTCCCTCTCTCTCTCTCTCTCTCTCTCTGTCAAATAAATAAATAAATGAAGTCTTTTTTAAAAAAAAACAAAACTTAGTAGCAAGCACCACACACATGCTGGATTTACTCTACATCCATCCCCAGGCACGTCCAGTAAAGCTAGATTAATGAAAAGAAAAAAGATACGTCAGGATGCCCGAGGCAAGCTATTTTTCTTACCCTTTATCATCCCTTTATATGAGAGAGATGAACCAAACTGGTTTCCAAAAGTTAATGAAAACGGAGAAGCACTTACTCAGTCTTCACATGGCCGAGCATTAGTTTCTGGGGGTCGCCTAAACCAATCACAACTAGGGTGGCTTAAAACAGCAGAAATTTACTTTCTCACTCTCCCGGTGGTTAGACGTCTAAAATCAAGGTGTTAGAGGGCTGCACTTCCTCCAGAGCCTCTAGGAGAGGATCCCTCCCATGCTTTCTCTTGCGTTTAGTGGCTTCATGGACTCCTTGGCTTACGGGCACACCCGTCTATTTACCCCGACGGCCACACTGCCTTCTCCCATGTCTTATAAAGGACACTTGTCACTGGACCCACATAGAGCATCCAGGATGATCTCATCTCAAGCCCTGAACTGAATGACACCTGCAAAGACCCTTTTTTCCAGCTCAGGTAGCATTCACAGATTCGGGCAGGTGAGGATGTGGACCTGTCTTGTGGGGGCTGTAGTCTGCCAACATAAAACAGGCAAGGCTAGCCCTTCCGAGAACAGAACTTTGATCAAGCCTGGGCTGATGTCCGTGAGTGTTTGTCTATGGGTTTCTCTTTTCCTAGGATAAATATACTTCCTCTGTAACTTCAGCTTTGCCAGTGCGGTTTTTCGTTTGCATTAGAAAGATTTTACGAGAGGCGCACTTTCAATAATACTTCAAGAACAAACAGAAGACGAAGAGATTAGAGGTGGAGATTAGAGGTGGGGTAAATAGAGATAAAGTTGTACGAAGTAAAGCAGCCGGAAAACATACAGTTAAAAGGTATGAGACATTTCATTCTCTCCTCCTTTCCTTGCATTTCTTTAAATTATTTGTATGTCTTACAAGTAAGAATCAAGTGTGTACTATTTGTTAAAAGGAATGGTTGAACACAAACCCAGAGCTAGACTTAAACCCACATACCCGTTTTGTGCCTTTTAGGCAAGTTACTTGATCTCTCTGTGCCTTAGTTTCTTCAGCTGTAAAACATGGATTATTGAGTACCTGAACATGGGATTGTAGAGGATTAAATTAATAAAGCACTTAGAATGCCGGGTACATATGGAACAGGTACTGTTCGCTAAATAAAGAAAATAAACATGCCAGGTTCTGAGCTGACTTTTGGGATGAACAAGACAGACAAACAAAAGGTTACATCCCAGGAGAAAAGAGAATCCTTCAAAGAATAAATTGAACACAACTGAGGTCCTCCAAAGGAAATAAACAGGCTCTGCAGTGGAGGTAAAGGATGCGCAAGACGGGGGGGGGGGGGGGGGGGGGGGCGGGTCCTATTTTAGAAAATGTGGGGCGGTGGCGCTCTCTGCTGAAGTGACAATTCAGCTGAGCATAAAAAAGGAGCCACACAGAAAGTGGAGGGAAGCAGCATTATGGACTGAGAGATGTGCTTCTTGATAAGACTAATTGTGTTATACTTTATAATAATGGGTCAGAAAGGGGGGGCACTCATTCTACTGAGTAACTGATTCATTGTTATAATTTGTATGTTTCAGCAGAAGCATACAGAGGGTTGAAATAGGCAGGAAATTCTCCTGAGCCACAAGGAAAATATCCCATGTGAGGGAAACCCTTGGATACATATTTCCTAAACTACTATGGCCTGACCATCCTCCAATAGTCTTGAAGAGGAGAATCCTTTCTATGCAAAAAGTAGCCTTAAAGCTGTGGCCTCTCCCTGAATAGAAATCACACCCATGGGTAGATGTCACCTCATCACAGGTTTATTGGATTCTTCCTATTGGGTGTAGCCAGCATGCCCCACACTAGGGGTGTGGGGACCCTGCTTTCTAGCAGCTCATACCCTATGCCAAAACACTAGGCTACATGGCCTCGTAGTCACAGACACACATATTATTCAGGTTGTAATTTAGCACACATGAGGCTTTCCTTCAAATTTGCCTTCTCACGGCTCCCCCATCAGTTAGCAATTGAGCCCCTCTCAATTTCTCCTACATATGGATGTGAAAGATTAAGTTACTAGATCTCTCTGTGCCTCAGTTTCCTAGGCAGCAAAGTGGAGGTGACAGAAAAGAGCCCCCATCTCCCAGGATTGTGTTGGGATCACATGAATTAATACACGTATTCAGAACAGTGTCTAGTCTGTAGTAAAAACCAAGTATTAAATGATTACAGTTATTACTAGTATCAGGAAAACTTAATTTGCAACAAAGTAAAAGCAAACAAAACAGCTAAGGGTCACCTTCACTAATTACCATATGATGTGGGTGAGTGGTTTCCCCCCTTGGGCTTCAGTTTTCTCCTGGGTAAAATGAGGACAATGGAGGTGATGGGTTGTTCTCTAGCTGTAACTTTGTAGAACTCTCTGTTTCTAAATTCCTCACTGCTGTTGCTGTCCGGGGAAGAACCTGTTGCTTGCAGGGGAAGAACCATAAAAAGATTTTCTTCCATTGGTGCAACTCAAGCTCAAACAACTTACTTTAAATAGTTATTCAAAGGGCATAGGAAGCAGATGGTTGAGTGTGAGTTCCAAGTCAGTGGCTTGGGAAAGAACCCTGGGAACATTAAGGTAAGATCTGGAGACGTGGATTCTTCTGTTTGATTCAGGACGTCGGAAGCTTTGGGGACAATGCCATCGAGGGCAGGGTGAGGCCACTGATGATCACCGCAACGATAAGATGGTGTATATATGGATGGAGCCTGAAATAGATCTGCATCTTATTTTTTCCCCTTATTTTTTTTCACTCCCCCCCCACCCCCTTTCCCTCTCTTTCCCCCTCTCCCACTTTCCTTGTTAGGCCAGTTGGCAGCAGCTTTAGCAACCAGCACCAGCTCCCTTCTGGTTCCTGCTCCTTTCTCTGGTGCTTGCTTACCCTCTGCTGCCTCCGCTGAAAACCAGGATTGCTAGTTGCCTCCTGTGAATGCTCAGGCATATACAAATTAGGAGCAACAAGCAGATGTGTGAAATTACCTGATTTGTTTTCATGGCCCCCAGACACAGAGAGATGTCTGTCTAGCGTTACTGGTGGGACTGCGGAGGGGAGATGTTTCTCGAAGCAGACCCTGCAGGCAAGAAGCTGCGCGTGAGCCCAGCAGGATGTGCGGCTGACCACCTCTGTTCTGGACCGGCCAGCAGTTTTCTGGGGGGGGGGGTTGGGGGGGGGTGAAAAGGAGTCTGCACGCCGGCCACCCCAGCCAGTGGCCCTGTGCCTGGACCGGCCGGTTCATCCACCAGCCTGATTTTCAATTCCATGATTCATCACTTCCTTGCCAGGGGAATTTTCAGACCGAGAGAAAAGGAAACCTGACAGATTTATGGATGTCTTAGTAAACATAAGCAATGCAAAGATGGCTTCTGAGGTCCCATGTGGATATGAACACCGAATTGATAAAACCTAGAGAACACAGCCCAGTCTGAATGAGCGGCCGAGGCTACCGAGCTGTGACGCTCAGTGCTGTGCTTCCCTAGGGCGGTTCCGTAGCACCAGCGTTGCCTGGGAGCTTGCTAGAAGTGCCGGTCCTTGGGCCCCACCTACTGAACCAGAAAGTCTGGGGGTGACACCCACTGGGTGATCCTAATATACACTGGAGATTGAGGACTTGGGGTTTAAAAGAGTCTGGAATCCGGCGCCTGGGTGGCTCAGTCGGTTAGGCGTCTGCCTTCAGCTCAGGTCATGATCCCACGGTCGTGGGATCGAGCCCCGCATTGGGCTCCCTGCTCAGGGGGGAGTCGGCTTCTCCCTCTCCCTCTGCCCCTCCCCCTGCCTGTGCTCTCTCACTCTCTCTCAAAAAATGAAATCTTAAAAATATATAAAAAAGAGTCTGGAATCATTGTCTCTGCTCTATCGCTGCACTTGTCACTCTCTCGACCTGGAAAGTCTGGCCTCCCCTTCCCTTCCCCGGTCACCTGGTCAAGCCCGGGAGGATGCTCCTGGAGCCTCTCCTCCGCAGGCTGGGACAGGTGTCCCTGTTACACCGTCGCAAGTCACGTGGCAATGAGGACGCCGACTGCCTTCTAGCTGATTCTCTGCCTCCCGCGTACCAGTGGTTATCTGAGGGTAGCAACCGGGTCTGAGTCGCTGCCTTTCCCGAATATCTAAGCTGCCCGGCACAGAGGCACTGGATGGATGGACATCCGGTGTGGGGGAGAAAGGAGGTAAGTTATATTTTTAACATCTAGCAACTTAAAAAATACTGAGAAGATAGTCATCAGATACAATTTTCTGTTAAAAAAATTCTGGATTTTCCCCTCACGGGAAGAAGCAACAGGCAGTGAATGGACGCCCAGGGTTTGAATCCTGTCACAAAACGATGTAGCTTTAGGTCAGTTTTCATCTTGCAGCCTCAGCGTCTTAATCTGTGAAATGGAGAGATGACCGATCTGCAGTAGTTTGGAAAGCGAGAAATAATGTGTAGCATTATCCAGCACATAATACTCACTAAATAAGTGGAAACTGGTGTTCATATTCACCAGTGAGACTTTATATACTGCGTAGTGAAAGCAATGCATTTGGTCCTTTTTAAATAATAGGACTGTAGTTCCCCCAATGTTTCCAACTTCCTAGAGGACCTTAAAGAAAAGAATGCTTTTATGTTCCCAAATAGAAAAGGTGTGTCATCTTCTGCTCACCACTTATGCACAGAGAGATGGAGAGCGAGCTCGTCTGCGGAGGGGACTCGAGGTCAGATGAAGACACTGTCCTGCTCGGGGTCCTAGAGGCTCTCCAGGTCTCTGTCAGCCCCTTTCCGGGCCTGGCTCCCCTGTGACCTCGCTGTCACTTCTCCAGCTGCCTTCTGTAGCTGATAAGCACCCGAGCAGACCACGGTTTTCGCATTCAGAAATCAGACCACCATTAAGGGTGGGCTCGTAATCTCTGCGTATGACCGATGGTTAGGTTATGGAAGAAGACCCCTTACACGAAGCTGGTTATTCAGGTAATTGCTCTGGAATGGGCTAAAACCGCTGACACATACATATGGGAGAGCTGAAACCGAACCAGTGAGCTTTTGCTTCTCCAGTTTGGATCATAAACAAAAGTGGAGTTATTCAGCACGTTACCCATGGGAAGGGGTGCCAATCAGCTATTTGATGTCCCCTATTGCCACAATTTAAAGATTAAGATGCTATGTACTTCTGCCAACACCTGTATAAACGTATAAAACTACCTCCAAGCAGGAGTTTGGAGAGAAGGTGGGGTTGCCGTTAAGTGCTCCGATCTGGGGATGGAGGGAGCAGAGAAGTGTCAGTTTCTTTCTTTTAGTTAATTTGATATTGTCTTGGAAGAAACAATAGGAGAAATCATAAGAGGCCTAAAAGATATTAACTCACAGTTAATTTTGACCAATTGCTAGTCATTTCTCCCAACAAGCTAAATCAAACACCAAGATAAGAAGACCAGTGATTTGTGGTAGAACCAATGGCTATCCCACATCACCCTAAGATACAGCTTCTTACACCATTATCGTCCATAAAAAACACAATTCAGGTAGGTTCCCAATTGTCATACTGTCCCATAGACCTGGGGTTGACTGTGGATCAAAGCTACTGAGCTAAGAAAGGTTTTCACATTTTTTTTTTAAGAGGCTCAGACTAATATCAAAAGAGTAACTTTTTGTGATGCAAAGAAAGTATATGGAATTCCATCTTCGGTGTCTATCAATAGAGTTTATTGGAGCACAGCAAGGCCCATTTGTTTATGTGTTGTCTGTGGTTGCCTTCACAGTACAACAGAGTTGAATAGTGTAATCAAGAGCGTGTGACAGCAAAACTTAAAATATGTTCTCTTGGGTCCTGTGCAGAGAAAGCAAGTGGACCCCTGCCACAGAAACATGCTGAGCCTGCTTTGTAACATGCATGTCCTCTCAAGTGTTATGGGTCCGCGCTTTGTGCAGAGCTGGCATTTAGATATATTTGTCATATGACTGGACTGTGAACATTTTCCTAGGCAGACACGTACAAAAATATATAATATACTGACCCCGCCTTTGGACCTAACAAGGGACATGGAACATACACATGTGTGTTTACTGAATTCTAAGGCTCTGGAACAACGGGGGTTTGAGTTGCGTGGGTTCACTTATAGGCAGATTTTTTTTTTCAATCAGTACAGTACTGTAGATATATTTTCTCTTCCTTATCATTTTTTTAATAACATTTTCTTTTCTCTAGTTTGCTGTACTGTAAGAAGACAGGATATAGTGCATATAACATACAAGATACGTGCTAATCAACTGTTTTTATTACCGGTAGGGCTAACAGTCAGTAGTTCAGTTTTGGGGGAGTCAAAAGTTATATGTGGATTTTTGGCTGTGAGGGGCATGGGGGGTTGGCACCCCTAACCCCGTGTGGTTCGAGAGTCAATTGTTTTATACATATGTATATGTGTGTGTGTGTGTGTGTGTATATGTATGTATGTATATGTGTGTGTGTATATATGTATGTATGTATATGTGTGTGTATATGTATGTATGTATGTATATGTGTGTGTGTATATATATATGTATATGTGTGTGTGTGTATATATATATATATGTATGTACGTATAGATATATGGTCTAAAACTGAAGTTGCAGGGAAGCTATGTGAAGGAAACCTACACGCAGTGAAGGTCAAACTGCATGAATTCAAAACCAGTTTCCTAGATGAGTGCTAGTGCCTTTGGCACATCACCCATCCTCCTAGGCCTCACTTTGCTCATCTGTAGGATGGGGATAATGCCTGCGTCTCTGGGCTCCTGTGAGGATAATCATAGGCGACATATGTGACATTTGTAGTTGGGTGCTGGGCACATGGTATGCACTTGGTAAATGACAGTCCTCATGTAAAGAACCAGTTCCCCAGATCCGAGGGGCAGGCCAGGATCCGGAAGGCGTCTGCCACTGGCGGACGAGGACAACGAAGCAAGCGTTCATGTGCAGGGAAATGTGAGAGAGACAAGACAGAGGGTGGAGAAGCAGTACGATATACAAGTCCCAGTTTCGGAGTTTGGACTCTAACTAAAAAGAACAGAGCAGGTGCCTGGGTGGCTCAGTGGGTTAAGCGTCTGCTTTTGGCTCAGGTCATGGTCCCAGGGTCCTGGGATCGAGTCCCCAGTCAGGCTTCCCGCCCAGCGGGGAGTCTGCTTCTCCCTCTCCCTCTGCCCCTCCCCCTGCTTGTGCTCTCTCTCTCTCAAATAAATAAATAAAATCTTTTTTTTAAGACTAAAAAGAATGAAGATCTGCTGTTTCCACAAGGAGAGGTAGGCTCGAGGGGGTGGTTTAGAAAACTTCCCTTCCATTATCACGTCCCCAGGGAGGTCTTTTAGGTTCTGCACCGTTTGGGCCTGGACTACGCCAGATGTGTTCGCGGGCATCCATCCCGATCATACTTTGCTGACCTGGTTGTGACTTTGAAACTACCTGGGGATCTCACGAAGGGCTGTGTTTCCCTAGCAATTCCTGTCCTGGCGTCATTTCAAAAGTACGTTCCGGAAACAACAATATTCTGGCCCTATATTCTATATGCGGTTTTGGAAGAAAAATACGGACAAACTTTCAAGCCGAACAAGAGGAATTCTGACTGAAACACAGTTTTGTGCAGGTGGTTATAGGCTCTGAGGGACTCAAAGCCTGCTGAGTTTTGAGGTCTGTTCCTGACATCTCTCACAGCCCGTATATGACTTGAAAAAAACATACCCACGATGCTAAAAATACTCCACAGTGTACCCCGACGGCAGGCTGTCAGAATATTACAGTCTGATTTTTATACTTCCTGCTGATATTTGTACATTTTCACAAGTATGGTGTTTACCATTTTTGTTTTTCTGTATGAAAGGATGGCCATGGACTCAGGCTCGGGGAGGGCAGCCTCGGGAAAGGATGCATGTTGTGGCCTGTCATTCTTGGGTTTCGGCCCCTCTTGTATGCAGGGGTGAATCTGGAGGATTCTCACCATGGCTCTACCCCTTCCTGGCCTAGCCGGGCCCACACATCTGTTGGGTCTCACTGGTGCTACGATTTGTCATGGGGCTGTGAGCTGGAGGGCAGTCACTGGCTCGTCAGCCTCGACCAACACGCTAATCGTCACCTCATTTTACAGACACGAAAACTGAGAACCTCAGGATCCCGTCTGTAACTGGAAAGTGGCAATACAGCCAGGGTTCAGATCTTTGGACTCCCAGAGTCTGTATTCCGACCACACTCGTTGCCACGTTTCTAAACGCCCGAGACTTCCCCCCCTGGCCTAGTGTTCTGACCTGTAGCTCTAGGTTAGACGGGTCCCGGGACACGGGCCTCCCCAGGATCGTAACTGGGCGCTGTGGTCGAAGGGGGCGGGGAGCACGGAGGTGTGCTGGCCACCTTCCCAAGTTTATTAGGACAACCATGGACTAATTGATTTTGTTTCTGTTTTCAGAATCCAAGCCGCACGATTGTTCAGATTAATTAGCAAGAAGTGGAGAGTCTGCATATAAACACAGGCATATTTATGGCCCCACAACTTTTTCGTTCTTGGACCCAGTGAAAATTCTCAGTGCTGCCCTCATATTTGGCAATATTTGGGAATGCTGCCGTTTACTGATGAGAAAAGGAGAAACTGGGTGAAGGCACTCAACATAAACTCTAAAGTAGAATCCCTTTCAGGCTGGGTAGCTCACAGACTGCAAGTCTCCACACGAAATGTGACAACAGGGACATATTATTAAGGAGCAAACCAAAACAAAGCAGGAGGGAAGGGAGAACAAACTGTAACCATGTATATTCTGATTCAGGTTTACCTCGGTACTTACTTCCATCCACACTGTGCATAAAACATAGAAAAGACAGTAACAAGTCCATAGACTAGTCTGTGGTGCATCCCAGCCAGCCTTTCGTCTTTCAACCCGAGATGCCCTCTTTGTATGTAATACTGTGTTCCCGTCAATACGATCAGAATACTAACTTTCCACTTTCTTTTTAAAAGATTTTATTTATTTATTTGAGAGAGAGAGAGAGCGAGCGAGCACAAGCAGGGGGAGCGGCAGAGGGAGAGGGAGAAGCCCTCGAGCAGGGAGTCCAACACAGGGCTCCATCTCAGGACCCTGAGATCACAACCTGAGCTGAAGGCAGATGCTCAACCGGCTGAGCCACCCAGGCGCCCCATCTGCTTTTCTTGGTCGTTTTCTCGCACTAGTACGTTTGGACTGATTCCACAATCCTAACTTTGCAAAACCCACTGGGAGCACATCTCGAGGAGGGGCCCCTGCTGGGGTGGTTGGAGATGGTACTTTAGATCAGAACCAGTGCACACGACCGGGGGTCTGGATAATCCAAGAAGGGAGACACAAAACCACCTCTGTGGCTGCCTGTTATTTTTATGCCTTGCTCACTTGGAGCGAAGCTAGCTTTCAGGAATGCCTCAGGCGAAAGCTAGTGATTGTCATTTGGGTCAAAAAGGGGATAAACACACCCAGCACTTGTGATCACTTGAGCATTTAGTGCACCAGTGAGAACGTATGGAAAGCAGGATCTCCTCACAGCAGTTCTGCTTTGACCAGATTTCGGTATGAAGAAAAGTGGCTAACGAGGTCAATAGCTATTCTAGAAGCGTAACCGCAGAGTGAACGCTGAGTGCAGAACACACAGGAGGTACTGTGTTCCTTCCCAGAACAGCAGGTGGGATTTTGGGGAAAAATCACCGAAGAACAAACAAACAGTGAACCAGCCCATAAACCCTGAAACTGCTCACCTCTGAGCCTGAGCCACCCCGTCAGCTGGTCCATTTTATGTTTGAATTGTTCGTCTGTCTAGCGCTCCCAGGAACGGATGGTGTCGTATGTCTGGCACATTGCTGACACTCAACAAACAATATTAATCCTTATCATATGACTTAATTGAAGGCCTGCACAGGAAGCTAAGAGACAAGGTTTCATCTGTCCTCCCTGCCCGGAAGGGGCAATTCTGCTTATTTGGACAACTGTGCGTACCTGGGAGATGGACGGCCACTTAGCGTTTTGCCCCTAGTCTCTCTCAGTGTCCTGGGGTATAAACATGTGACTCCATAGAGATGTGACTTCTGGCTCTATTTCGTTCTTCAGCATTGCATACAATGCCTATTCTTTCCCTCTTCAGATAATAAACTCCTTGTGTGCAAAGATTGTACCATTTACACATTTAGAACCTTCCCGGAGCACCTCAGAGAGCAGGCCTCAGTCCTGTCCAGCTTCTAGTACCACGGAATAACTCAAGAACAAGAACACCAGAACGGCACCCCCCAACTTAAAATTTACATGGCAGTAAAAACAGGAATCCCAAGGGGCGCCTGGCTGGCTCAGTTGGTAGAGCACCTGATTCTTGATCTCGGGGTTGTGAATTTGAGCCTCACCTTGGGTGTAGAGATTATTAAAAAATATATATAAAATAAAATCTTAGGAAAAAAGCAATAATCCCAAAGGAACCTGTTCTAAACAGAAGATGATGTTCTCAAAACCGGACATCAAGGAGTTGCAAGTGCTCCCCCCCACCCCCAGTGCTCCTTCCCTTCCCGGACTGTGCCTTTGCAGCTGCCTGAAGCCTCTGGCCCCCCACGAGTCAAACAGTGACCACCCCACTGGTGAGCACTTGCCAAACACCCTCGGAGAATACGGCACAGAGACGTGTTGACACAGCCCCTGCTTACAGGAATTCTCAATCTGGGCACATGAAGAGACACTACCTAATAAGAAGCAACAAATCCTGTACCAGGCACGCACCCAGCTCCTGGGAAAAGCCCAGGAAATGCTTGTTCCAGACAGCGGGGCTCCAGGAGGAGGCCATGCAGAGGCTCACCTCCACGAACGAAGGGCTGGCCTGGAGGTCAAGTGGATCCAGTGTCCCACCTGACTGCCTGATCCCCACGCCCCAGGCTTCCGAGGCTGTGTCTGAGTGCGTGTTGTTTCCAGACGGAGAGGTCGGAGCTGGAGTGGGAAAGCACGGTCAGCTCCTTCCCAGCTGGCTTCCCGTCGTTGCTGAAAGATGGACTCCGAGTCTAAGCCCTGTCTGTATCACGCTGCATCACGCCTGGGTGACAGTCTGGGAGTGTGACGTTTTGTGGCAGCTTTTAGTACCTGCTGCTGGGGTCCTGGGTAGACCCCACTTGTACACGGCCCCTCGCTGACCAGCAGCCGACACTGGTGGGGCTCCCTAGCACCCGGCTGTGCTGAGGCCTGGCCCCTTGGTGGGGCCAACTCAGTGGACAGGTGGGCTCCAGAGCCATCCAGGGATCAGACTGAAGCAGGCTCCAGCCCAGACCCATCCTTGCTCAGCTCCTGAGAGCATGGCCCCCAGCCCCTGTGGGCACATGAACCCTTGCCGCAGGCTCTGCTTCTCAGGAACTGGACCTAAGGCTTAAAATGCAATTTCACAGGTATATGTAGCATAACAGAGGCAGGCTATTTACCCACATTTTCTCAGTCGAAACTGAGGCTCCCAGTCATGAAGTCACAGTACAACAGTGGAGCCAGGCTCGCTTGCTCTCAGCATCACGAATTCCTCTACTCTTCCTGTGGGGCTGAGAGCAGACCCCAGGCGCAGGGGCCCCTACCTGATTCCTGGCTGACTGTGCGGGAGACAAGTGCTGGACTTTCTCTCATTCAGCTGGGCAAGGAGGAGGGAGGTAGGGGAGGATGTTGAGCGCCAGATGGTGCTTGGGGAGCACGTGAGAACTTTCTAGATCGGGGTCGTGGATTGGGTGTGAAGATGTGGGTGAGGGAAAAACAGCTCCCGAACATTCATAGTGAAGTGGGCTTTGTTGGGGGTGTTCCTTTTGAGATACCTGTTTCATCCGCCACTTAATTTCAGGAGCAGTGCGGGGCAGAGACAGACAGACACAGAGACAGGGAGAAAAACGTAAGGAGAACAGCGCCTCCATGTGGTCCCCGGCTGGCAGTCCACCTGCACGATGTAAACGGTAAAGCTGTAAAACCGAACACGCCCGCTGGAAATTTGTCCCCTGATGCAGCAGAATCATTCCAGGTCCTGGGAGGCGGTTTATAGGAACTTGCTCCAGTAGGTCCCTGACGTTCCCCGAAAGTGCTCAATCAGTGCAGTTTCTTGCCCACACGGTCGGGTCCTACCTTCCTGCAAACCCCATCGGAGGTCTGGCTTGCAGATCTCTTTTCCAGAGCGTGGAAGGCAGGAGGGGGGAGGGCAGGACAGCGTTTGGAGCAGGGCTGTGGTGGGCATGCCGTCGGTGGGCATGCCTCCATGGCTCACGCGGGTCTGGCTAAACGCAAGACGTGGGGCAGCAGGCTCCTCCAACGTGCGTGGGAAGGGACGCTCACAACCAAGAGAAGTCGAAGGCTACTTTGGAGGGGGCCCACGGGCAGGGCTCTAGACACCGCGACAAGAATACACCCTATCCCTCTGATATGCTCTTAGGGCTCGTGTCACGCAAGTCACAGGTGGTATGTGACGTTCAGTGTGTCTTGGAAAATACTCTCCTCCTAGAGGGCATATTCCTATTCCCTACCATCTGATTCCGTTTTCCAAAATGCAGAACACAGTCAATGACACACAATCTGCATTTAAAAACCATTCAGGGAAATGGCATTGTATTTATTCGTCTTAGAACTCTATTTGGACTGGAATAGAGCAATGTCCCTCCATACTGTGGGTGCCTGATGGAGGCTCCGGACTAGAAAAGATCTCCGTGCAAACATTCCTGCTCTGAGGCTGGCAGGGATGGGGGGGGGGGCACTGCGGGAGGCAGCCCAGGGCTCCAGAGTCCGAGGATGCAGCGTTGAATGTGGTCTACCACACACTAGCTGTGTGGTCTGTGGCAAAGCAGTTTTCATACATATCCATTCTTCCTAGGTAAAATGGGAGTAGTGATATCTATTTTATTGCATGATTGCTGAGGTCCAGTAGCATGGAAAATATACATATACATATACAAAATCCCAAGTAAAGGTTTATGAATTCCAGGTGATTAATGATAAATGGTATTTCCTATTTTTTTCTTCAGTAGGCTTCATGCCCCATGTGGAGCCCAACGCAGGGCTTGAACTCACGACCCTGAGATCAAGCCCTGAGCTGAGATCAAGAGTGGGACCCTTAACCGACGGAGCCACCCAACGCGCCCCTGATATTTACTATTTTTATTATATAATTTTTGAAATAGGGCTTGTGTTTACTATTCATCCTGTATCCAGTCCTGTGAATTTCTTTGCACACAGTAATTAATAGTGTTTGTTGAATGGATGAAGACATATGCTGCATGATGTCTTCTTTCTCCTTAAACTTTCATATTCATTGACCGATTCAATGGCAACTATAAAGGTATCAGCCTAATATTTCCCGGCTTAACATGCTATTGCATTTCTTCTGAATTGGTGCCTTCCTGTTCATGTCCACCACCACAATCCTAGTTTCCAGAGGCGTGTAAAACACAGTTTGGTATTCTTTAAAAGCACAGACTATTCAGCCATGACTCTGGGCAAGCTTTGAATCAACTCCAGCCTCAATTTCTCCCATCTGTAAAATGGGGACAATAGTAGAGCCCCTCATACGGTTGTTGCCAGGATTAAATCAGGCCCTTCATGGAACATGCTAGAACAGTGACTGGCACGTGGTGAGTGCCCTAGCGAGCCCTGAGGTGCGTGTGTCCCTACCGTGCACCAGGCGCCGCTCTAAGCAAGGGGGCTTCAGGGCTGAACCTCCATGAGTTTCTGTGCTCAAGGAGCTGACGTGCTATGCCTTTTCCTCTACATTCATTCTCCTAGCGGGTAGCAGGTTAAGCCCTTAATAGAACAGTACTGATCATGTCTCTTCTCTAATGAAAAGTCTCTGATGGTTCCCCATTGTCTGCCAAATAAAACGCCGGCCCCTCAAGCCTGGAGCCCAATGCCCTATGCAATGCTGCCCTAGTCTTCTCTGCCTTTGATTCTTGCTCTGCTCATCCTGGTGAAACCTGAATTCCTGTGACCCTTTGAACATCCTCCCCTCCCACACTTTCCAGCCCGGACCCCGCCCCTGCGTTCCCAGCACAGGCCACGCCCACACCGCTCCTGTCTCCCCTCACCCCTCCTCCACACGGTGCGTCCTTCTAGCTGCTTGGACTCCATCAGCCACTCAGCGCAATTCCTGCCCTACCTCCCTGTTCTTCCCCCCCCGCCCCCGCTTTCTCCTTTCTTCCTTCATTTGCATTTTGTTCATTGATTTTTTTTTTTGAGAAGGTAATATATTCAGATGGTTCAAAATTCAAGAGCTCCAAATGAGAATGTTTCCCTGACATCCTCATCCCTCAGACACTGAGTGGTTCTGCCCCACAGATACCCAACGCTTTCTGCGTCCCATGATTCTTTTCAGAGGATGTTTTATGCATATATAAGTGTATGTATTATTTTCTTCTTTTCATACAAATGGGAGCATGTTGTACACAAAGAGTTTCCTACAGACACTGTTCTCTGTCTTGCTCTTACACGGAGGGGAATGAGTCCATGTCCATTCCCAAGGAGAGTCCTCCTTCCCGTTATGACTGCGTTAGACTCCAGGGATGGATCATGATGGATGGACGGATGAATGGATGGATGGATGGTAGCTTAGTCAACTGCTGGCCACTTCGATTTTTTCTGTGTTTTTACCATTACACACAATGCTGCCGTCTGCGTCCTTCCCTTCTGTAACGCGTGTAACTGGTGCGTGTAAATATTCCCAGCAGTGGACTTGACGGTGGAGAGGTACGTGCACTTGTGATTGTGACTGAGGCTGTCACGGCTGCCATCGGAGAAGACGCGTCACTTCACACTCCCGTCAGCAACTTGCGAGAGGCCCAGAGTCTTCTCACTCTTGCTAGCGTAATGTGTCACAATGCTTGGGTGTCTTCTCCAGTCTGAGAGGCAACAGAGGAGCTCCTGGAGAGTTTAATCTGCACGTGAGTCTGTCCCTTGAGAATCGTGGAGAGTCAACTAATACAATATCCATACTTCCAGTTTCCGGGTTGATCGCGGCAATTTCAGGACAATTTTAGTGATCGTGGGGGCAGTGACCATCCTTGTCTTATTCCTGATCGAACTGAAACGTGTCTGGTCTTTCCCCTTTAGGTTCGGTGCTCGTTTGGGAGTTAAGATGTAGCACCTATGCAGCAGATCTTACCATTTTTCTCCTTCGATCCCTTAGTGCGTTGAATTGTATTAATCGTTTTCATTACGGCAAACCGTCCTTCCATTCCTCGAATAAGCAAGATTTGGTCACGGGGCATTTCCTCCGAATCCGAACTGCTCTGCATCCTCGCTGCTACTGTCATATTAAGGGTGGGTCCATCACTTTTCAAACGTAGTATTATTGGGTGGTCTTTGTCCTTTGGTGAGTTTTATAACACCATGTGCTTGTTTTGTTAGGTTCCCCTGCCCTCCCTGCCAACTCCACACAGTGTTCTGGAACCAGTTTAATGGCATTGGGTCATCTCTTCTTAAAAAGTTTGGTAGAAGTCCCCTTGGACACTGCCTAGATCCAGTGCTCTTCATGGTCCCTTTTTTTTTTTTTTTAAGATTTTATTTATTTATTTGTCAGAGAGAGAGAGAGAGAGAGAGAGAGAGCGTGCACGCAGGCAGGGGTAGTGGCAGGCAGAGGGAAAAGCAGGCTCCCTTTCATGGTCCCATTTTAAGGAACCAGCCCCTGGGGTTCCATCTGCCTCCATCCCAGATGCTCTGCTCCTGTGGGGTGACACCCAGGAGCTGGAGTAAGGTGCTCTGGAGCGAGCTTCTGGACAGTGAGGTCACTCCACTGCAAACTGACTCGGGATCTGATGCATTCTGCTCTTGGGGAGGCGGGGTTCTGCATCTGAGCTGCCCGCACAGAAGGAAGAGAAAGCAGCCCGGGCTGCTCAGGGCTTCATAAGATGATGGTTGTGTTACCACAGGCATGGCAATCATAGCCTGAATAAAGACCAGCCATTACCCCCATGCTCTCCAAGGACGGCTGAGCAACTGGGTCTGAGCTTAAGTGCCAAGTGTCTCTTCCTTGCAATAATATTAAGAACCTAAGTAATATGAAAAGACGTGGCTTAGCCATAAAGAGTGCAGGTTTTGGACTGGAACAGGCCTGGGTCTGAGCTTTGGCCCCATCTCTGTCAGCTTCCTGCTGCCCGTGCCAAGACTCCTAACCAGCCTGGAAGGTTCCTCAAGGCAAAAACGCCTCCTGAGACCCTGAGGCTCAAAGACATTTAGGAAAATAAACGGATTCTGTCACCTCGTATCCACTGTAATGACCCAAGGGTTAGGGGCATTTTTCTGTAAACCTCGTTTTCACACGCTTTTCATTTAGAATTACAAGGCTGAGAAAGAATTGGAAAACTGCTGTGGATTGTCTCTGTAAAGTGTCCCTGAACTTCACGGGAACAGGTGCTTTGACCTATGTAGGCAAATGGAAAGAAGGCTGCAAATGGAAAGAAGGCAGCACGAACGTGAGCCACACTTGGGTGACTCAGCCCCTGAGCTCCTTCTCTTGCTTTCTGCTCTAGGAAGCCATGTTAGAGTCTTAGTCATATTTATTTCCACAACCTGTTACTAAGTAATAGGCCACCTACAGAAAGCAAATTAATAACTCCCAAACATGAAATTTAATTATTTTCTTACATGTTTTTTAAACATACCCCACCTGAAAATCTCTACTCTTAAGTGCTGTTTTTAAAATGTCAATCCTCATTTTTTTTTTCCCCACATTGTACCATCCTCTTGGGACTCAGCAAAGACAACACAGTAAAAATAATAATGTCCTTGGCATTGGCATTCCACGACTTCCTGGGTCTAGTCATCACTGCACGGACGCACCTGTCCTTGTGAGTGTTTTTAATACCTTGATTTCTCACGGAAAAGGGAAATACGCTAGCCTGAGAGTTGTGTTTTCTCGAAGTCTGAATAATTACTGAGAAACTTAGCAAACTTCCTCTCATGTTTACATTGATTGTCAGGCTCACAAAATCATGAGAGAATTTCATGGATTCTAGAAGGCTCTGAGGTCTCTCTGATTTTGCAGCCTTTATGCAGACAAGACATACTGCGTGAACTGAGAGGCTGGGTCTGGACAGAGTTGTGCCCCCACTCCCACCCCCCACCCCCCGCCGGAAACCAGGGACGGAGGCTCACGCACTGCGAGCTGTTCTGAATCTTTCTGGTAGCTCTAGCATGGGCTCCACAGACAGTCTCAAAGAGGGGCCTATTTTAGAGAATTTAGTTTCCCATATGCAAAATTGCTTCTCTCTCCAAAAACCATTCTTGTCTTTCTACTAAAACATTTTATTTATTTTTCTTCTGATTTGATCAACTTCATCAATTGCTAAAATCACTCAAACTAAGAAGGCCTGGAACAAGTAAACACAATGAGATACTGGGTTGGGTGGATTTTGATCTGGGTTTCCCAGGGACATTTCCAAAGTCCTCAGAGACGTGCTTTTATGGAGCGAGGCAGCCTCTGAAAAGGGGACTAAGGAGTCCAGGTGATCTTGAACACGTGACTCAGCATCTGCGACCCTGCCTTGCCCTCCTTGGTCATGGGGGACGGTTCTGAGGCCCCGCGTGGCCCTGTCGTCAGCGTCCTCAGCCTCATCTTGGGGCCTTCTCTGCATCGTCTCTTTGGCTGTGGTGGCCACAGTCAGCTCTGGCTGTTCCTTCTGCCTGGACCTATCTTGCTGAGCCATGCACAGCCATCCCTCAGATGTCAACTCCCTCACCTCCTCAGGAAGTCCTTCTGGATCCCCCATCTGCCTCAGCCTCCCCTGCAGATGCCATGATTTCCAAATGCAAGGGCATTTCCCCAGCTGTGACTTTGTCTGTGTGGTTACTGGACCAGAAGCTCCTTTCCCCTTTAGAAGCTCTGCAGCTTCTTTCGCGCACACTGCATCCCTAGGGCCCAGCCCAGGGCCCGACTCATGAAATACACCCGGCAGAATATAAACTGAATGCTCTTAATAAAGGACATTAATGACAAGAAGAAAAATAACCTCCTAAATCATAGTCACATTTCTCCCACTAAGTGACTTTTGAGACCTTGGAGACTGCATTTCTTTGGTCCTTAATTTTCTCACTCTGTGACTATGGACAATAATCATAGCGTTCAAAGGATACTATAAAAACAAAATCATAGATATGACTGTAACTGCTCGGGATTAATTTAAAGGATATTTGAAATGCTTCAAATTTCTTTGATAAACTGCATTACTGGTGTGTTCGATGCCACGAGTTTGAGCTGCATGGACTAATTTCTCAATTCCATGCTATCAGTTGCTATCTGCATTATTTAGAAATGATTAACGGACAAGCATATTTGTAATAATTTGTAGTTTAAAAGGCTTGGATACTTTTGATTCTGTGCTTGCTGTTAAATGCAGAAGTGGAGGTATTCACACATGTTAATGATAATAATGGTTTTGTATAGTGCTTTGTACTTTACAGTGAGCTTTCATAGACATTATTAGGGTCCCGTTTCAGAGTTGAGCTAACAGGCTCTGGTTGATACGAAGTGATTAGGTGAGTTGCCCGGGGTTATAGCCCTAGGACACAGAGCTGATACTTGAGTGGAGGTCTTCAGCCTTGAATGTCAAGCTCAGTTCTGACTCCCTGAGCATCCCCACCACCTGCCAGGTCCCTAGGTAGCTTTCTTCTCCTTGTGGCTGCAAACAGTAGAAAAGGTAGACTTCCTTTCCAAATGCTGAGTGTCAGGTTCTTTGGTCTGCATATTTCAGCCCCATCGCTTCTCGGCCTTTTGGCTAAGATCAAGTGCATATTTCAGCCTTAGCAGAGCTTGAGGTTGGGTTTTAGAGTGTCCCTGAAGCTCTTTCTTCTTTTCCTTTTTTTTTTTTAAAGTAGGCTCCACACGCAGCATGGAGCCCAAAGCGGGGCTTGAAATCACAATCCTGGGATGAAGACCTGAGCTGAGATCGAGTTGATGTTTAACCAACTGAGTCACCCAGGCGCCCCCCTTCAAAACTTCTTTTATTTTTATTTATATTTAAAAAAGATTTTATTTATTTATTTGACAGAGAGAGAGAGTGAGCACAAGCAGGGGGAGTGGCAGGCAGAGGGAGAAGCAGACTCCCCACTGAGCAGGGAGCCCGATGCGGGGCTCGATTCCAGGACCCCGGGATCATGACCTGAGCCGAAGGCAGACGCTTAACCGACTGAGCCATCCAGGCGCCCCCCTGAAGCTTCTTTTAATGCTCACCTGGGGTCAGGGTGGTTTTGGCCAGGTGCCACCAACAACAGTAACCACAAGCACTGTAGCTCCTACCATTGTAATGTATGAGTGCCTCATCTGTTTCAGATGTTGTCCTGGGTCTGTTTTTTTTACCCACTATATGTCATTGTAACAATAATCCTGCAAAACAGGTGTTACCGTATCCATTTTATAGGAAAGCAATGGACTTGCCCAAGGTCAGACTACTTGATGCTAGCAATAAGAATCAAAATCAGGTCTGTCCGGTCTAATTTCTCCCTAATATCCTCCCGCCTCTTTAATTCATACAAGAGGATCCAAGTACAGAAGAGAGAGAGTGGTCTTAGACCAGTGTGAGTCAGCCTGATACATACCGTCATGGGCAGACCACTGTTCAGGGCCAGAATATATTCTGAGCATTAGGAACCCAGCCCTGTCTGTTGGTAAATACTTTTATGCTAACCTCTGATGTTACGTACATCCTTGGCTCCTTCTTGCTTGCCCAGAACGTCACTGGACGTTTCCAAACAATTAGATTGTATTGTTTTCTTGCAATGGCCCTGCCAATGGCAAACCTATTTCTTGCTACTCTAAATGGGTTGTGAGAGACATAACAAGCAAATCTCCGAGTCATATGCAAATACTAAAGAAAGAGTAAGATAATTGTGTTCTTGCTCTTTCTCAAGATGATGGGTATGAGAATTAGAGGTGCAGATTTTCCTATAGTGGATTAAAGGTATTTCATCAGTGCCTACTCTGCTCACCACCTCCTCCCCTTCCTCCCTTCCACCCCCTCCTAGACGGGGACTCGGGGACTCAAAAGGGCAAGGAGGGGCAGGCGGGGAATCCAGCTGCGGAGCCGCGGAACAGGACTCCATCTCACTTCCTCCACTGACCCTTTGTTGTGCCTCTCTATGTCACGTCTCTTCTGCCCTTTCTTTTTCTCCGCAGTGCTCACGGCCACATGATGTACGCATTCTTATTACTTATTTGTTTTACTGTTTGGTTTTCTGCCCTGAGGATGGTAGGCTCCAAAAGGAAGATCCTTCCCTTCTCTTTTTCCTGTTTTGTAAATTGCTATTACGAAGCTCCTAGAACAGCATCTGGCATGTGACAGGAACGTGTGTATTTGCTGAAAGAATGAAGGAACAAATGAACACATGAATGGAAGAGGACTTCTTTCAGGTTTTTGTGCGAACAAAACCCTAAAAGCACTTCTGGTCTACCTTAAGAACAAAATCCTCGTTGTTGATGAACTAAAAGCAATGAAGGGATCGTCCTACCTCTGGCATATTCTGGAATGACAGAGAGGGCAAGAGAAACAACTCATCGGATATCTTTTGGGGGTTCAGTGAAAATGTTAACTAATGATGTAATAAGAAAAGAAGACACCATGTTCTTTTCTACGCTCGCTCTCTCTGGTTTTCCATCTTAACTCACATTTATCATTTTCAAAGTACTGTTCTGAATACTTACATATAATAATAGTATACCTATTTTGAGATTAAATGATTATATATATATGTACACGTGTATATATATGTAAAGTACTTAATACAATGCCTGACACATGGCATGTACTATTCATGTGTTATCTATTACTCAATCAATCTTCATTAAAATACGATATAGGCCAATAAAAGCATGAAAAGATGCTCAACCTCATTTATTATTAGGGCAATGAAATCAAAACCACAAAGAGATGCCACTTCATGGCCATTGGGTTAGGCATAATAAAAAATAAAAATAAAAAGGAAAGTGACAAGTATTGACAAGGATATGAAGAAATTAGAACCTTCGTACACTTGTTGGGGATATAAAACAGTGCAGCCACTTAGGAAAACAGTGTGGCACTTCTTCACACGGTTAAGCATAGAGTTCCCATATCACCCAGAAATTCCACACTTAGGTGGAAATGAAAACATATGTGCACACAAGAACCTGTACACAAATGTTCTTGGCAGCATTATTCATGATAGTCAAAAGGTGGAAACAATCCAACTTTCCATCCGCTGATGAATGGATAAACAAAATGTGGTATTTCCATGTAATGGATAATTATTCAGCCATAAAAAGTGATGACATATACCTGATACAATGTGGATAGACCCCAAAATCATTATGCTAAGTGAAAGAAAGAAGAAACAAACAGTCACGTATTGTATAGTTCCATTTATATGAAATGTCTTGAATAAACAAGTCCATAGAGACAGAAAGCAGAAAGGTCGTTGCTAGGGGCTGGAGGTGGGGGGTGGGTGGGGAGTGACTGCTTAATGTGTATGGAGTTGGCTTTTGGGGTGATGACTATATCTTGCAACTGGAGAGTGGTGCGTTACCAATGCTGTGAATGTACTAAATGTCACTAAATTAAAATGGTTAGTGGTTAATATTGTTATGTAAATTTTACCTCCATTAAAAAAAAAAAATTCCCCAGACTGCATGAAGCGAGTATGATTACTATCCCCGTTTTTATAAACAAAACTCCTCAGACACAGGAAGGTTAGTAACTCACTGCAGGTTTCTTTTCTAAAGATTTATTTATTTATTTAGTTAGTTAGTTATTTATTTAAGAGAGACAGACAGACAGCAGAGTGAGAGAGAGCACTAGCGGGGGTGGGGGACCAGGGAGAGGGAGAAGACTCCACACTGAGCAGGGAGCCAACGCAATGCAGGCTCCATCCCAGGACCCTGGGGTCATGACCCGAGCTGAAGGTGGACGCCTAACCGACTGAGCCACCCAGGCGCTCCTCACTGTGGGTTTCATAGGCAGTTGATGGAAGAGCCAAAGTAGAAGTTTAGGCAGTCTGATTTCAGCACACATACTCACACAACTCCACACTCATGCTCCTCTTGTTATTCCTTTCTGCTCTTCTTTGATTTCACAAGTGACAATAAAAACTCAGAGCCAGCTCTAAGGGGGAAGTGTGGAGAAGGAAAAGGATGACCCAGTACATACTTAGAGGGAACGCATTCATGTGTGTGATGAAAGAACACCACCACCTGCTTGCACAATGTTGTGAAATCACCATGCCCAGTTTGTGAGGGCTCTTGAAAACTGGTCAAGGATTTTTAACTGTTGGTGCTTCTCGGCTGTCAATTTTAATGGCCAGTGCATCATTCAGGGAATTAATTTGAAGTCATCTTGCTCTTTGGCAACCAAGAAGAGTTATGATGGATGCAGTGTGAACTATGTAATCTCTACCTTTTATTTATAGCCTTATTTCCAAAAGATAAGCAATTTTAATTAGCATCTGTATCATGTAACTGCCTACTTTCCTGAGGGACCACACTGGTAATATCCCGAGCAATTTCAGATCATGTTATAACATATAAGACTGCAGATAGGTCGTGGTAGTGGCAAGGCATAATTAAAGACCACGAGGAATCGAACAAACCCTTTGTCTGCTGATAAATTACTTTACCCCTTGTATCTGACCGTGCTCTCTCATCCCTATGCTTAGCCGGCTGCCTTCCAGGTCTGGTCATGGTCCTAAACAAAGTAAACAAAAGCACTTCGAGTGACAGTCCAAATTACTTAAAGCGAGCCTCTGGCAGCGCTAAATAATTAGAATAATTTAAAAATGATATAAATAGGGGCGCCTGGGTGGCTCATTCATGAAGCGTCCGCCTTCGGCTCAGGTCATGATCCCAGGGTCCCGGGATCGAGCCTCGCATCGCATCGGGCTCCCTGCTCAGCGGGAAGCCTGCTTCTCCCTCTCCCACTCCCCCTGTTTGTGTTCCCTCTCTCGCTGTCTCTCTCTCTGTCAGGTAAATAAATAAAATCTTAAAAAAATGATATAAATAAATAAAAACAAATGACACATCCTAGTTCAGTTTCCAGACACCCAGGCTGTCACTTCAGAATCTTTTGGAATTATAAGATAAATTTTAGAAAGATGTTCTATTTTTATCTTGATTTTTATTATGCGCGCACACACAGTTTTCTTGATTATTAAGTATTTTCGACCCTTGAAAGCAATAAAACTCAACTCCTAATTTTTAGGGAAAACACCAATATTTTGCCTGTTTGTTGGGCTATCATCATGAATCAACTTGGGAAAGGCGCCTTCGTGTTCATATACTAAATAGGAAGGATTCTGGTTCCAAATGGAAATGTCAAAAACATTATTTTGGCTCTTTCTGTATAAGATGTGTGTTGTGGCATGATCATCTTCCTTATAAATACTGGGATCAGTGACTGAAAGTTATGCATCTGTTTTTGGTTTTAGCAACTTTCTGTGTGTCCCACACTTGCCACTCACTCATCTCTACCCGTGCAGCTTCTATCTGAATCTTAAGTCCTTGCAACAGCCTCCTACAAAATCATCTGTTTTAAAAACACTCTTGAATGCTACTTTGTCTTCTGGAAGCTTTCCCCAGTCAAGTTTCCACCACCAAGAATACAAGTACTCATTGGCCATCTCCACTTTTAATCAATGTGTTAAGGAGATTATGTATAGCTGAGGGCTTGCTTAAATTTTTTTACTGAGATGAGTCTACTCTCTTCATGAAATCTCATTCAAGTATGTGTCAACTCTTCCAAGGAGCCTTCAATTATCATCCTAGCTAATGGTGTCCCTTCTTCCCTCTCCCCCTCTGTCCCTCCCTCTCTTTCTCTCTCCTTCCATTCTTCCATCCATAAATGTTTATCAAGGACCATCTATGTGTCAGACACTGTGTGAGGCACTCTGTCAACTACCCCTGCCTTTCGTGATTTCTAATATTCTGTGGCTGTCACCTGTCTTTTCTGGTAGGGATTTCATACCACCTGCACAGTTATAAGCACCATGGTTCAAGAGCTCGAACTGATTCATGGCTGCATACACAAGTCAGTGTGCTGTAGGACAATGAGCATCCGGCTCAAGGGAGCAGTGGATAAAGCCAAAAAAGAGAAGGGAGAATATTGGGTCTTTGCAGAAACCAGAACAACCAGACTAAAATTTTGAGTAGTTTATGGTATTTAAGATCACCTGAAATGATCACTTCTTGGAAACTGTTACACAAAAATTAGTTACATTGGTGTGTCTGCTGAAATACTTAGGGGAACATATACTGATGTCTACACTAACTTGGAAGTGCATCGAATAAATACGATGGTGAGCTGGATGGGTAGATGCACATATGTACTGCAGCAAGCACGGTGCAACACTGATTACTGACTGTAGGAGGTGGGTTTAGAGATGCTCACTGTAAAATTCTTTGTTTTTTAGTATTGAAATATTTTTATATTCCTTTTTGGAGAAAAGCTAGTTCTGATGTAAAAGAAATGATTTCTTATTTCACCCACTGCTCAATCTATAAGCAGAGGGGCTTATCTCTCAATAAAGTCCATGCATGCATGCGAACGTGTGCGTATGTGTGTTGTGAATCTGTAAACAGGTCCATCTGTTAGTAAACCTATTAATCTTGACTAGGTTCACAGGATATATTGGTATATTCAGCTAATGCACATTCATCTCCTTTACAGTCTGCCTGTCTATGTATAGTGAAGGAAATTCTTGTCTAATGGAGGTAGTGTTTTGGAAATAGTAATTCATCTGAAGCTTACATAAAAATGTTTGATGGAAAACGAATTATGTGGTTTCTGAATGGATTTCTCAATGAAGCGGCTCATCAAAACAGGTCAACTTCCAGCCTAAAAAGCCCTCTGTAATTTTTTATTCAAGTACTAAGAAATGTTTTGGGACTGTGTGAGGACTCAGGAGCATTTTGGCCATTTCGAAGCCATTATTGAAAGGCAAGGATTTATCCAAAGGACACTGATATTTATGTTCAGGCAGACATTACTAAAGTAATTGCTGGTGAGGAGGAATATGCTGGTGAGTGTCTGAAACACTTAATGCATCTGGATCAATAAAATACATTTCAATTTGCAAAGTCAAGAGTGAAGGGCATTACCAGAAAGAACTGCATAATAAGGCTGTTAAATCTTTGTCGACTTCATGAATGAAGTGACATCCGATACACAGTGATAGAGGTACCTGACAAAAACTAGGAAATGGCTTTCACTCTTGAATTTGAGCAATGCAATTTATAAAATGGAAGAATTAACTTTAAAATGCCTTCCACTTATCTGAATTCTTTTGAGTTGTGCAGTGTTAAGCTTTGAAGGAGTGAAGGAAACATGCTGGAGCTTAAAATAAATTTTCCACATAAAAATATTTCTGAAGTCTCTAATAGCCTTAGTGATTTAGAAGAACAGACTGGTAAAACCTTTGAAATTATAGTTCTTCCTTGGGAATAATAACGGCTGAAAGCCCATGTTTCATGCTGGATATGACTCCTTAGCCATGAAAGACAAGGCAACAAACAGGTGGTTTGGGGAGTATTTAGCCTTTTTCATTATAAAACCAGGCGGTGTATGAGACATGTTTTCTGTAAATCACCTACAGGCTAAATAGAGCCCATAAAAGTTGAGCACTTTGGCATTTACCTTTTTTTTGTTGTTGTTTTTTAACATGCCCGGTAGAAGCTTTTATACATCGGGTAAAGAACAAATGTAAGCTTAAATGCCTATGAGCTCAATAGATCTTGATAAATTCCCTCATTACAGGGACATGGCCACTATGGCAGATGGTGTTGTTCAATGCTTTCAAACCATAGAGATGTCAGAGATGGTTTAATAAGAAACCAGATGACTTTAACAGACAAGAGTCTTCATAGGAAATGACCATTTCTTTAGCTTCTTTACATTTGGACTCCTGTGTTCTAACCAAGGATTTTCCAGGTGCTATCAACAAAGAGATTCAGACACAGAATAAAATGTGCTCTTGAGGATAACCAGGAAACAATCCACTTAAGCTTTCATAAATCACTGACTGTTCTGTTCACACGTTGCATGCATTTCAAATGATCAATCAAGTGGGTATTAGGGGCCTATTCTGTGCCCAGTGCTATGGTGAAGTATAAGAGAAGTCAAAAAAGCACACAGCATGGCCTTTCAAGAGCTTGTAATCCGGCTGGAAACAATTAGTGAGTGACAAAAGAGCCAATATAAAGGCGTATTAATGACGGTAGCATAGACTATAGAAATTAATTAGTGGTGAGATATAGAAAGTACATAGAACTGATACAGTATTTGCTTTAAAGTCTCCTAACAGTTATCAAGGCATTGCTAACCTCTGTCAAGTTAGATCTCTACGGCACTGGGAGGGTCAGAAGCGCATGGAAGAAAGAGATACAGCTGGCTCAGTTAAATTCAATATACTGATTAAATAACTTACATAGGACATATAGTTGTTTCCCTTGTCATGTTTGCCTTTTGAGGAATATCTCTAGTCTTACATAAATGAGAGAAAAAGCAGGAATCATGGAATTTAATTTTCAAATCATCTTTGCAGGTCTATCATTGTTTTGGCTCTATCTTCGATGTCAATTGGAAAGGAACAGCACATGGATGATTTTAGATTTGTTAATTTACTCTTATGTAACTACATTTCAAAATATTCACAACACACAGCTGGCTCTCAATGCATATCTGTCCTACATTCCTCCTAATAATTATTTGCAAATCTGATAACCTTGTAAAATGACTTCTAAAGTTGCATATTATGACCTGAAGTAACTTCCATTATAAAAACCCTTTGAACTCTATTTTACAATAGAGTTTGCTTTTTCACTGCTGCTTATTTAAAAATGAAATAGCAAAAAACCACAGAATCCAATTGCAAAATGGGCAGAGGATCTGAACAAGCATTTGTCCAAAGACATACAGATACACAAACAGGTACATAAAAAGGTGCTCAACATCACTCATCATCAGGGAAATGCAAATCAAGACCACAATGAGATGTCACCTCACACCTGTTAGAATGGCTGTTATGAAACAGACAAGAAATCACAAGGGTTGGTGAAGATGTGGAGAAAAAGAAATGCTTGTGCACTCTTGATGGGAATGTAAATTGGTGCAGCCACTATGGAAAATTCTACAGAGGGCCTTAACAAAATCAAAAGCAGAAATACCATATGATCCAGTAATTCCACTACTGGGTATTTATCTGAAGGGAAGAAAAGCACTGATTTGACAAGATATATACACCCACATGTTCACAGCAGTATTATTTACAACAGCCAAGACACCGGAGCCACCTAAGTGTCCACTGATGGATGAATGGATAAAGAAAGTGTGGTGTGTGATTTCACTTATACGTGGAATCTTAAAAAAGAAGCAACAACAACAAAAAAAAAACAAGCTCATAGATACAGAGAACAGACTGGTGATTGCCAGAGGTGGGGGGTGGGAGATGGGCAAAATGGTGAAGGGGAGTCAAAAGGTACAAACTTCCAGTTACAGAATGAATTAAGACACGGGGATATAATAGACTATAGTTAAGCATGGTGACTATAGTTAACAACACAGTACTGATTTTTGGAAGTTCCTAAGATAGTAGATCTGGAAAGTTCTTGTCATAGGGGATGCCTGCCTGGCTCAGTCAGAGGGGTATGTGACTCTTGATCTCGGGGTCGTGAGTTCGAGCCCCATGTCAGGTGTAGAGATTACTTAATTTAAAAAACTTAAAAGCGAAGTCTCGTCATAAGAAATCTGTAACCACATGTGGTGATGGATGTTAACTAGACTTATGTGATAATCATTCTGTGATATATAAAGATATTAAATCATTAGGCTGTACGCCTGAAACTAATATAACATTTCGGTTATACCTCAATTTAAAAAAAATAGTAAAAAAAAAAACCCAATTAAAAAAATAAATGATTCCACTCCTTTCCCACATGCTTTCCTCATTCATTCTGTATGTATATTGCTTCATATAACACAGTGTGAATGTTATAAAACACCTAAAAACACAAAGCCTAAAAATGCCACATTATAAATGAACTGCATTTATTTACGTCTTGACCCAACATTTATTCATTAAAAAAATCATCTTGAAAGTATTCTACTTCAATAAATCTATTTGTAACTCAAATATTTTAAACCGCCCTTTATCACAGACTGTGTTGATATTTTAAAGATTTTATTTATTTATTTGAGAGAGAGAGAGAGCGTGTGCGCATGTGCACACAAGCAGGGGGAGAGGCAGAGGGAGAGAGAGAAGCAGACTCCCCGTTGAACAGGGAGCTTGATGGGGGCTAGAACCCAGGACCTTGGGATCATGACCTGAGCCAAAGGCAGATGCTTAACTGACTGAGCCACCCAGGCGCCCCTGTGTTGATATTTTAAATGGGTCTCTCTCTCTGGATATGTATATACTTATATGTCTATATACCTAGCTTTATCTACATGTATATACCAGTCATTTTATTTTACCCTTCTCCCAAGACCTCATTCTCTTCAAAAGTATATGAATAACATTCTTAGCTTGTCTTCTATACTGTATTTTAATAACTCACATTTTGTTCTTCAGCATTCCATTCAATCCTTTCTACTTGATGCATTTTAGCACTTAGGGAACAAGAATAATTGTCCCTGGGAAAAATTCTACCACTGAGTTACTTTTTTATTTTAAAAAGAATTAATTTTATTATTATTTGTAACACAGATTGAGCAACATGAAAAAGCATGTGTTTTGTTCAGCGTAAAGCATATTCTGGGAAATACCATTTACATAAACTTTAATGGGAGTGATGACCTTGAAGTTGAGTGGTTCAGCTATTCCCTTTAGTGATGCTACCGAGTGCGAATTTTTTTTCATTTCCATTTAATTTCTTGGAAGTATTATTTACTTATTTATTTGAAAGAGTGAGCACGCATGGGGGGGGAGGAGCAGAGGGAGAGGGACAAGCAGACTCCATCTCCACGCTGAGCGTGGAGCCCAACGTGGGGCTCGATCTCACGACCCTGAGATCATGACCTGAGCCAAAATTAAGAGTAGGATGCTCAACTGACTGAGCCACCCAGGCGCCCCTCTTGAAAGTATCTTTTAACATGTTAAGTTTCTTTTGCTTATTTATTCATTCACTGTTCATTTATTTTTTTTCAGTGTCATTGAGACATAATGGTCATATGGTACTGTGAAAGTATAAGGTATATAATGGCATAATGATCTGACTTACACAAATTGTGAAAAAAATAACGATGACTGCTATAAATTTAGTTAATATCCATCATCTCCTATCAATACAAAAAAAAAGACAAAGAAGAAAAAATTTTTCCTCCTTGTGATAAGAACTCAAGATCTATTTTCTCATTGACTGCTAAATATACCATCCAGCCCCATTAGTGATTTCTTGAAAATATTTTATGTCATGATTGAAAGTATTTGCTCAATAATTCTGGAGTATAAGAAGAATTGATAAAATATGGGCAACTGGAACAATCAAGATTGGCTGTTCATAATCCAAGATTCTAAGAGCACCTTTTTCATTTACACATTTCTGGAGAATTCACTGGCAGTGTGGGTCTGAATGCTGAGTCAAGAGACCTGGATTCCCATCTTGGCTGCTAACTATGACTTTATGGTCTTTGCTTCAAATGAAGAACTCCCTCTCTGGAAGGATATAACATCGTTTGTATCTGAAACTCTGCTCAAAAGAACGTAATTGAGGACTTGAAAAATATACCCGTTGTTAAACTTGCACAAGTACATAATCATTATGTTGGAAGGGACTTGAGGATCGCTTAAAGAGGCGGAAACAGGCGGAGTTGTAATGACTAGACCAAGTTCCCATTACAGTGAAGGGCAATGCCAAGTTCATTGCTTTTCTAAATTTGTCAGATTCCCCTTTTCCTCCACTTCTCTTCTACGAAACAGACATAGATGTAAAAAATAAGCCTTTTCCAAAGTACTGGAGCATGGTTCCTTGAAATGATGAGGGGAAAAAAAAATCAACCCTCAACAAATTCAGTGTTAATATGAATAGAGCGAGTTAACTGGAGTTGAATTGGAGCTACTGTCTGATGGGTGGTAGTGAAGAAGATGATCTGAATCAGCACTTCCCACACTGCAGCATGCCTTACAAATCAGCCGGGAATTTGGTCCATAAACAGACTCTGCTCCTGTGGGCTTGGGCTGGGACTCGAGACTCCTCAGTTCTAACGACGAGCTCCCAAGTGATGCTGATGTTGCTGGTCACTTTGAGAAGTGGACGTCTACCAGATGGTAGCAAAGCCATTTGGGAGAAAGTCTGTCATTTAGTAATGAATTTTATTTAGACTCCTCTCTAGAGCGAAGGAAGCGACACCTTTCCCATGCTAGCACTACAGAATAGAGCAAAGAGTCAACAAGCAAGCAGATGGCAACCATGCTTCCTATAAATCAAGTTCTAGGCAACTGCTGAGAGCAGCACATACTTCCTCCTTGTCTCCATTACGGCAATCCTGGTTCCTGAGAAGGTGTCGAATTTTGTTATTTATCTCCTATTTGGAAAGGGCTGGGTGTTTAATACGTTTCAGAAAGGGTTTTTCATCGAATGTGCTTAAAATCAAATTTGGATTCCTATGGGCGTCTATTTCATTTGTTGGACAATTGCATTATCTGGAAAAGCTTCTTCTCAAAGATGTTAAGAAGCAAGAGGTTTAAGCCTGTTGTGTACAGTTTTGCTTGCTCCTGCCACATTATATGGGAAGAAAAAAAACCCACTTTGCTTATATTTGCAATAATTTAGTAAAGAGATGGTTTTTCTTGAACAAAAAAATGGAAATTGTTTTTTCTTAGAACTTCCATATTTCAGCGATATGAATTCTACCTAAAACAGCTAGTCGTTTCTTAATGAAGGATTTAAAATCACTAGATTGCTTTCTTGAATTTTTTTATTTTTCATTTCTGAGATCAATGATTACATTTTTAGGTAATCATTACTTTTCAAAATGAAGGGCAATTTTTTATTCATTCAGTTCATTTTATGTATTTCACTGGAAAGAAGTAAGACTGAGTTTACCTCATCAATATGATCTTTCCTAAGCCAGACTTGGTTTTAGTCACTTTTTCCAGAACTTCATTGTCCTTTGGGATATAGGCTCTGATTCTCAGGGTTCGTAACAGATATAAGAACATCACATGTGGGGGCGCCTGGGTGGCTCAGTCGGTTAAGCGTCTGCCTTCGGCTCAGGTCATGGTCTCAGGGTCCTAGGATCGAGCCCCGCATCAGGCTCCCTGCTCATCAGGGAGTCTGCTTCTCCCTCTCCCTCTGTGATCTCTCTGGCTCTCACTCTCTTAAATAAACAAAAATAAAAATCTTAAAAAAATGTTGCATGTGTCATGGATGCCCATAGTCTGGAAAACATAGATATATTTTTCTTCTGCTTAATATAAATATGTGGAATGGTAGAGTCACTTTATTTTTCTATCTTGGGTCATTCCATCTTCTCTCTTACCAGTGGGAACATACAGCAAACAATATTGTGAGAAGCTGGCAAATCCCATAATTGGAAACCTATGCTCCATCGATGGCTGGTTACAACAGATTTCCCACCAAATTATGTGAAAGTTTTGAAAAGATCGTATATTTCTTAAGTATTTTCCCAGTAATTCAGCAACTTTATATTAAAAGTTATGGTAAGTGTAAAAAAGGAATACATTTCAGTAGGAAAACTAGGGCTCATGAGCTGGAGATAGCAAGTACATCTGTTACTAATATTAACAGGAACATCTGACATTCATTGGGCACTCACTGGTAGCTTTCCCTATATTCTCTTATTTCTTGGAAAAACTCTATGAGACAAGTACTATTGTTGTCTCATTTTATAGATGGGGAAATTGAGAAAACACGAGGTGAATCAACTAAGTCCCACAGCTAGTAAAACAATGAGCTTTATTGATCAAGTCAGAATCAACCTACTTCAAAAGCCTGTGCTTTACTACTTCAGAATATGGGGGAAATGGCAACATATTTTAATAGGACCTCTTTGCATTTTATTGTGCAATAAATATCGGTATTTTATTTCTTGCAAATTTTATCGTTTCATGTGGCAATTTTTCTAGTATTCAAAGAGAGGAAGTCAACAACCCCATTATGCAGTCAGGGTTTTAGCTCTGTTTTAAGACTCAACCCCCAGGCATGCAATGCACCTATAATAGGAACTGTCTGTAGATGGAAGAATGTAGCTGTCTGTAGATGGAAGAATGTAAGAACTGTCTGTAGATGGAAGAATGTCTTATCTTCATGCTACAGTGATACTTGAATCATCCCCAGTAATAAAGACTCTGAGGACAGTGAAGTAAATATGCAAAATCAGAATGGTATTCAGCGTTTTCCTCCATTGATGTGTTGGTTTTGCTAAAAACAGCCCAGATTTTGCCTGAATTGTAAACTAAGCAAATATGACTAGAGGATACACAGGGAACAGATGTTGATTTTTAAAAGACCACTTATCCATCATCACTTTTTTATATAATCAGCTGAAACCAGCATTCAATCCCTTTTCTTAAAATTGTTGAAAGTTTATCTATGAAGACTAAGCCTCAAAGATTGTATGGGGAAAATGGAATAATTTCTTTTGAAAACTCTATACTGTAACGATGATTTGGTGAAGTTATTTATAGAGGATCAAATTATTTTCAATCTTATGGGACCAAGCATGTTAGGAATTGTATTCTTGTAGGTGCTGTGTAAACACCATGACACATAGGCCACCATGATTAGATTAATGAGTCAAGGGGGCATTCTACCTCTTCTTGATAATCAACAAGAAGTGTGCATTGTTCTGTTACACACAAACATGGGATACTGAGATTCCCTTGCAGAAATAAATTCAAATACATACAAATACTTCCAAACAGATGAACAATCTCTTCCCCAGTTGGAGACATACAGGATACGGCTTCAGACACTAAGATCAAAGCTAACACCTGCTGCTTCCTGGATATGAACATCAGGTTATTTAACTTCTCCATGCCTTAGTTTCCATTTGAAAAAAGGTGATAAAATCTTATAAAGATAAAGGGACAGTGTTATAACAGACCACTTAACACAATATCCAGCAGTCAGGAATTGTAATGGTTCTCTATAATTTTTGTGGAGGATCATTAACATGATATACAGTTGACCCTTGAACAATATGGGTTTGAACTTGATGGGTTCACTTACACTGGATTTTTTTTTTTTCAATAAATAGACATACAGTGTTGTGAATGTATTTTCTCTTTCTTATGGTTTTCTTCATAACATTTTCTTTTCTCTAGCTTACCTTATTGTATGAATAGAGTGTATAATACATACAACATAAAAATATCTGTTAATTGTGTTATCAGTAAGGCTTCTGGTTAATAGTTGGCTATCACTACTTAGGTTTTTGGGGAGTCAGAAATTACACGGAGGTTTTCAACAGTGCAGGGGTCAGCTGCCCTAACCTCCATGTTTTCAAGGGTCAACTGTAAAATCACCCTCAGCACCAGGGAAATATTGATAAGTATATTGTAATTTGCTATGGTTGTGAACCAAGCAGTACAAATGACTGAACAAACCAAGATAATTTTGAGGTCAACCTATTTCCAGACTAATTCTGAACAGCAAAAAAGACTGATCACAACTCCTCCTCCTTTTAAAAGCATTAGGTTAGTGATATATTCCTTAGTTGAGTCAGAACTAATTTTATGATTGGATGATGAACATTTTCTGGATTTGGACATTGTCTCCCCAGCCATGGCTAGATGGACAAATCTATTATAATCAGGCAAATGTATAATGCATACAAGTCTTAACAAAAAGGTATTTTTAATACAAGGGTGAAGACTGTGTTAAAGGTGGTTGTTTCCATTTCAAAGAACGAGATCAGCTTCTCGTTATCATGAATCCACATAGTTATTTTTCCTTTACTTATTTTGCTTATTTTCCTTTACTTATTTACTTATTTACTTATTTTCCCCATGTAGTTCAATCCCCATGTAGTTTTTGTTGTTGTTGTTACTCGCTCAAGAAAGTCATACTAGTTAGAAAAAAAAAAATCAAAGGCATTGTAAGTAATACTTAGATGTATCTAAATCAAATATAAATATGTTATATATAATTTCAATCTTCGATTTAGTGATTTCTGAGGCAAAGCACAGATTCCAATAGTTTGCTAATATTCATTCTCTCTTTCTCTCTGAAATAAACAGATACTCTACTTTTAGCCATACATACAACTACCTCGCTAAAAGACTGCATTTCTTATCCTGGTGTCAGGACTAAATTTTAGCTAATGAGAAGTGAAAGGAAACGTTGACTGTACAAAAGTCTCTTTAAAAGACAAGTGGCATACCACACCCACTTTCATCTTATTTTTGAAATACAGATGTGATGGGTGGAGCCACAGAAGCAATCTTGGATTATAATACTGTGGATCAAATTCTGTGGTGAAGGGGCGCCTGGGTGGCTCAGTTGGTTAAGTGTCTGCCTTCAGCTCAGGTCATGATCCCAGGGTCCTGGGATGGAGTCCCATGTCGGACTCCCTGCTCAGTGGAGAGTCTGTTTCTCTGTCTCCCTCTGCCCCTCCCCCCTGCTCGTGCTCTCTCTCTATCTCAAATAAATAAACAAAATATAAAAAAAAAAAACTCTATGCTGAACAGAGCAGAACACTGGAAAGAGTTTGAGTACCCTATAAAAACTGAGCCATGTCAGTCCTGGCCTGCTTCTAAACTTCTTTTTTACTTGTGAGAGAAATAAGTCACTATTACTGAAGCTTGATATTCTGTTTCCCACAGCTGAACTTAACCCCAATCAATATACAAGGTATTTTATGTAGAGTACTCATCCAAAGATATGTTCTATCCAAACTGGATTTCTTTTAGGAGTTACTGTATGCCATATATCTTCCCTGGGAATTCACCATTCATATTAATACAATAGCATAATAAAAACTCAGAGAATCCGATAATAAAAAAAAAGTCTGACTTCATTAACACATTGATCCTCAAATTTATTTAATCAGAGATTTTTAAATTTTTGGAATAACACTTCCTAATATCTAGGGTAATCAGTATTCCTTCCACACAATGCACTTTGGGAAATGCTGATCTATTTCTGTTGCTGTTCCTCTGAATTAGCATTTATCATGAATTGGCCATATTGCTCCGTCTTTTATTCACTTGCTGCTTAGGGAGACCTGTCCCTCAGTTTTGTCTCAGATCTTGGCAAAGTTGTCACTTCTGGAATATTTTTCATCATTTTGTCCATTGATGCATTAGACTAAGAGTCCTTTCTTTCTGTGATATGGAGGTGATTAGTTTGACCGAATTTAGATAAAGTCTGTCGGATTTTTCTAGAGTTTATAACAAGAGATCAGTAGGTATTTACTAGGAGTAATAACTTTCCTTTATGTCTAGATAAATGTTCAGGCCAATAACTATAGTAGTCCCAAGAATATAATTTTTGTTATAGGCCTTTCAAAAGAAAGCATTTTCCAGAATTTACTTTAAAAATGACATTGACGCTTAAAAAAAATGACATTGACCACTGCCATCTATGTCAGAAAATTTACAAGGAAACAAAGCGCAGATTTATTGTATCAACAGGATCCCTGGCCTAGAAAATGTCTATTAAATCATACCTTTTTTTTTTTTTAAAGTAGGCTCCACACCTAGCATAGAGCCCTAATGTGGGGCTTAAACTCATCACCCTGAGATCAAGACCTGAGCTGAGATCAAGAGTCAGATGCTTAACCAACTGAGCCACCCAGGCACCTCAATCATAGCTTAAGAACAAAACAAAACAAAAACTGAACTGGAGATAAGTGTATCAAGATAAATTTTCTTCTTCAACAGTTAAAATTTCATTAGTATGTATTTAAAAAATGTGCCCACCTATCCCTCTATTGATAAATTATTTTCTACCAAACCTATATTCTGTAAACACCAATATAAATTTAAGATCTATTTCTGTAAAGGCAATGCTTAAAAGTGATCTTATTTTGGAAAAGCACAAGTAAAGTAAGTTTAAAAAATAAGCACGGACCCATCTGGAAGTATATGGCTTAGAGTGATATATAAATGTCCACGCTTGAAGTATGTTTTAGCGTGTATCTGTAAAACAGGCCAGAAATCAGAATTCGGTATGCAAAACCTAAGCCTTCAACTGTTCTGTGGATGTTCTTTAGATATACTACAAGTTCGTTTTCTTTAATGCTCCTTTATGCAAAATTGCTTCAGAAATAAAATTACGCCTTGTTCCATGTAGTGAACTCCAGCGACTTAAAAAATATTCTTCAACCTGCGTGAAGGGGTGGGTCTATGCCCGAATGAGTACAAGAGCTGGGTAAATGACATACTGAGTGCAGCGGGCAAGCTGTAAGATGACAGGGCATGGTAGGAAACTTCTGGAAACACTGGGTGGTTGACCTGTGGATTCAGATCCAGTGGTGCCAGATTTGTCTCTCCAAGAAAAGCATGTAAACATCCCGACTTTAAGATACTGGTAACAGATTATTTAAAAAGCAAAAACAAACAAAAAACTGCACAAAAATGAGCAGGGTAAAAATCAACCAAAAATTAATGAACAGCAATGGATCGGTGGGTCTAATTTCTAATTTGGCCCAGAGGCTGCTAGTTTGCAACGTCTTGTTTATACCATCGTATTTCCTCACTCAACACCTCATTGAGGAAGCATTTCCTACAGTTTTCTAGTATCTCTTTCTTAATCAGCTCTTGCACAGGCATTACGTAACTTCTACTGTGACTAAGTGGGGCGTAAGGGAAAACTCACTATGAACTGACTACAGTCTCTTCTCTGCAGGTATCATGCCATTCAGCCCATCTGTGACCTCTGCTATCTTTAAAATAAACATATCTTTTAGAGATAGATTCAATCTCCCCTGAATCTGGAGGTTGGAAAAATATTTCCAGAATCTTCTATAAGCCCCTTCCCTTTGTCAGCATTACATTCCATCTACAACGTTCTCAGACCATGTTCTCTGCACCCCTGCACCCTTGATTACCAATATGGGTGTCAGTGTCTTGGTTAAGAGCCTGAGCTTTAAACTGAGAGGCATGGGGGGGGGAATGACTTCTTGTTTTGTCACTTACTCATCAAGTATCTCAGAATAAATTGTTCAGTCTCTCTGCATCTCAATATCTTTATTGGTGAAATAGACTTGATAATAATGTAATCTACTGATGGGAAGGATTGAACAGAGTAACAAATCACAGTTTGTTCTATCCTTAACACTAAATATTAGGGAATTCTCCCTAAATTCAAGTTAAAATGGCACCCATTAGTCTCATACACACACATGTATATGTATATCTTCCCTCTCTCTGTATATATTTTTTTATTACTCAGCCATGAAAAATGAAATCTTGGCATGTATAATAATGTGGATGGAACTAAGGTATATTATGCTAAATGAAATAAGTCAGTCAGAGAAAGACAAATACCATATGATTTTACTCATATGTGAAACTTAAGACAAAACAAATGAACAAAGAAAAAAGAGACAAACAAAAAACCAGACTCTTAACTAGAGGACAAACTGATGGTCACCAGAGGGGAGGTGGGAGGCGATGGGCGAAATAGATGAAGGGATTAGGGGTACACTTATCATGATGAACACTGAGTAAAGTATGGAAGTGTTGAATCACTATATGGTACACTAGAAACTAATATAATGCTGTACATTGATTATACTGGAATTAAAAAAATTAAAATTTTTTTTACCTGTTTCTTCCTTTCGTTTGAAGAAAAATAGAAACACAGTACTTCTATATGGACAATTTAAGTTTTTTAGCTGGTAACATGTGGAAATACTAAAGGTACATGGTTAATCTATGTTTTAGTGTGGGATACACTTTGTCTTACACTGATAGCTAAATCTTGGGCTGGATTTCTTCCTCTGCCTGTATAAGACCATTGCTGAGTCATTCATGCCTCCAGCTAATCTGCTATATCAAAGCAAATAAGGCCTCAAAGGAGACGTGAGACTCCAACAGAGTTTATAATCTAATGGAGTAGGTAAGAGATGTCTATAAGTAACTATGACATAAGTCATCATGGGTCCCTGGGGCTATGGAAGCAGTAAATACCACATTCTACATTTGTGCTCAAGTTCTGAAGGATGGGCAGAATTTGGTAAATGGGGGTAAGGAGTATGGTAATTAGTGTATGGGCAGGAGGAATAATATGAGCAAAGCCACAAAGTCACCAAAGCATGGTCCTTGTTTTCAGACAGGACATTTATATCACTTGCAAAGTAACGAGTAATAAGGCTTAAAAAGCAACAAAAGTAACTCAGGACAAGAAAGCCACATAAGGGGTTTTGTCCTTACTAAGTGAGTGGTGGTATCAGATACACTGAAGTTTATGGAGGACAGAAATGAGGTGGCCACAAAATTGTAGGCTCTGATCTAAAGGATGGTCAA